>NC_133406.1:57570833-57874722 GCF_049350105.2 Macaca mulatta | reverse complement strand
AGGTGGTCCATAAAGTCTGGACCCAGGCAAAAATACAGGACGGCATTAGGAACATCTTCAGTCCTTACTAAGAATTGTATTATATGATTTGTTTCCTGACTATGAACACCCTGTATTAAACAGCTGCTTTGTGAAGGTGCTTTGCAAGGGAAGCACACAGCATGCTGCAGGCCTGCTCCTCCAACCCAAAGGCTGTGCCTTCACCCGCTCCCACCACTCTTCTCCCTGCCCGGGGCAGGTGCATGTGCCCTTTCCAAAGTTTCTGAAGTTGAAATTATCAGGCAAATACATCTTAGAAAGGGAAAATGATAATACAAAGTAGCAGATAATGAAAACGAAGGGACAGTCAACTATAGGGGATCAGAGGCAGGGGGAAGTCATCACAGGCTTGGGGGAGTCAGGAAGGCTTCCTGGAGAAGGTGGGACTTAGACTGAGCATTTTGGGCCAAGTGCAGATGATGAGGATGGGGTGGTCCTTCTGGGCAGAGAAAAACGTACGCTCCTGTTTGATCGCCACTGAATGTAATTTGTGAACTTCTCTAAAGGTGCTCCAGGAATCGCAAGTGCTACCCAGCACTTCCTGTGCCTCATTTGTAAAATCAGGGATCGAGTCTAATCTCAGAGGCCCCTTGTAGCTCTGTGGTTAATTGTGATTTATAAGCAGCAAGGCTTCCTGCCTCTGGTTACCTTCAAGAACAGAAACCATTTGACACATTTTTTTCTTCAGTCTCATCTTATTGCAAACCTCACATTTCTGATGTGAAGACCTTTGTCATTCTTCCCTTTTCCAGGGCGAATCTTCTTGTCCCTTCCCCGGGCCTTTTCTTTATCTGCTGATTGAGACTAAACTGATCATTTAGCACATGGCAGGAAGCCGTGGGTGCTGAATCATCATTTCTCGCCTAATCTATTCTCATGCAGCTGGCTCCCTTGCAGTCCTTCAGCCTAGATGAAGAGAGAAAAGAGGGTGAGAGAATTCAATTCCCAAGTCAGGCACTCGAAATGAGAAAAGGCTTTCCTGCCTGAGAGGTGTTCAGAGGAATCTGGGATGACAGATTTGAGCCAAAGCTGTGAAAAGAATGAACGACACCATGATAGAGAAATCGGGGTGTTGCAGAGTGGTTGATGGGGCGCTTCTAAATTTCACAACGTGAAAAACACTGACAGTATAAAGCTATGTCTTAGAAATTTCAAAAGTAGACTCTCACGTCTGTCTAGAACTGCATTACCCCTCCCTAAATAACACGAATTCTGAATTTTCTGAAGAGTTAAACCTTTTTTTTTTTTTTTTTTTTTTTTTTTTTGAGACAAGGTCTCACTCTGTCACTCAGGCTGGAGTGCAGTGGTGCAATCTTGGCTCACTGCAGCCTCGACCTCCTCAGGTGATTCTCCCACCTTAGCCTCCCAAGTAGCTGGGACTATAGGCAAGTGCCACCATGCCTGGCTAATTTTTGTATTTTTTGTAGAGATGAGGTTTTGCCATGGTGCCCAGACTGGAGAATGAAATTTTAAAAGTTGAATCCAAGGGAGTGTGAGTATTTGAATATTAGGGCCTTCTTAAGAAGGCTTGCTTTGGGGTGAGATCTCTGGCCCCAATGTCTTGTTCCCCCATTTTGTGTGTGTGTGTGTGTGCGCGCACACACACAGGAAACATGTGCTTGCTCTTCAAACCATTTTCAAGTGAGTGGAACTCTTGTTAGACAGTCAGGATTTGTCGTGAGGATATGGACTAAAACATTTTCCTGTTTTTATTGATACTGATACTGTTGCAATTGGTGCAACCCCACTAATCTAATTTCTTGGTCAATTTTCATTGTGCTAAAAATAGTGAATGCTCAAGGCTGTCAAACATGGAAGATTTGAGATTTAGGTCTATCTCTAAATCCGTCTTACATATTGGAAATCTCTCAGAGAGGACATACAATGTGATATACAACACACACACACACACACACACACACACACACACACACACACTCTGATATGCCAACAAGGAGGAGAAGTTAGAGATACAGGGGATTCAGACATCTTATTATACAAAAAATCAAACTTGCCCAAGAGTTTCTTGAAGGACATTTTGGCCTGGACAGTGTAGAATCCTTTGGAAAGGTGGGTAGAAAATGCTCAAGCTACCATTGGAAAAACAACTGCTCTATAAATGGGCAGCTGTAACATTCAATTGGAGATCCCTGGGACACTTATAGAATCATAAATTCAGTAGCAATATTACTTTTAGGAGATTTGGATAAAGTAGTTTAAAATGAACTTAGGAGCCAGGTACGTAGTACCTGTGGGAGGAGGATGACCAAGGAAGCATCTCGATGCTTACTTATCAGGAGGCCTTGCATCCTCCTATTTCATTTGAACACATATTTTATTGTGGAAACTTAAAAAAAAATTATATTTACTGAGAATAAGTTTTAAAAATACAAAACTTATCTTGATCTTTCTAGCTGTTGCTATGGTTTTGAGTAATACATCATTAAAGCTGTGGCACTCCAATGATGTATTAAAGTAATATATCATAACAATGCCATGGCTTTGATGATATATTAATGTAATACATCGTTAAGGCGCCATTGGCCTCATGATGTATTACTCAAAACACTACCAATTGGTTAGATCAACACACAGAGACCTGTGTGTTAGGAACAGAAGAATGGCAAATGATTTTGGTCCAAAACACAATTGAACTTCTTAGAGATGTCTCACCCACAAAAGCAGTTCTGTTAAGATTGGATGGGCTTCAAAGGCTTGCTCAAGAATGGCGGGGTTGAATCGCAGTGAAGGGCAACAAAGACATCTGCTCTGACTATATTAGAAACCTGTGCCTGGGGCCAAGTTTTCACGCGGGGGAAGAACATGCCTATGTTTTACCTAGCAACAAACAATGTGGTTTACTTGCATGATTTCAGTAAGTCCCCACTGAAATACCATAAACAAACTCTATTTTAGAGATCAGGAAGCTGAGGTGCCGAGAAGTAAAGTGAGGTCTCATAGCTGATAAGTAGTGGAGCCAGGACTTGAGTCTGTGTCTGCCTAACTATAGAGCTGGGTTGGATGGGGTCATTCTAATTTTGTGCCCCCAATTTAGAAAATTATTTTTTCTATCTTTAAAGAAAAACTTGGGAGAGAGTTGGCCTCCTGTCTTCCCCCATACCCTCCCTCATCCTCCATCCTTTTGTGTATACAATACGCAGAGAAGGTACTTGGAAAAGTAGATCTGGGAAAATATAGGCAATGCTAGACAGGTATTTGGCAGTTGTTTTTGTGTTTTTCTCAGGGTCCTACGAAATGCCTGAAATGTGGTTGAGGGAGGAGTGGCCTCTGGTAGGGGAGGCTCTGCTGGTGACCAAAAGCATACCTTTGCCCCAAGCTCCCCTATTGTTCAATAGAAAGGCCTCCTCCCTAGCTTCCTGGCTTCCACTCTTGCTCCCACTACAAATCCATCCTCTACACAGTAGCCAGAGTGATTACTTAAAAATGTAAAATGTCATGTCATCATATTTTCCTAGTTCTTTTCAGAAACTTCCCACTGCACTTTGAATAAAATCCAAACTCATGACCCTGGCCTCCGAAGCCTGGACTTTCTTGTGGGGCTTCACTGGTCTTCTTTCTGCTCCTTAAACAGGCTCGTTGCTTTTGCACAAATCAACGGACTTTTGCACTAATCTGTTAAACTGACCAGCTTTGTATGGTGTTTCTTTCTTGTCACTAAGGTGCCACTGAAATGCCACCTTTTCACAGAGGCTGTCCCAGATCACCTGTTCAGTCTTGACCACATTTCCTGCTGTTCCCGTCTTCTCACTTCCTAATATTTGATAGTTTACTTATCTGTTTATTGTCTTTCTCCTGCAACCACCAGTGGAAAGCTTGGACCCTGCCCTTCTTGTTCCTGGCTGTATCCCCAGGGCCTATCGCAGCCTGCTACATAGAAGGGGCTCAACAAAGATGACTAAAACCAGAGACTCTACGTTTATTGTGTGATTGACCATAGTGAAGATAACCAGTGGGTGAGAAGATTCAAACATGAGGTGTTACAGAGCTAAACAAAAATGAGATAGAAAATAATACAAAAGGAGTCTGAAACAGACATTTGACACATCTGTATAAAATAAGAAATGGGCCCCCTCCACAGGAATTAGAAGAGACTGAGAACTGAACTAGGATTTAGTGAATGCCAAAGCAGACTTTGCAGGGCTCCTTCCATGCAGGGCCCATTCGGAGCCTCTGGGGGAAGGGTGTGTGTGTGTCACATGGTTGTATGTGATTACAGTGCGAAATTTGGTGAGAAATTTTACCCATACCACTCCACTCTCATACTTCTTCTCATGTTGGGTGATATTGGGATAGCTGTGGGTATTTTGTACCCATAACCATCACGGGTATTTTGTATTCGTACTTTTATACATGTTTCTTAAACAAGATCCCTGAATTATACTAGTTTCAGGCCCCCCCAATTTAGATCTATTCCTGGTTGAAAGTACGTTATGGAAAGGTTGGAATGGGAAAAAGGAATATGGTTGCTAACATTTTGATCAACCTATATGGTAGAAACTTAATTAATTTTAAGTAACTGTTTCATTTTACAGTGAAAAGGAATTATAGCTTATGACTTATTGTAACTATACCTTGCTGGAGAAAAAGCTCAAAGCCTGGAAAATATTGGGAGGTTTCTAGAACTTTCTTCCCCTTTACAACTCACATGTTCTTTGCCTTATTTTCTGGGGGTCTTGTAAAGCAATTGACTTTTTAATCTTGGATAAATTAACTCACATTAAGATGTTATTGATTTAGTGTTTCCTTTCCCAGAGGAATTTGTGGTTAGGGAATACTCGAGGGATGACAATGGAGTACGAGTAATTTAGGGCAACTTGGTACTTAGAGGCAAGAAACATTTAGACAGTCCTCAAATTAAGATAAGTCCTGACTGAACTGGCCCTTAATTACTAAATGAACTAATTAAGGCAATATATGCTGAGTGTCTTCCCTATGCTAACTGTTGGGGATTCAATGGTGACCTAAATCAGAAGCCGCCCTATTCTCATGGAGTATCCAGTATAAACTACCATCCCCACCCCCTCACCTCCCCAAGACAAAAACCAAAAACTGTGTGACACAGACCTAGGCCGAGCTTGGGAGGCAGAGCCCAGGCAGGACTTTATTGGACAGTGATCTGGGCCAGGCACCTTTGTGCAGGGCACAAACCCAGTAGGGTTGGCTCTGCCTACAGCCAGCTGTGGGAGACACAAAAATCAGATAATTGCTCATTCAGCCAAAGCTTGGAGCAAAAGGTATAGGGTCCCTACTAGTTTATGACCGAGATCCTTTCCTGGACAAGGGCATCAGCAAAGGGGTCCCTGAGAGGCTGCCCTGGCACGGAGATTTGGGAGATCAGGATGAGAGTCTGAGGAGGGTTCAAGGGGAGGATGTGGTTTAGAGGTGATACCTGGGGGCTATACCAGACAGAGGGAATAGCATGTGCAAAGGCCCAGAGGTGGGAGGGAGCATGACAAACTTGGGGGACTTCCAGAAAGCCTGTAGAGCTGGAGGGCACAGAGAGAACACGGAGGCTGGGGGAGAAGGCAGGGCCACAGTGTGCAGTCCTGAGGCCCTACTCGAGACCTTGGGCTTCATCTGAGGAGCAAGGGAATATTTTTTGAAGGAATGGTGACATTCAGCAGACATTAAAAAGATATATCTGGACCGGGCACAGTGGCTCATGTCTGTAATCTCAGCACTTTGGGAGGCCAAGATGGAAGGATTGCTTGAGGCCAGGAGTTCGAGACCAGCCTGGTCAACGTAGCAAGAGCCCATCTCTAAAAAATAAAAAATAAAAATTTAAGGCCGGGCGCGGTGGCTCAAGCCTGTAATCCCAGCCCTTTGGGAGGCCGAGGCGGGCGGATCACGAGGTCAGGAGATCGAGACCATCCTGGCTAACACGGTGAAACCCCATCTCTACTAAAAATACAAAAAGAAATTAGCCGGGCGTGGTGGCGGGCGCCTGTAGTCCCAGCTACTCCGGAGGCTGAGGCAGGAGAATGGCGTGAACCCGGGAGGCGGAGCTTGCAGTGAGCCGAGATCGCGCCACTGCACTCCAGTCTGGGCGACAGAGCGAGACTCCGTCTCAAAAAAAAAAAATAAAAAATAAATAAAAAATAAATAAAAAATAAATAAATAAATAAATAAAAATATAAAAAAGACGTTTCTGGCTTCAGTGTGGACATGTGGGGGCACAGGTTGTGGGGAGACTAGTGGGAGGCTCTTACTGTATCATGGTTTGGGTGAGAACACTGGCTTGGACCAGGGCAGTAATACAGGCAACCCCTTCAGCTTTTTGTGGTTACCTGTCATGGTCATTATGTGTATCCTGGACTCTTTTTGCAAACCAAACAAATCAATAAGACCTCAAATCATGAAGTCTTCAATATTATGTACTTTTTTTGCTTGAGTTTTAAAGTATTTTTTCATATTTCAGATATAAGTTCACTCAATCCATCTCACTACAAGAAACTCATTTTTCCCTGGTCGTCTTTTCACGAGCCTCTTTGATCTATACTTACAGCATTCTAGTTTGTCATAGAAACTCTCTTTTTATTATTTACATTAAGTAAATAGTTCTATCTTCAGATGTATTAGTCATATAGTAAAATACAGCAAATTACTCTAAAACTTGGTAGTTTAAAATAACAGTGAACATGCATGATATACAATTCTGTGGGTTAGGAACACAAATGGTTCTGGCTCCAGTTCTTTCAAAGTGATGTTAGTCGGGCACCGTGACTCAAGCCTGTAATCCCAGCACTTTGGGAGGCCGAGGCGGGCGGATCACCTGAGGTCAAGAGTTTGAGACCAGCCTGGCCAACATGGCAAAATCCCGTCTCTACTAAAATTACAAAAATGAGCTGGGCGTGGTGGCAGACGCCTGTAATCCCAGCCACTTGGGAGGCTGAGGCAGGAGAATCACTTGAACCCTGGAGGTGGAGGTTATAGTGAGTTGAGATTGTGCCACTGAACTCCAGCCTGGGAGACAGAGCGAGACTCCATCTCAAAAAAAAAAAAAAAGGTGATGTCAAGTACAGTTGAGGCCACTGACATCCACAGATGTGGAGGGTCAGCTTCCAAGTAGCTTGCTCACACGTTTGGCCATTCAGTGCTGGCTGTTGGGAAGAGGCCTCAGCTTCCTGTCCTGTGGACCCCTTATTTGCATGTCCTCATGACATGGCACCTAGCTCCCCAGAGTGAGTGGCCCAAGAGAGAGTAAGGGAGAAGCTGCAATGTCTTTTCTTTTATGATCTGGCCTTGGAAGTCACACTCCATCATTTGTACGATACCCTATTGGTGATGTAGGCCAGCCCTACTCAATGTGGGAAGAGACTATGGACTACTTGGAGCATGAGTACCAGGAGGCAAGAATCCCTGGGGGCCATCTTGAAGGCTGGCCACCATAAAAAGTGAGACACAAAATAATACATCTTCGTATGCACATGGACAGATATCAAAGACCAATTAGACAGCGTATCTTTCCTAATCTTAGGAATTACATTTCAATTTCTGAATTGTATATAAAGTACTCAATTTAGAAAAAAATTAGTACTATAATTAGCACCATTTATAGTACAATTAGTATTATAAATTTAATACTATAAAGTACTAAGTTCAGTACCAAAAGGTCATGCTTCATGTGTCATTCACAATTGCTAAAAGATGTAAAGAAACAGCTTGACTTTCCAGTGTAAAACAATGTGAAGTTACAAAATTCTAGTGTGCAGAAATAAACCTATCTGGCTGTAATTAATAATGAATATCAATTACCTATAATTAAACAATATACATAATTAGAATTAATTTTGGCAAATCATAATGGACGAATATTGTTTGTACTTTTTGTGAGACCTATTTAAGACTTTAGAGATTGAGGTAGGGAAAAAAAATTGTATGGTCCCTGAAGAGATTAGCATAAACCCATAAAAAATAGAAATAACATACCCACAAACATTTTCCAAATTTTTTTTTAAATTTAAAAGGCACAATACAGTAGCAAAAGAATGATATCTCATGGTTTGTTGCTGAATGGATTGCACAGCCAATAGGTGCCAGTTCAAAAGAGGAAGGGATCCCTGCAGGTAGGAGGGCGATGAGCTCCTATGGAAGCGATGGACTCTGAACTGTGTCTCACAAGGCTGAAGAGAAGTCATCAATCAGTCAATCCAAGAATTTAATTAATCACCTATTTTCTCAAACATCAAGTTAGATGGGTATAAAATGATTCCTCCCTTCAAGGTGCTTTCAGTTCAGTACTGATGTAAATAAAAAAGAGAAGACTTTCTGGGCAAATGGAGTAGTATGAGCTGCAGTACAGCGGAATGGGGGCTTCATGAGTGATGAGGGAGAATGAGGTAGTGAATTGACAAGGGACTTTGAGATTTTTTTCTGCAGATGCTGAGGAATCAGTTACATAATATGATCAATATATACTTTTTTTTATAATATATATACACACAGACTTTTTATATATATATGCATACACACACACTCTTTTAAGTGCTCTCACCAGGTGGTGACCTGCTGACCATGATGCTAACATATATTATGTGTTGAGGAGAGTAACATGAATAAATACAGGTCTGCCTGATTCCATGTATTCAGATGAGGGGCTGTTCAGGTAGAGGTGGCGGTGTGCAGGGTGAACCTAAGTAGGGAAGAACTGACAGCACAGAGGGCAGGTGCAACACCGCATGTGAGGGAAGGAGGAGTGGATTCAAGAAACTATATGCAGAGCAGAACTGAGAAAAGCATACCTTTGAGCTAAATAGCGTTAACAAAATAATTTTCAAATCTTGATCCTGAAAACAGGATCAAGGCTCACTTGCCAGTGGCTTTGCCTTGTAGGCCACCATGGCCAATATTTCATCATTATTCTTGGGTTCAATGTTTTCTCCAGCCATCACTGGGAATACACAACTGGAATCCACTGGGCTGCCACCAAGGCCAGGCTTAGCCTTGTGTAAGTATCATGGAGAGTTATGGACTGAATGTTTGCGTCCCCCCTCCAATTTCTTTTTTGAAATATTACCCCCAATGTGATAGTATTAAGATGTGGGGCCTTTGAGAGGTAGTTTAAGTCATAAGGGTGCAGCTTTCATGACTGGGATTAGTACCCTTATAAAAGAAATCCCAGAGAGCTCTCTAGCCGCTTACCACCATATGAGGATACAATGAGAAGATGGCTCTCTGCAACCTGGAAGATGGCCCTCCCAGAACCCTACCATGAGGGCACTCTGATCTCAGATTTTCAGCCTCCAGAACTGTGAGAAATCAATTGTTATTCATAAGTCACTCAGTCTGTGGTACTTTGTTACAGCAGCCTGAATGGACTAAGGCGTGGAGCCATAGGAACAGCTGAGTGAAATGTACCAGTGGTATTTTCCTCTTGCGTTTTCCAATTCCCTTTTCTGTCTGCCTTTGATTTTACTGATACCAAAAGATCGAACACTGAAAGGCGAAGCCTACAGCCTTTTTGGTCCCCTGCAAGTCTTGACAGCCAGACAGAGTCAAGGCTGCTGTTACATACTGTATTTGCTGTGGGTCGTCGCCAATTTGTCCTGCAGCGAAGGGATGAGAGGCGTGTCCAGAACTAACAGATGCCTCTTCACCGTGCACTGCACACACTACACCCGCTTGTAAGGTGTCTCGTTGTAACTGTCACTTTCTGTTTCAGGTCTTGTTGGATAAATCTGAGTCTGTGGTAGGTGTGGCAAGGAAGTGTGATGTCAACTTAGGGTGGGCCCCAGGTAGAGCCCCCAAATCTCCCAAGATTTATGGACGGTTTGAGGAGGCGGCTAGCAGTGAACTTTCACAGTGAGAGAGTGAGCGGGTGCAGGGTGCCCAGAGCCAGCGCTGACCCTGGGCTTGATGAATTAACGTGATGAGCAGTGTGTCACTGAGCTCCTGGCCACTAAGTAGCACGTGTGGTGGTGACATCTGTGAGGAGAAAAACGGGAACATCTTCCAATGAGGGATAAGGGTTCCTCCTGCCAGTCATGTTTCTGGGATGGTTATGTTTGCAAATGGGTTAGAAATTCACATTTGAGGCTGGGTGTAGTGGCTCACGCCTGTAATTCCAGCACCTCTGGGAGGCCAAGGTGAGTGGATTACTTGAGGCCAGGAGTTCAAGACTAGCCTGACCAATATGGTGAAACCCCATTTCTACTAAAAATACAAAAATTAGCCAGGTGTGGTGGTGGCTGCCTGTAATCCCAGCTACTCAAGAGGCTGAGGTGGGAGGATCACTTGAACCGGGGAGGAGGAGGCTGCAGTGAGCTGAGACTGCACCACTGCACTCCAGCCTGAGTGACAGAGTGAGACTCCGTCTCCAAAAAAGAGAAAAAATTCACATTTGAGTGATAAGTAGTGAATATGCTGTTTCAGATGCAATGGACTGATGTGCACCTTGGTTACTGAATTTCCCTGTGACATACAGCAGTTTCTCGGGTAGTAAGAGACTATTTAGTGGGTGTTGATCACTGAAACAGGATCAGGATTTGTACACCTGGCACTAGAGTTATCGTATGGCTAGAAGAAGATGTTGAACAGCTATTACAACTACGAACCAGGAACTTTCAGAGAACAGGCCATTTTCAATTTTTTCCATTTCTAACATATTTTAAATTGCTAATGTTGTTTAAGAATTTGGTAACAAACTAGAAAGAAATCAAGGAGAGAAATAAAAGAAAAAATAAATGGGGCTGCTCATTTAAAGGTTTCTTCTGTCCTTATAATTCTCACCTTAGTATAGTAATTTATAAATATACAGACATCAAGCATTAGAGTAGTAGGTTTGAGTAAGGCTTTGTGTGTTCTGCGGTAGAGGGCTGAGTTTGGTCCTTCAAGTTTTGCAAGAAGAGTTGAGGCTTAGGAATCTATGCTCTGCATCATCTATTCCAAGTTTTAATATTCCAAAATGTAAGAAAAAATGGGCACAAAAAGTATTCATGTCTTGCATATATTTAAGACATATTTGTGTCTTACGCAGAGACAATGATAGAATATTGAAAATTAGAATGATTGCCCCATGCAACAAACATTTCAAGGAGTTTCTGCTCTCTGCTCGACCTTGTACTAGGACTGGGTGGGAGCATAAGGAAACCACAAGCAAAATGATGAAAAATATTTATGGTAAGTGCTGCTGCTTGGGAGTCCACACTGTTGGGCAAAGGCTTAAAAAGGCACTATGGGCACTGCTAGCTGTAGAAGAAATTACTAAGGTGTTTACATTTATAGAGACTCTTGGATGAAATTAATAGAATAATTCAAACCAGCTCAAGGAAAAACGAGAATTTAACTCATGTAAAGTTTAAGATAACAGAAAAGCAATTAAGAAGGTTTCTTCATGGCTGGATCCAGGTGCTCTGTGTCCACAGGAATCTGTCTCTCATCACATAAGCTCTGCTTTCCTCTGTTTTGCTTTATTTTCAGGAAAATCTCCACCCAGTGGTGGTAACAATGGTCAAAGCATTTCCAGACATTTGTTCTAGTACTCCTGCACTTAGAGGGAAGGGGAGAGCCTTGGTCCAAGAGCACTAGCCGAAGTACTGGAGGATGTTCTTATTGGTCATGTTTGAGCCAATGCCCCTCCTTGAAGCCATTGTGATAGTACTTTGGTGCCCTGGCCAGCCCAAGGTCAAGGCCCACTTTTGGAACTGGAGGTCAAGGTCCAATTCCCAACCTGAAACATGGACTGAGGCATGGAAGAAAAGCAGTTGCAGAAAGGAAAATGGGTCTTGTTACTAAAAGAAGGGGAAAGGAATACTGGGAAGGGGAAACATAAAAGATCTGCACCAGAAGGGAGGTCTTAGTGTGTTTTCTGTTGCTGTAACAGAATGCCTGAGACTAGGTAATTTATAAAGGAGAGTTTACTGGGCTCATAGTTCTGGAGGCTGTAAAGTCCAAGAGCACAGCATTAGCATACCACATGGCAGAAAGGAAGAAGTCAGAGGCAAAACATAGGGACCACCTCACTGTATAACAACATGCTCTTGAGATAACTAATCCAGTCCTGAAAGAGAGTGAGAGCTCACTTACTCTCATGAGAAATAACGCATTCCGTGAAGAGTAGCATTAATTCCTCTTAATGACCTAATCACCTCTTAAAGTCCCTACCTTTCCAACTGCCACACTGGGGACCACATTTCCAGCACATGAACTCTGAGGGACATGCTCAAACCACAGTAGTGCTTGTGTTCACAGAGTCCCATCATCTCCTGTATGCCACACTGGCAGCCAGGGTCCAGACTGGCCTTAGGGCCAACATCCCCCACCAAGGCATCAGGGTGCATGTGGTCATTCTGCAACACTTCCCCGCTACCATTTCTCAAGGCTGTTTCATGTTTTCAGTAGGTCTTTTAAAAATTACAAATGTAAATGATCATGGTAAAAAAATTCAAATAGAAAGTAAAATAATATAAAATCAGAAAGAAAAGATGTCTCCCCCATCCTCTAACTACCAGTCCCAAGTCTTTAACATGACCAAAATGGTATATAGTTCTAGAAAATTTCTCTTTGAAAACAATCATCCATCCATCCATCCATCCATCCATCCATCCATCCATCCATCCGTGAATCCTCCTGCTTCAGCCCCCTTAGTAACTGGGATTACAGACACGCACCACCAGACTCTGCTAATTTTTGTATTTTTAGTAGAGACAGGGTTTCACCATGTTGGCTAGGCTGGTCTCAAACTCCTGACCTCAAGTAATCCACCAGCTTCTAGCTCCCAAAGTGCTGGGTTTGCAGGCATGAGCCACCGCACCTGGTCCTTTTCTTTCTTTCTTTCTCTTTTTCTTTTTTGACTTGCCTCACCTTGTATTACACAAAATAGATTTCAGTCACATTGCATATTCATTCTCGCTATAAATCTGGCTTAAAAAAATTCCTAGGGATTCAGTGTCGTCGATGTCATGATTTTCCTTTTATTGGCATCATGCCTCTATTGTATTCAGAGTCCTCTCAAAGAACAAAGGCAGATGTGGCTGCCTTGGGTCAGCTGCACCCAGTGTGCTCCCGGCCTGCTCGCTGGAGGCGCAGCTCCCATTATCATCTGGACCGCGACTGCTACGGATGGTCAAAGCGGCAGCATGTCATCGCCTTCACCAGCCCTTCTCCAGCAGCACAACCAGTCCTCCCAGCTGGTCCTCTGGGGACCAGCCATCATGGCGACGTGGTGGCAGTGTCCCCAGGCAGCTGACCATCCTGGGCTTCTCTTTGGGCAGGCCTGGCCAGGGCCTTAGGGGAATCTCTGTGTCTATAGTATAAATCTGAATGAGATCAGACACAATATTATCAATGATTGGCCTGGTAAGGTCGTCACTAAACACCTGCCACCACGGCTTCTCAGCCTCGACCTCGGCAGGCACCTCGACTCCACAGGCCTGCAGGGCCAGGTAGAGCACCGCCACGGCGATGTGCTGGGCCTGGAAGCGGAGGCACAGCCCCCGGTGGTAGCTGTCCTGCAGCAGGGCCCAGACAGTGACGGCAACGGGGGTCTGCTGCCAGCTGTGGTGGTTCAGCCAATTCCTGAGGGAAACCAGGTAGTGGAGCAGGTACTTGTGTGGATGCTGGAAGACCTGGAAGTGCATACTTCTCAGTATGAGAAGCTCACACTGCACAATGCTGTCCCGGAGCTCCCAGAAGTGGGAGTCCAATTCCAGGGGCTCACCGCTTGGGTTGAAGTACCTGTTGGACACATTGATGATGTCACGAGTCCGCAGGCGCTGCTCTTCCACTTTGCCGGCCAAGTAAATGGAAGACATGGCAATCAGGTAAGAGTCATAGGCGTCCAGATTGGTCTCGCAGAAAAACTTACGGTAAATGGTGCAAGCAGTGGCAATGGGAATGGACCGCGTCCCTAGCTTGATACCTGCCTCCATGATGAACCTCACCATGTGGAAGTGCACCCTGGCTTCCGGCGCCGGCCGCCCCTCGGGGCCCTGCGCTGTGGCGCCCCCTCTGCCGTCCTCCCCGCCTTCCATGAGGCCCCGCGGCTGCGGCGGGAGAGGCGGTCAGCTGCGCAGACTGGCCGTTCTCTTCCTTTCTTTTGTTTCCTTTCCTTTTTTTTTTTTTTTTTTTTTTTAACAAGTTGTATCATATTATGCATATTGCTCTCCAACATAAGTTTTCACTTAATAATATTCTTGGCATCTTTCCCTATCAGCACACAAAGTTTAAAAACAAGCAAACAAACAAAAAACAAACAGCTGCATAATATCCCATAAAATGGGCCAGGCACAGTGGCTCACGCCTGTAATCCCAGCACTTTGGGAGGCCGAGGTGGGCAGATCACGAGGTCAGAAGATCTAGACCATCCTGGCTAACATGGTGAAACCCTGTCTCTACTAAAAATACGAAAAATTAGCCGGGGATGGTGGCGGGCGCCTGTAGTCCCAGCTACTCGGGTGGCTGAGGCGGGAGAATGGCGTGAACCCGGGAGGCGGAGCTTGCAGTGAGCTGAGATCGCGCCCCTGCTCCACGTGGCGGTGCATGCTGTAATCCCAGCTACTCAGGAGGCTGAGACACAAAAATCCCTTGAATTTGGGAGGCAGAGGTTGCAATGAGCCGAGATCGCGCTACTGCACTCCAGCCTGGGTAACAGAGCGAGACCCTGTCTCAAAAAAAAAAAAAAAAAAAAAAAAAAAAAAAAAAAAAATCATAAAATGGATGTACTATAATTTATTTAATCATTTTTCTGTTAATGAACATTTATGTTATATTCATGGTTGTTTCTCAAACAATTCTGTCCTGTCAATTTATTTTATGGATATACTTGCAAAAACACACTAAGCTATGTGTACAGGAATATAACCACCAGTCCCAAGTCTTTAACATGACCAAAATGATATAAAGTTGTAGACAATTTCTCTTTGAAAATGTACAGGAAGGTACACACAGCTTAGTGTGTTTTTGCAAGTATATCCCTAAGCTAAATTCCCAGAAGTGAAATTGTGTGTTCAAGGATATGTTGCTGTCATGCGCTGCATAACAATGTTTTGGTCAATGACAGTCCTCATATACAATGGTGATCCCACAAGATTATAATGGAGCTAAAAATATTCCTATCGCTGGGTGAAGTCACAGCCTTCGTAATGCCATAGCCCATGATAGACTCACACAAATCTAATATGAAAAAATAAACAAACCACCATGAGCATCTTTCTGAAAAGAGTGATTCCTCCTTAAGAACAGCCTCAGATTGGTCCTTCAGGAGGCATCCAGAAGAAGACATTGTTATCGTAGGAGACGACAGCTCCATGTGTGTTCCTGCCCGCTGAAATTCATCTAGTAGGATAAGATATAAAGGTGGAAGACGGTGATATTGATGAGCCTCACCCCGTGTAGGCATAGGCTAATGTGTGTGTTGGTGTATTCATTTTTAAACAAAAAATTTGGCCAGGCATAGTGGCTCACACCTGTAATCCCAGCACTTCTGGAGGCCAAGGCAGAAGGGTCACTTGAGGACAGCAGCTCAAGACCAGCCTGGGCAACAAAGTGAGACTCTGTCCTTACAATTTTTTTTTTAAAAAATCAAGCAGGCATGGTGGCTCATGACTGTAGTCCCAGCTACTGGGGAGGCTGAGGTGAGCGGATTGCTTGAACCTTGGAGGTTGAGGTTACAGTGAGTCTTGATTGTGCCACTTGCATTCCAGCCTGGAAGACAGAGCAGACCCTGTAGCTAAAACAAAACAAAAAAACAAAACAACAAAAAGTTTAAAAAGTAAAAAATAATTAAAATGTCTAAAAACAGAAAAAGGTATATAGAATAAAGATATAGTGAAAGAAAATATTTTTGTATAGCTGTGTAATGTGTTTGTGTTTTAAGCTAAGTGTCATTACAAAGAGTCAAATGTCTGAAAAAAGTAAAATTTATAAAGTAAAAAAGTGATAGTAAGCTAAGGTTAATTTATTATTGAAGAAAGAACATTTAAAAAATTTAGTGTAACCTAAGTATACAGTGTTTATAAAATGTACAGCAGTGTACAGTAATGTCCTAGGCCTTCACATTCACTCACCACTCACTCATTGACTCACCCAGGGCAACTTCCAGTCCTGCAAGCTCCACTCCTGGTAAGTGCCCTATACTATACAGATATACTATTTTTAACTTTTTTATTTTATTTTATTTAGATGGAGTCTCACTCTGTCACCCAGGCTGGAGTGCAGTGGCACGATCTTGGCTCACTGCAACCTCCGCCTCCTGGATTCAAGCGATTCTTCTGCCTCAGCCTCCCGAGTAGCTGGGATTACAGGCACCTGCCACCACAGTCAGCTAATTTTTTTTTTGTATTTTTGGTAGAGACAGGTTTTCACCATGTTGGCCAGACTAGTCTTGAACTCCTGACCTCAGGTGATCCACCCGCCTTGGCCTCCCAAAGTGCTGGGATTACAGGCGTGAGCCACCGCGCCCGACCTCCATTTTTAATCTTTTACAGGGTATTTTTTATCGTATATTTTCTATTTTTAGATATACAAATAATTGCCTGCAATATTAGTACAGTAACATGCTGCACAGGTCTGTAGCCTAAGAGGAATAGGTTATACAATACAGCCTATATGTATATAATATATAGTAAGCTGTATCATTTAGGCTTAAGTACACTATGACGTTCACACAATGATGAAATCACACAAGGATGTATCTCTCAGACATATCTTAGTTGTTATGTGAGTGTGACTGTATTTTAACTTTGGATACATATTGATACAAGTTGACCTTTGAGAAGACCACCAATTTCCGTTCATACAAATAGCATCAAAAGTACCAATTTCCCCACACTCAATCACTACTGGATATCTTTAAACTTTATGTTGTTGCTAATTTGATAGGTGAAAATGGTATTTCATTGTTTTTATTTGCATTTTAAAGTTACAAATGAAGTTGAGCTTCTTTTAATATGTCTGGTCTGTTTTGATTTCATTTTTGGTGAACTTAAAATCTGTTCTTTCCCCACATTACAATATTAGCATTTGGATGACTAAATCATGCGTTTTGCCCATTAGAGTTCATTTAATCCCAGTCATGAAATATATTTGTAGATTTACCAGTGGTTGAATCCCAGAACAGTAGAGCTCTAGATACACTTGAGATGATCCCATGATACATTCTCATTTTCAGATGAAAAAACTGGGGTGTCTAGGGAAGCAAAATTAGCTGTCCAAGGTCACACAATTAGAGGCTGGCCAATACCAGAATGTGCACTGCCTGAGGTATTATGTAAGTCTTTTACTCTGCTGTTTACTAAAGCGAGAGGTCTGTCTTGGAAATTTAAACCACTCATCTTAATCTATTAGCATCCCAAGGAGCTACTTATAACTGTAACCGCCGACCCAATGAGCCAGCTTCTCATCCAATGTTTCACTTAATGGTGTAGTTTATTACAGTTCAGCAGTCCCAGAGACTGGACGTCTGAGGCACGTGTTAAACTCCTCTTCAACGGCTGCAGTAAAACTTTCCGTTTTACTGGCGGTGCCCAGTTCAGGGAACGGGAGTTTCTTATGCTCAGTCAACGCGAACTCAGGACAAATCAAGCAAGAAAAATCAGTAGTCTCATCTCTGCCATTACTTACAGTTTTTATGGATTGTTTAATATAATGAAACAGTCACAGGGAAGAAATTCAGTACCTCCATATTACATTCTCATACTTTCAAAGAGCTTTTTCAAATTCCTCATGAAATGATACCCATTTAATTTCAGTCTTGGAATTAGGGTTTTATCTTTCTGACACTCCTTACGGGGCCCTTAAACAATTACTAAAATCCACATTAGTCATTAGGGAACTTTGAAGATGAGAATTGCTCTGTCACAGGCTTTAATCCAGGGAGCCCTAAGTGCAGGGGTCCCAGCCTTCACTGTCTCTACACTATCACCTGGGCTTTTTTTCCCTATGGAAACACTAAGACTTTATTATGCTTATAATTTGGATACATCCATGTCTTTTCAAAATTTAGTTTTTAAGAAAATATTTAAAGAGTATCTAAATGATTTTTCTTCTTCTTCTTCTTCTTGTTTTGAGACAGGGTCTCTCTCTCCCAGGGTGGAGTACAGTGGTGCCGTCACAGCTCACTGCAACCTCGATCTTTTTGGGCTCAAGTGATCCTCCCACCTCAGCCCCCCGAATAGCTGGGACTACAGGCATGTGCCACGATGCCTGGCTAATTTTTGTATATTTTTTAGAGACAGGGTCTCACTGTGTTACTCAGACTGGTCTCAAACTCCAGGACTCAAGCAATCCTCCCACCTTGGCCTCCCAATGTGTTGGGATTATAGGTGTAAGCCACTGTACCAGGCTCAACTCTAAAGTTATAGTTTGATAGAACTTCCCAAATGATGGAAAAGACATAAGATTTTGAAGAGAAGAATCAAGAGAAACAAAAATAACTGGCAATTTAAGAGTTAAGCTACATGTTGCCACATCATCCATGTTAGGAAACCAAAAAAACCCCCAATTACATTAATAAAAATGAAAAATAGGTTTAAATATCAAAATAGGGGACATGTATCTTCTAAACACTGTAATTAATAGAAAATGCTTTAGTACATGGTCTTTATTTTTTTTCTTTTTCAGCCAAGTATATGCAGCTAACTGCAGTTCAGCTGTGAATCTGTTTTGAAGGACCTAAGTGCACTATTTCTGTTTTCCGAGAGAGTTTTAAGAAAATTCCCCCCGCTTTTTCATTTGCAGGTTATGTTCAGTTAATTATTAGAATGCGGAACATTCTGTCCTTACTACGCAAAAGTTCCTGACTTCTGGGTAGGCAAAGGGAAGCATAATGGATCCAAGGGAGATTCTTCCAGCCCTATTTTACTGGCCTTCTCTTCAAGTACATCGTAAGAAATTGTGTTTAAATAAATTGGATTGTACTTTCAATTTCAGGTAAATGCAGTTTGGAACTGGCTTATTAGATTACTCATGAAAATGTTCCGGCTTTCGGAAGTTAACTTTCTGTGAAAATAATAGCAAAAAATGGGTTATGTTAACTATGTGTTTGGGGAGAACTGTTTTCTAACACAGAGGCTCAGGGAGGATGGAGTAAGGGGGTGCACACCACTGTCCTAGGGTGCTGCTTTTGACTGGGGTAGAGCAGCACAGAGCCGACCTGGGAGTTGTGGGAATGCAGAATGTTTTGGCCTAAGACAATGCTTAGTCAAGGTGCTGACAGGGTTGGTTTCCTTCTGAGACACCTCTCTTTGGCTTGCAGATGGCCGCCTTCTTGCTGCTGCTTCACATGGTCATCCCTCTGTGCGTGCACATCCCTCATGTCTTTCATGTGTTCAAATTTCTTCTTATAAGAACACCAGTCAGAGTGAACTAGGGCCCGCCAAATGACCTTATTTAACCTGAACTATCTCTGTAAAGCCCCTAGCTCCAAATATAGTCATATTCTGAGGTTTTGGCGGTTAGGGCTTCAACATACGAGTCTTGGGGTGACATAATTCAGCCCTTAACAACAGTAAAAGTGATTTTACATGGTGTGTGTCGGATTTCAAAGCCTGTGGTCTTAACGACATTACAGTCACTACTTGCGTGTGTGTAAAGCTATTAAGGAGGTTGAAGGAAAGGGAATTTAAGCACATCTTTAATCATCAAGAAAGGTTTAGGCTGGGCGCTGTGCCTGTGATCCCAGCACTTTGGGAGGCTGAGGCGGGCAGATCACCTGAGGTCACGAGTTTGAGACCAGCCTGGCCAACATGGCGAAACCCCGTCTCTATTAAAAATACAAAAACTAGGCGGGTGAGGTGGCACATGCTTGTAATCCCAGCTACTTGGGAGGCTAAGGCAGGAGAATCGCTTGAACCCGGGCGGTGGAGGTTGCAGTCATCCAAGACTGTGCCATTGTACTCCAGTCTGGGCAACAAGAGTGAAACTCCATCTCAGAAAAACAGAAAGGTTTAGCAAAGGAGGTGTACATATGAGTAGAGCTTTGAAGGATGGACATGCTTTTTTTCCATTTAAATTGTAGTTGTTTAAAAACTTAATACAAATTTTTCTTTTTTTTTTTTTTAACTTTTTAACACTTTTTCTTTTTACTACACTTTGTCCAAAACAAGGAAGAATTTTTCTTACTATAAATGTAAATGTGTTCTTTGTATAAAAATTAGAGAATTAGATAATAAAATGAAAAAAGACACTCAGAATTGTGCCACCAAGAAAAATCTCCTTTTAACAACTTGGTGTATATCTTTTAAAATCCAGTTTTCTTTATTTCAGATAGATTGATGGGTAGACAGATGGAAAAAGCAAGAAAGAAGAAGCGGGATTCTCTTTCTCACATTGTACTCACATATTCATTTTTGTTTTTTGGGTTTTTTTACTCAATGTAACATGATGGAAATAGACCACGGATTTTGAGGGGTGGGGAGGGCAGAGATATTTTTGGCAGAGGATTAGTTTGCACAGGACCATGGACACAGAAGGATTGTAAGGTCTGACTCAGGAGGAGTGGTGCAATTTGGGCTGGCATTTAGGATGAAGGGCCATAAATTCTAGACCACTGACTTGGTTAGTTTAATGCCCTACAAAACATGGAGCCACATTTGTAGGGCTTTAAACTATCCAAGTTAGGGGTCTAGAATTTATTTGGTAGTAAAGATGAAACATAAAACTATTTTTGAACTTTCTAAAGCTCTGCTCTTTGTATAAAAATTAAAGAATTAGAAAATAATTTAAGGTTAATTTGTGGTAGAATGCCCAGTGGATAAGAATGTGATGAGATTCAAGGGTTAAGAGCTTGCCAGAGAACTATTGTCTAGGGGAGAGGAATCAGGAATAAAAACTAGGTAGAGACAGTAGGAAGACAAATGAGTCACAGACAAGGAAGAATTCACACAACTGGGTAACTGACTCGTATGTATGATGGGGAAGGGCAAAATCCAAGATGGGCGAGGGCAACAAATGACAGGCCAGCAATCACCGTGGGGAGGTCGGAGGAAGAGTTGACCCCTGGTGTAATAGGATAAGGTGTTGTCTTTGAGAGGTCAGTGACACATCCAGAGAAGAGGTGTCTGTCAGGCCATCACAAATATGAGTGTGTGGTAAAATGGCACATGTCTCTCAATTATCCATAAAGAGCCTCTCAAAGCCAATGGTGGACAATATACCAAAACCTTCAGTCCTGATCTTTGATTTTTGTTGAACTTTCTAAGAGACTGCCTCTTACAGCGTGTCCGTGCCACCCATCCAATTCACTTGACCCCAGCGAACCCAATAACTGGTCATGTTTAACTGAAATCTACATTCACACTTGGTTCTGGACTATAATTTCATTTTCAGATCCCTTTTTTGGAATAAATAGATCATTTTGCTCTTCTTGAAAGTAGTGAAGCAACTAAATCCCAATTACTTACCTAAATGAGAAAGAAATATTATTTGAGCAAAAAGAGAGCGTGTTAACTTGCTGGCCCTGCGTTAAGCACCAGACGGTCCACTTTCTGGAATGATCATGTCTCTCTCTTACTCTCCCTATCATAACACCCCTCAGCCAACTTTCTGCTTATAAAAATGGCATGAAATCTTATCTCAAGCCATTAAAAAGATTTCATACTATAAACCCCATGTTTAATGAATCACTGTGAGATTTGAGATTATACTGGTGTCAACAAGGAAGATGTCATTAACTCTTTAAGGCCTTAGGGTCTGAACTAGCAAATGACAAGCTGTAAAATGCTTCCACCATATCTCTGGAAAAAGATTCTCAAGGCCTTGTTTCCAGAAACACTGGCTGTGTGCAGCCAGTCCGTTTACAGATTTGGCCACTGAATCTAAAGACCGGAGTTATGCTTTCTGTGGATTCTTAAGACCCAACCTCATATACAAAAGGTTTCTTGAATCTGTTTTTATGTTTTCCAGTGATCACTGCTCTCTAGTTTAATTCAATCCTCTTAACTCTTCTTGACCTTGACTACTGCAATAGCAATAGCTTAACTGGCCTCTCTGCCTCTAGTCTCAGCCCACTTCATTCCATCCTCCATACTGCTGCCAGCATGATCTTTCTAAAACACAGCTCTCAACATGTCCCTTCCCTACTCAAAATCTTTAAAGACTCATGTTGCTTGTAGAGGAGAATGCACATTTGTTAGCATATCAAGGCAAAACTTTCCGTGTCTTTAGTTACCTGTCCAACCTCGTCTCCTCCACTCCCTTGTGGTTTTTCACCCTTGTCATTCCTCTATGCCTTTGTGCACACTGATTTCTGGGTCGGTGATGCCTTCCGCTTGGTGAACTTTTCATTCTTCAAAGTCCAGCTTGCATGTCATTTCCGTGAATCTTTTTGTTTCCTCTTCCTCTCCCTCTCTGTGTTGGCTGAATGAATTCCTCTTTCATCCATGTTCCATTAGCTCTTTATTTACCTTATAATAATACACCTCATGTTGTGGTGTATGGTTAGCTATTTACATGTCTTTTTCTCTGGCTAAGCTCTGAGTTCCTCAGGGGCAAGAACTACATTATATTTAGCCCTTCACCTTTGATTTCACCTTTGATTTAATTTCCTTTTCGGAGACTTAAAGTAAGAGTTGTTAGAAAAGGCAGGAGGATCATATCTTAAGTAAACCTCAATCTGTAGTTTGAAGTTTGTTAGTTACAAGGCAAACTGAATGAAAGGGTTAAGAATTCTGCTTAACAGCAAGCACACATATTTATAATGATCACCTTTCTATAAAACTGAGATTTTTTTTTAGAATATTTAGAAAATGGGATATAATCTGAATTTTTTTCTCAACTTAATTCCAAAATATTTTTAAAATGAAGATAAAATTTTATTGTGTACATTTAAGTTATACAATATAATGTTATAAGATACAGGAAGGTAGTAAAATGGCTACTATAGTGAAGCAAATTAGCATATCCGTCACGGTTACCTATTTTTTTGTGACAAGAGCAGATAAAATATATTCATTTAGTAAACTTTTAATATAATACAATGTTATCATCCATAGTCCTCATGTTGTACATTAGATTTCTAGACCTACATATCCTACACATGTACTGTTTTGTATCCTTTAACCTACATTTCCCCCATTTCCTCCCTCTCCCTCCCCGTCACCCCAGTTAATCACTGTTTTATTATCTGTTTTTGCGTACTTAACATTTAAAAAATGATTTCACATATAAGTGAGATTATGCAGTATTTTTCCTTCTGTGTCTGGTTTATTTCACTTAGCATAATGTTTTCTAAGTTTACACACTTGGCAAATGGCAGGATCTCCTTTTTAAAGGTTGAATAATATTCCATCATAGATATGTAATATATATATTACATAAATATACATACATATTTCACACATACCCCACAGTTTCTTGTTCATTCATCCATTGATGGACATTTCACCTGTTTCCATATTTTGGCTTCTGTGAATATAGTTGCAATGAACAAGGGAGTGCAGGTACCTTGACATGGTGGTGATTTCATTTCCTTTGGGAATACGCCCTGAAGTAGGATTGCTGGGTCATATGGTACTTTCTATTTGTACTTTCTTTAGGAATCCATACCATTTTCCACCATTTCTACCAATGACCACACTAGTCTACATTCCCACCAACCCCATGCAAGGGTCCCTTTTCTCCACAGGCTTGCCAACACTTGTTACCTGTTGTCTTTTTGATAATAGCCATCCCAACACATGTGAGCCCACCCTTCCTTTTAACTGTCATTTTAAACGTAGCACAGTGGTTGGGTGCGGTGGTTCACGCCTATATTCCCAGCACTTTGGGAAGCCGAGGCAGGCAGATCACCTGAGGTTAAGAATTCAAGACTAGTCTGGCCAATATGGTGAAACCCCATCTCTACTAAAAATACAAAAATTGGCTGGGTGTGGTGGCGGGTGCCTGTAGTCCCAGCTACTTGGGGTGCTGAGGCAAGAGAATCTCTTGAACCTGGGAGATGGAGGTTGCAGTGAGCTAAGATCGCATCACTGCACTCCAGACTAGGCTACAGAACAAAGTAATTTAGTCTTTTGTCAATGATTGAGAATTTTGATCATATGTATTAAGAATCTTTAAAATGTTTCTACATCTTGGTGTAATCTAAGGAATCAACTTTAAACACAGGAAAACATTTTTTTTCAAATAGACACAAAGTTTGAGCTTAGGTCTTGTGGCAGGCATGGAGGTGCCACATGAGAGAACCTGGTGAGGGAAGTGAGTTGGCCGGCAGCCTCCAGCTCCTGCACCTTTGGCATCCAGCACAACATTCACACCAAGGCCACACGGAAGCTCATAGCCATCAACCTGGCTGAGACTTTCTCAAAGCAGTTTGCTGCTCTTTGTATCCAGCCGTCCTTCCTCCCTTCTTTCCTTTCCCAAGCATCAGACCTTCATCATGCTCAAAGGCTCTCTTGGTTTATGCCAGCTCCCTCTCCTTCATCCTTAACAGAAGTTTTCCCTGTTAATTCTCCTGTACTTCTAAATCCATCTTGGCCTCCACTTCCTAGAGGATGTGAACTAGCAGGCCTATAGGATGAATAGGATTTACACAGGCAAAGAGGGGAGTCTGAGAAGTCCACGTAGAGTGGAGCACATGATAACCTCGAGGGACTGAGAGATGCCAGTGTGTTGAAGCGGAGTGAGTGGAGGGAGGGCAGGATGTGAATCAAGCTGGAAAGGGGAGGCAGGGCCACATAAGGATTTTTCACTTTATTCTGTCAGCAAAATCCATTAAGGATATTCATTAGAGATAATCAGACTTGCATTTTGAAAAGATTATTTGGGCACCCATGTAGCAAAGGCGCCATTTTGAGAGGCCAATGAAGTAGTCTAAGTCAGAGTGAATGGTAGCCTATACTAGGTTGTTGGTGGGGAGATGAAGCCATTTAGTTTTATTTGAGAGATATTTATGAAATCAAATCCATGAGATTTGGTGATGAGTCAGAAATAAGGGGATGAGGGAGAGGAAGCTTAAAGGCTTCCATGTTTAGGCTTTCATAGCTTGATAGGTGGATGTGCCATACGCTGAACTTGGGAACCCTTGAAAAGAACTGGGAATAGAGGGAAGACTATGCCCACTGAATCTGAACAAACTGTATTTGAGGTGTTCAAAAGGTAACATTCAAGAAAGGAGTCAAGTAGGCATTTGGTGTTGGACCAGGACTGGTGAACAAAACATGCGCCTGCAAACATAATTGTAGTTTTTGCCATTGAAAGTAATGGCAAAAGCCACAATTATGTTTGCACCAACCTAATACACCTGTAGATCATTGGTGCTGCTGCAGAAGCTTGTGATCCAGGAGCCAGAGTCTTTTTTCCTGAGAGCTGGGGAGTGACCGAGAAGCTGGTAGAGGACAGTAGCTCCTCTGCAAGCAGGTGCATGGCAGGGGTGAAGAACTAGCCCTGGAGGAATAGGTGTTTGTCCTTGATGTCTTTTGTGGCTTGGCAAAAGGATGAATAAGTAAAGGTCTGAAAGTGACTATGAGGAACAGACACTCACACACACACATGCGCACATGCACGCACACCCTAAAAGATTTATTTTAAGGAATTGCTCATGCACTTGGAGCTGGCAAATCCAAAATGTGTAGGGTAGGCCAACAAGCTCAGGCAGGAGTTGATATGACAGTCTTGAGGCAGAATTTCTTATTTTCCTGGGAAACCTCTATTTTTGCTGTTAAGGCCTTCCAACTGATTTGATGAGGCCCACCCACGTGATTGAGGGTGATTTCTTTACATGAAGTCAATTGATTGTAGATGTTTACCACATCTACAAAATACATTCACAGAAACACTTAGATCAATGTTACTAAGTACCTGGACACTACAGCCTAGCCAAGTTGACACATGAAACTAACCAACACAGGAACTGTGGTGGCTCTGGGGAAGTGGAACTCTTGACCTCAAGGTTCCAGTGAAGGCCAGTGGGAGGGAAGAACATTCTGCTAAGTTTGAGGACTCAGGGAGTGTGCCAGGTAAGGATTAACAGTTCCAGAAAGCCTAGTGCACTGTGAACTCAGTTCTCAGGATCCGTGAACTCAGTGAAAACTGAAGGCTAGGGAAGGAAAAGGGGTCGCAGTGGAACCTCCATTCCAAGCCATCACAATGGCTATGGAGAGAAAAGTGTGTCCAGGCTCCCCACTTCATCTTCATGCCTGCAGGTGGACTGAAGTCCAGCCTGCCTTATCTGAGGTCTGGCCTGTCTTCAGGGGATTCTTCTCTGGACATAGTGAAATGGAGAGTTCCCTGACCCCCCTTGAAAGACATGCAACAGGGGTGTGGCTCACTGTTCAGTTTCTGTGCACGCTCGAACACCTTAGAGGAGAGGAAGCATGCAGATGGGCAGGTGCAGGAACCGGGGAGAGTGCTTTTTGGACTCCGGCCCCACAGTAGTGTCTAGAGGTGGATCCCTGTGACTCCTGAAGCCCTAGTGGGTGGGCATGATCCAGTGCTCTTTTAGCTCTGCTGTTCACAGATGGCTTAAGTGGTAACCAACTCAGTGTCCTCTTGGTACCCGGGTTCTTGTCCAGCATCCAGAAGGAATCAGGTCACATATGGACTTGAAGGATGGTGAATGCAGGGGTTTTACTGAGTGGTGGAGGTGGCTTTCAGTGGGATGGATGGGGAGCTGGAAAGGAGGTGGAATGGGAAGATACTCTTCCCCTGAAATTTGGCCATCCAGTGGCTGATTTCCTCTCTGACTGTCCCCAGCAGAACTCCTCTCAACGTTCAGATGCTCCTTCTCTTCTCTCCTCTCAGTTGCACCGTCTTGCCACTCTTTTGCTCTCCTGTTCATCTGCCCATCTGCTTGTCTGCCCATGGAGCCTGGGGTTTGGGGTTTATATGGGTACAGGATAGGGGGATGTGGCAGGAGAAAAGGCAACTTCTGGGTGCAAAACAGGAATGCCTGTTCCCATTTAGGGCCATGGGTTTCCAGGCTTGAGGGTGGGGCCTTTGCTGAGGAACCGCCCTCTTCTACCCAGTATTTCCGTGTCTCCTGTCTGTATCAATAGTGCCCCATGCCATGCCACCCTCCATCTACTACTGCCCTCATCATGTCTATTAGGCTGGACTCATAATTCTGCCATGCTGATTTTTTAGCACAGACGGCTGTGTTTTTATATGACATTCTAAATTGTTTATTAACTATTGCCAACTATGCTATGATTCATAAAGGAAATGGCTTTCAGGAGTGTGGAAGCCAATCAATCTAAGCAGGAATTGCCACCTGTGGGAATACAGAAGTAAAATCTGCCAATACTTTTGGTGGTATAAATGTTTATACTTGAAAAGCACAAACTTCTTTAGAAGGAATGAAGGTTTGCTCTATAATTTCTCAAGAACTAAATGTCACACAGAGTGGGAAATAAAAAAAGTCTATTAACATGATGGATTTGGTGCAAATTTCTTGTCTTTAAACCCCAACTTTAAATTTTTATTATTTATTTATTTATTTGTTTGTTTGTTTTTAGAGACAGGGTCCAAGCTGGTCTCGAACTCCTGAGCTCAAGTAATCCTCCTACCTCAGCCTCCTGAGTATCAGTTTTCCTCTCTGTAAAATGGGTGGAGAATCACTCCTGCCTGGATTATTCTAGATTATTCTCCAGAATAGATCAAATTAACTGATAAAATTAATCCATTAGAAGAGTTTAAAATATTAGGTAAATGGGAGCAATGGTTGTTATTACAACGGTTGTTGCTACTCTTATTATTATCCTCCTTATTTTCATAGAATCAAAACGCAATTTGGAATTTTAATGTGACCTCAACACAAGGGAAAACAGAATGCATGGAGTAGTGCTTGGATCTTTCCGTATTAAAAATCGCTTATCATTGATTTAGACGTCTGATTTTTTAAATCAGTCTAACGTTTATTTAGATTTTCTCTCCACAGTTTGATTCTCACCCTGTTGGATTAAAGCCCAGGGTGACCAGGCTTTTTGACTCGAGGACCACACAGTGATTTCTGATTGAGCCTCTGGGCCTCCCTGTCCCAAGGCTGCTCCTGTCTGCTGCGGACAAATTGCACTGCCTCAGGATATTGACCATTTGCCTGCCGATTCTTTTTACTCTCTCTTGGTTCAGGAGGCAGAATTTGTCTATCGCTTCCAATTTGGAGGCAAATTTCAGTCTTGGAATTATTAACCCTCATCTAAATTCATTACACTGAAAGTTCACAGGAATTCAAACGGTGACGTAAGTGTTAAAACAGTTTCACTGGCCCCACAGTTACCTGGGCTGCTTGCAATCTTTAGCTGATGCTGCAGGCTCCTAGTGCTAAGAGCAAACCATGCATCCACCCACCCTAGCACCTGCTTATACACAATGTCTCGACACAGCCGTATGAAGGGCAGGCAGGAAGTTATCATTTGCGTCATGCTTGATTTGATTTATCCATTTGGAATTTGTGATTTTTTAGGGCAGAGATTGTATTGAATTTTACTCTTAAAGCTTTACAAAGCAAATTAATTGTGTTGGGTTAAACATTTTTGTCTTTATAGAATAAACCTTTTTTCCTCAAGCACTAGTAGATGACTATTTGGAAATCACTGATACGTTAATTCCATACCAGGTACTGGATGTACTATTCATGCAAGCAAGGTCATTTAAGCTGCTTACTTGTTTTAAAATGTGTACGTTTCATCTCGCGAGTTAGATACAAGCCTCTGGTGTTTCAATAGTTCTTAGAGTATCTGCCCCTCTCCTTTACCCCGTTATCCTAGATTGTGGCCAGAGTGGCCTTTCCAAGATACAAACCTGATTCTCTTCTGGAAGAAAATAGTTCAGGGTTGCTTCACCACCTTCAGGCGCCTCCAGCCTCTCAGTCCTCCTTGCTGCCCACCCTCTGCCTCATTTTCCACCCTCCCCCCAGGCACTTGCCTTCCAGTCTTGCTGAACAACCTGCAATTACAGAGGGATTTATGAGCTATCAGAGCTGTGCCTGCGCTCCTGCAGCTTTCTACATAGGAACATCTTTCCCTTCCGTGGCCTCTTCCTCCTGTGTTTCAAGGCACAACTCACATGCCAGTTTTTCAGGATGGTCTTTCTAGTTACGTGCCTCATCCTGCCCCTCCCTTTCTTTGGTCCCCAAGAGCCTATCTATCCTGGCACCCATGGCTGCTATAATTGTTTTTTAATGAAGTTTCTCCCCCAGAGGGAGAAAGTCCAGCATCTATCACACTTTGTGACTCTTAACAGGTACTCAATAAATATTCCTTGAATTAGTGGTTCTTAACTATTTACTAAACTTTTTTGTAAAAAAAAAAAAGTCTCTTCTTAGCCTTCACTTATACGTATGTCTGCTTATTAAAGCGTAGTTTGAGAACCAGCAGCATCAGCATCACCTGGGAGCTTGTGAAAAATGCAGAAAGTTGGCCCCACCCCAGACCTGCTCATCAGAATCTGCATCTTAATAAGGTCTCCAGATGATCTATGCCCACCTTCAGGTTTGAAAAGCACCACTATAAGTAACTGGAAGGAATGCAATTTTATTTCACTTAAAATAATTTAACCAGGCACAGTGGCTCACGCTTGTAATCCCAGCGCTTTGGGAGGCCAAGGCCGGTAGATCACTTGAGGTCAGGAGTTCGAGACTAGCCTGGCCAACATTGTTCAATCCCATCTCTACCAAAAATACAAAAATTAGCCAGGCATGGTGTCGGGCACTTATAGTCCCAGCTACTCGGGACGCTGAGGCAGGAGAATGGCTTGAACCTGGGAGGCGGATGTTGCAGTGAGCTGAGATCACGCCATTGCACTCCAGCCTGGGCGTCGCAGAGAGACTCCATCTCAAAAAAATAATAATAATAAAAAATAAAATAAATAAAATAATTTAGTCATTCTTTTTTTTTTTTTTTTTTTTTAATACAGATTCTCATTCCATTGCCAATGCCCCATGCCATCGTACAGTGGCATGGTCTCTGCTCACTGCAACTTGTGCCTCCCAAGTTCAAGCAGTTCTCCTGTCTCAGTCTCCCAGGTGGCTAAGATTATAGGTGCTCACCACCATGACCAACTAATTTTTGTATTTTTAGTAGAGATGGGGTTTCGGCCATGTTGGCGAGACTGGTCTCGAAGTCCTGGCCTCAAGTGATCTGCCTGCCTCGGCCTCCCAAAGTGCTGAGATTACAGGCATGAGCCACAGCGACCGACCTAGTCATTCAATTTTTAATGCCTTTTCTGAATATTAACGTATTCTAAGGCAATTTTAAAAGTTTATTAGAACTCTAGTATGCTAATTTTAGGAGTAATTTGTAATGAAAAATACAAATTGTCATTTGCATTTGATACTACTGCAGATACAGGAAACCTTGCTCATAAGAGGGACATAAAGACCATGAGGATGAGTGAAGTATGCCTAATAACAAAATTCCCAGAATTTCCAGGATCTCCAGAATTTCCTCATAGAAGGAAGGGCTTAGGGAAGGCCACGGTTGGAAAAGCAGGCTGAACAATTGGCCTTGAAGTTGTATCTGTATGACAAGCATGCATTTTTGCTTAGATTATGTTACTAAGTTCATATACAATTTTTCTAAACATGAATTTATCCATATCTTATATAGAAACGAGCAAATGTCAATTGCCCATAACAAAGAATGAGTTAACTTCCTCGCCTCTTTTACTGTGAAACTCTACATCCAATTCATTAGCAGATCCTCTAGGCATTACCTTTGGAATATACCCAGAATGTGACTACTTTTTGCCATTTTTCTCATGGTCACTCTACGCCAAGCCACCTTTATCTCTTGCCTGAATTATTACACTAGCCTTCTCTTGTTTTCCTCCTTCCACCCGACTTCCCAACAGTCTCTTCCCCACTCCGTTGCCAGATCATGCCCTCCTCTGCCCAAAACCATCCAATGGCTTCCCCTCTTACACTGAAGGACACTGAGGCCTTTGCTGAGGACTACAAATGTTCCATGGCCTGGCCTCCGACCCCCTCCAACTTTATCCTCTTATTTCCCCATGTTTTCCTTCCTTCTTTCCTTCCTTCCTTCCTTCCTTCCTTCCTTCCTTCCTTCCTTCCTTCCTTCCTTCCTTCCTTCCTTCCTTCCTTCCTTCCTTCTTTCCTTTTTTTGAGATGGAGTCTTGCTTTGTCACCCAGGCTGGAGTGCAGTGGTGCGATCTCGGCTTACTGCAACTTTTGCCTTCTGGATTCAAGTGATTCTCCTGCTTCAGCCTCCAGGAGTAGCTGGGATTACAGGCGCCCTCCACCACACCCAGCTAAGTTTTGTATTTTTGATAGAGACGGGGTTTCACCGTGTTGGTCAGGCTGATCTTGAACTCCTGACCTCAGGTGATCTGCCCTCCTTGGCGTCCCAAAGTGCCGAGATTATAGGCATGAGCCACTGCGCCTGGCCTGCCTTGCTGTCTTTTACTTTTGTGCTTGCACACAGGCTTCCTGGACGTTTCTCAAGCCTGGCCACAATGCTTCTGCCTCAAGGCCTTTGCATGGATTCATTCCACTGCCAGAAAGCGTTCCAGGTATCCTAATGGCCTAGTCCCTCCTTCTTCAGGTTTCCCTAAAACGGCAGAGAGTCCTTCCCTGGTCTCCTGCCACCCCTTTCACCTACCCCTCCACTGTCACTTTTTGTCTCTTTATCCTGCTTTATGTTTTATCATGGCAGTTATCACCATCATCTGATACAGTACTTAGTTATTTTACCTATTTTTGTATCTTTCCACTAAAATTCAAACTCCGTAAAGTAGGGGATTTGTCTTATTCACTGCTTTATCCCCAGTGCCCAGAACAGCCTTGCATATAGTAATTGCTTAATAAATATTGGCTGTATAAAGCCATGAATGACAGCACAGAGGGTCGGTGTTGAGAGGATGTCACTGATGAAGATTAGTGGAGGATGGCTCAAGTTCATTGTCACTACATCAGATGTTACCTACAAGTGTTCAATTCTTTCTTTGTAAACCTGAATACCGGAGTTGCTAATAAATTGCAATATTGTCAGGTTAACAGATCTTTCTCTCCTTATCAATGTCATGTAATACTCAGAAGACTGTATGTTACAGGCAAAGAGAAAGAAAGAAAAGGTCTTCAATAATCCCTAGTGCTTAGCCTCTGTATGTCCTATAGTCCTTGTTTATTCTCTTTCCTGCCTAGTTTATCTTTTTATTTTATTTTATTTTTATTTTATTTTATGTTTGAGATGGAGTCTTGCTCTTGTCGCCTAGGCTGAAGTGCAGTAGCATGATCTCGGCTCACTGCAACCTCCACCTCCTGAGTTCAAGCGATTCTCCTGCCTCAGCCTTCCCAGTAGCTGGGATTACAGGTGCCCGCCACCATGCCTGGCAAAGTTTTGTACTTTTAGTAGAGATGGGGTTTCACCATGTTGGCCAGGCTGGTCTCGAACTCCTGACCTCAGGTGATCCACCTGCCTTGGCCTCCCAAAGTGCTGGGATTACAGGCGTGAGCCACTGCACCCAGCCCAGTTTATCTTCTTAAACAGTCTGTGCCACTTTGAATGGATAGGATATTTGTTTTTAAATTGAAGGTTGTTAAAGTGACCCAACTATAGTCCCAAACTATTAGCCTACACCAAAGATCAGCAAACTTTTTCTGTAAAAGGTCAGATTGAAAATATTTCAGGCTTTCCAGGCAACATGTAGTTTTTGTGGTGACAACACTGTCATTGCACTAGAAAAGGAGACAGAGGCACTACTTAAACATACGGGTGTGGTTTTGTTACAAAAGTTTACAAAAACAGGCCTGCTGGAGTTGGCACATGGCCATGGTTTGCTGATCCCCGGCCTAAACCAAAGTCATGCATTTCTAGACTGTTAACACTTGCAGGTATGACAGTGTCTAACACATATGCTAGGTACAAAGAAATATCTGTCGAATAAGGAAATAAATAGACACAACCTAAGAAATCCATTGGTAATTTTAGATACTGTTAGTCATGGTTGAAATGGTTGGTGCCTGATCCTGCCATAGCCTAAGCATTCGGGCTTCCGGAACGTGGCTGTGAAGAACCCTTAGCCAGGGAAATAGTGCTTCATCTCACCACTCTTAAGACACATTTTTCACCATTTACCTTCCTTCAAGTCAGGATATATCGTGTATCTTTCAATGATACCAGAAGCACGTTTCCTTTTCAGTGGTGGAGAAGATAATGGTGTGTCTCACAATTGTTGGTATCTTAGATTTGAAGAAATAAGGTATATCTGGTCACTTGGATTTTCAGATTAACAAGTGACCAAACAAAATGTCCAACTAAGAAAGAACTATGTTGTCTGTGATGTAATAATTGCCAGGGCTGATGAAGGTAATAGTGTCTGGATCTAGGTGCAAAGGCTCTTGCTTACTCTCTTTCAAGCAATATAGACTTTCATGGTGAATGGATAGACAATGAAAAGGAGGTTTCCATGTTTTGGACCTTAGTGGTTTTCAGAGTTATTTTTCAAGTCATATCTTCTTTATCCTAGATAATCAAGAATTTACTGGCCCAGAAATTATCAGTGAAAGTATAATTTTAAATGATTGCATTATCTTTTAAAGTAGGTATAAGAAAGGTAAAGAGGAAGATTTTAATACAAATCAGATCTTTTCATGGTGACAGAGACCATTAATACTGCTTTTCAAATTATTTGCTTTCAAATACACATTAAAACAGGATAAAAGCAATTAACTATTGGATTTAATCTGAGAAATGTTTTTTGAGCACCTGTTATGAGTAAGCATCGAGTTAAAAGAAGCTAAAGTTGGGAGCAGGTTTCAGATCCCTGGTGGAGCGCCTGGCTCCCCAAAGCTTCACGATGGAAGAAACAGGGGACGTTCAGTAGACTTGTAATGCCCTTTTAATTCTTCCCATGCGCTGACACATTACACTACTGAGATGTGCATCTTATTTATGCTAGATTTGTGACGTATTCTGTAAGCTTGGCTCTCTCTCTCTGAAAGCAAAGCAATTCTTAGAAAATAAGGAGGGAGAATGCAGGGGTGAGGGAGGGAAGGAAGGATTACTGCTTTTGGGCATCTGGGCCAGGTGTTCATTTCCTGGCCGTAGATGGATAACTACCTGTTTACTTTCCTCTGACTAAGAAGAGTAGATACCTGAAATTGTCTAAGCGAAGACATAGAGTAGGATTTGGTAACCTGGGAATAGGCAGGGTACTTGATTTTGGGGCATAATAACCTGATTTCAGGATGGCTGGCAACACAGTGGAGGGCAGGGGAAGAGGAGAGCCTTACCTGTTGCCTCTCCTTCCTCTTACCCTCCATCCCTGGGAACCTTATGGTTTCTCTGGGGTGTTCCCAGATATACAAGTGGCAGATGCCCCTCCTCCGTGTTTACAAAGCCACTGCCACTCCCATCTTCCACACTCCCAGCCAACGGCTGAAGGAGGCCTTGACCATCTGAGCTGCTGAGGTCACAACCCACGTCCCACCCCCATGTAGGTACTGATGGGATGGAAGACTGGAGCTGTTTTCCATTCCCAAACACCTGATGGACGGACAGAAGGAAGGGCACATGGCTTTATTCTGTTTGGAGAACTCAAAAGCAAACAGATTATTAATAACAGGTATTTTACTAACCGATAACAAAATTAGTAGATTTTGACTTTCCCTATTCCTATGTAATCACAATGAATTGTGTTCAAACATATAAAAAACGTTTGTAGTCCCACGTTCCCCTGAAGTCTCTTTCTTTTTTTATTTTTATTTATTTATTTTTTGAGACGGAGTTTTGCTCTTGTTGCGCAGGCTGGAGTGCAATGGCATGATCTCAGCTCACTGTAACCTCTGCCTCCCGGGTTCAAGTGATTCTCCTGCCTCAGCCTCCCGAGTAGCTGGGATTGCAGGTGCCCACCACCACACCCAGCTAATTTTTGTATTTTTAGTAGAGACAGGGTTTTACCATGTTGGCCAGGCTGGTCTCCAACTCCTGACCTCAGGTGTTCTGCCCACCTTGGCCTCCCAAAGTGCTGGGATTATAGGCGTAAGCCACCACGCCCAGCTAGGGTGTTTCAATGTTGCAGCCTCATCTTTTTTTTTTTTTAAGCCCTATATGCTTTCAGCTCATCTTCTTACCCCTTCCAGGCCCTTGTCTTCTAGTATCTTCTTTTCCATATCTGTGGATCGCCCTTGGGTTTCTGGTTCCCACTTCTCATCTCCCAGCAGTCACCTGTTACTCAGTCTTTTATGCCTTTGTCAGCAGCATCCACATTTAAATCTTGTACCTTCTGTAAAATTCTCTTTGGCTAATAACACTTCAGGCACAAATATGGCTGGATAAAGAGGCTGCATGTTGTGTTGAAGACAAATAAGCTCCTCATTTTAGTTTCTTTTATATTAAAATGAAACAAAGCAAAAAACAAACAAACAAACAAAAAACAGAAAAAGAGCACTAAAAGCAGAAACCACTGTCATGCTCCTTTTACTTTTTGTTTAGCTATGCCAAGATGATTATTTTTAAAGACGTGAAATAAACCCACGATAATGGTGTGTTTTATTGCGTTTTCTTTTATTGAGGTTGAAAAAAGGAAGGTTCTTCCCAAAAATCAGATGATGAAACAAAAAGGAAGAGGTGGGGTTTAACAATCCATTTCTTGCATGGTTTGTTTCCTAGATTCTGCATTAATCCATTACATGCCTGCAATCCTTGCACTTTGGGAGGCTGAGGTGGGAGGATCTCTTGAGCAAAGGAGTTTGAGATCAGCCTGGGCAACATAGGGAGACCCTGTCTCTACAGAAAACAAAACAAAACAAAACATTAGCTGTGCATGGTGGTGCACACCTGTGGTCTTATCTATTCAGGAGGCTAAGGTGGGAGAATTACTTGAGCCTGGGAGGTCAAGGCTGCAGTGAGCCATGATCCTGCTATTGCACTCCAGTCTGGGCAACAGAGCAAGACCTTGTCTCAATTAAAAAAAAAAGAGAGAGAGAGACACACACACAGATGAGAGGCCTTCTCTCTCTCCCCAGGTGGTTTTGCCACTTTAAGACTTCTTTAAGGGAAGTAGAGAGGATGAGGGAGCACTGATCAGGCATTGCCCAAGGAGCTTGGCTGGAATCCAGGCCACACAATAGTTGCAGGAACATTTGACACTCAAATAACACAAGGCCACAAGGCAAGAGCAGAGGCGAAATAAAACCTGTTACAGCAACACTCAGGGGGAATGTAACACGTGTTTCCACACTTATTTATAGAAGCTTGTTCCACCTCTACAGCAGAGACCTTTTGGCAGTCTTAATTTATTTCTGGGGAAAATCTTTGGTACAAAATTGTTTTAAACAACCAGTACTTTACTAACTGCACTGACGGCAAAGGAATGTGAGCAGAAATGATCAACACAACATGTTTTCTCTTCATAACATGATTGCTTTGTATTTGCATAGTCTCTAATAATCAATGTATAGATAACATGGCTCAAGTGATTTTGTGATAAAATAAACAGGGAAACTATTAATCAAACCAAGGTATAAAAATTAGTATAGTTCTTATAGTTGCAGCATAGTCAGGGCTAATAAGTGGTGGTTATGCCAATGTTTCCCATTGAGGTGGTATAGAAAATAAAGGTCACCACCTCAAAATTCTTGTTTATGTAAGACTCAAAGAATGTCTGTGTTGTCGATACTCCCACGGCACTGAGCAGCTGACCCTTGTTTTAAATGTCTGTGGTTATAACTGCGCTTGTCTAGGCTCTTGTTAAGATCAAGAAAATTTCTAGTTATTTGGTGTTGCAGTTATTAGAAATGTATCTGTCACTATTGCTTCTTTTCTTTTTAATTTGTTATTACTATTTTTTCGAGACAGAGTCTCACTCTGTTGCCCAGGCTGGAGTGCTGTGGTATGATCTCGGCTCACTGCAACCTCCGTCTCCCGGGTTCAAGTGATTCTCCTGCCTCGGTCTCCCAAGTATCTGGGATTACAGGCATGTGCCACCACACCTGGCTAATTTTTGTGTTTTTAGTAGAGACGGGGTTTTGCCATGTTGGCCAGGCTGGTCTCGAACTCCTGACCTCAGGTCATCTGCCCACAAAGTTCTGGGATTACAGGTGTGAACCACCGTGCCCAGCCTGCTTCTTTTCGGTCCTAAAGAAAATGCTCAGTTGTTGCAGTGAATGTTGACCCTACAGGATACCTTGGTATGTGCTTTCAGGAAGACACTGTAGCTAAGTTGTTCAGGTTCCCAACTCCTGAGGTTTAGAATCAGAACTGTTTTTGAACCCTCCCTCTGTCACTTTCTAGCTGCAGGACTTTGAACAAGTTATGTACCTCTGGAAGTTTCAGTTTTCATAGTCACAAGGAGGGGTTGTTATGAGGATTAAATGAAATCATGTTTGCAGAGTAAGGTAAATGCTAAGCTTTGGAAATAAAAAGAAAGCCCAATATGTAGTGGCTTAAATAAGAGAGGAGTTTATTTGTCTCTCACCTGAGGCTGACCTGTAGGCACTATCAGGCCATTCAGGGATCCAGGTTACACAGCCCTCTTGTTGCTCTTCAATCACTGGTCTTCTTGGATTGCTGTCTGCACCTCGGGTCCGGCCAGGGAAAGGGCTAGGAGCCAAAGACTAAGGAAAGTGACTCGTTTTTACCAATGGAGAAGACTGAGAGGTATGCTTGTCACTTCAGCTCACATCCCATTACTGCAGACCCATCTTACTCACTTGGTCATGCCTCGCTGTAAAGGAAGCTGGAAAATGTAGTCTTCGGCTGGGCGCCATGTGTCCAGGGAAAAAAGAGAAGATACATTTTGGGGAGATAACTGTCTGTCATAGCATATAGCACTCAAAACTCAGCACATAGTGCTTAAACATAGATGCTATTATTTTCATGAATTCTCTCTAGTATGTGTTCTTTGGGTATATTTCCTCAATTAGATCATTGCCTGGAACAATTATTATTTCTTGGATGTGGAATAAATTGTTTTTATTCTATTAATTAATAAAAGTAAAATTAATACAAATATTAAGTCATTTTTATGGATGTTCTGGGTTTCTCCAGTGCAACTTTTTCTTTTCTTTCTTTCTTTCTTTTTTTTTTTTGAGATGGACTCTCGCTCTGTCGCCCAGGCTGGAGTGCAGTGGCTGGATCTCAGCTCACTGCAAGCTCCGCTTCCCTGGGTTCACGCCATTCTCCTGCCTCAGCCTCGAGTAGCTGGGACTACAGGCGCCCGCCAACTCACCCGGCTAGTTTTTTGTATTTTTTAGTAGAGACGGGGTTTCGCCATGTTAGCCAGGATGGTCTTGATCTCCTGACCTTGTGATCCGCCTGTCTCGGCCTCCCAAAGTGCTGGGATTACAGGCTTGAGCCACCATGCCCGGCCTTTCTTTCTTTCTTTCTTTCTTTCTTTCTTTCTTTCTTTCTTTCTTTCTTTCTTTCTTTCTTTCTTTCTTTCTTTCCTTCCTTCCTTCCTTCCTTCCTTCCTTCCTTCCTTCCTTCCTTCCTTCCTTCCTTCCTTCCTTCCTTCCTTCCTTCTTTCTTTCTTTCTTTCTTTCTTTCTTTTTTTAGAAGGAGTCTTGCACTGTTGCCTAGGCTGAAGTACAGTGGTGCTGTCTCGGCTCCCTGTAACTTCTGCCTGCTGGGTTCAAGCAATTCTCCTGTGTCAGCCTCCCCAGTAGCTGGGACTACAGGTGCATACCACCATGCCCGGCTAATTTTTGTATTTTTAGTATAGGCGAGGTTTCACCATATTGGTCAGGCTGGTCTCAAACTCTTGACTCTAGGTAATCTACCTGCCTCAGCCTCCCAAAGTGCTGGGATTACAGGCATAAGCCACTGCACCCAGCCCAGTGCAACTTTTTCAACTGGCTCTCTTTCATCAGATGGTGGGGTGAGCTGTGAGGAAGGGCTGGGAGGACAAGTACCAGCAATGTTCCTAGGTGACATCGTCTAACCAGAGAATGTTTTTGATCCTCACACAGAGGAGGTATATGCATGTGGGAACCAGCACCTTGACCATGAGCTTCTTCCAACTACATACCAGATGCTGGAGAAGCAGAGGCAAAGGGAGAAATGCAATTTTTCCAAAAGGTAGATACATTTTCGGAATGCTAACTCTTGCCTGTTTGTAAGCATGAGTCGGTCTAACATGTTTGGCAGCCTGTGATTTTTCTCCTGCATCATAAAGAAATACCAAAACAAGCTTCATAAATTTCTCTCTTACATACTTAGGTCTCTGGAGTTGGCTGGATTTCTCCTCTCAGTATCTTGTCATTCTAGCAGACTCTAACAGCACAAGCAAATCTTCCCTGTGGGGAGAAGTGAGGAAAGAGGTCCTTCCTGAAGGTGTAGACCTGTCTGTTTGGTTGGCCCTGCTGGAATCCTGGACTGTCAGTTCTGGAGGGTCATTAAAGATTACCCAGCCAGCCATTCCATGTAGGAGTCACATCCCCAAAACTGTTGTCAGGTCCAGCCTTAGGTGGAGCAGTTTCTAGAAGGTCACCAGCCTGTAATATAGTTAGTTCCATTTTTGGACAGCTTTGACCATGAAACTTTTTTTTTTCCCCCACATTGTGTCAAAATCTTCCTCTTCATAATATTTACCTACCTTACTACTACGGGTTTCTACTCTCTGAGCCACAGAGCACAGTTCTAATTCCCTTTGCAGCTCTTTCTTCTGATGTTGGGTAATGACGCTAAACGCCTCATATGAATGGCGTGATGCCACTTTCACTGCCTAGTTCTTGGATGAACAACACACGTAGAGTGGGAGCTGACGTGCGTCACACATGCGAATCACCTCTGAAGCAAACATAAAGTACGTTTGTGTTACGGGATGGCATAGAAGAGCGTATTGGATGGGTACTGGACTATCCCAGTCTGGGCCTGATGAAGATGCACGTGGTCAAGTCAAGGAGACCACTGTGGGGCAATGTGGTCCACAACTCAGGAAACTTTGATTCTTTTGTGGACGTCATGTGCCGTGCCTGCTCTATGCCAGGCACTGGGCCAGTGGTTTATAAATGACTGAGTCACTGCCCTTGCTCTTTCGCTCACAGTTTAGAGGAGCCACCCTGGGAAACAAACACAATGAAACCAGAGCATAATGAACATCAGAGGTCTGGGAGCCCCAGAGATGGGGGTGTGCTGGATGGGGAGGGGCAGCCTCCTTGCCTTGGCTTCTCTAAGCCTGGTTTTTGTTGGCTAGACCATTGGAGAACAGTGAACAGGAAGGAGCAGGCTGTGCTTATGGTGTGGTCGATGCATGAGTGGGCCTGGACAGGAGGCTGGAAAAGCAGGCGGAGGCTGGGAAGGCAGGCATAGGCTGTGCCAGGAAAGACCTGGATGCCATGGTGAGAGTTGACTTTTTCCTGAAGATACCAGGTATTGGAGGACTGTAAGCAAGAGAATGACATGATCAGCTCTGGGTTAGGGAGATGGGTCTGGGTGCTCTATGGAGTGAGATTTGGAGTACGTTCAGATTGATAGCAGATCAGCCCGGAGTCTACTGCATAACTCCAGGCAAGAAATGCCAAAGGCCTGCTCTAAATCTGCAGGGAAGGAAGGGGCAGACTGACAGGGGAGAAAAATAGGAAAAGTAACTGGTGGGGCTTGGATATTGAGGCCACGCGGGAGGAAGGAGAGGTGAGGAAGAACAGCCTGCGACGGCTTCCACACAGGAGATGCCCATGGTGGCAGGGGAGCTGGAGGGACTTCAGTTCCTGTCGCGAAAGTACTGAGAGGCTCCAGCCCAGGCACAGCTCCTGGGCTGGGCTTCTCCCTCTGAGGGGTAGGGTGCCCAAGCCCACTGAGGACAGGGGGCTGCTGCTGGGTCCGCTGAGACCAGAGAGTGGGCGTGCTCTGCAAAGTAAGAAGCACGAATCAGAGTCCACACATTGTCTCCTTGGAAGGACGACTCCTGTCTCCCCTTGGCTCTAACATGATCCTAAGAATAGTCTGGGATCTGATCTAGTGTCTATGGAGCCTGGACCAGGATCCCCAGTGCCTCCTGGGGCCGACTCAGGTCTGATCTGTGCTCACATCAGCTCAGGAAGGGCATGGAGACTCCAGTGCTTTCAAGCCTCCTCCCTTCTTGATAGTTTAGTTTCAAACTCACTCAAGGGAATACTCAACAATTAGTCTAATTTCATCCCCCTTTGCCCCTTTCTCTCTTTTCCAGCAACACACGTACAATGTTTCTTACATTGGTTCTTAGCTTTTCTACAAACAAAACCACAATCACAGTCTGTTAGTCACCGAATTATTAATTCCTAACTTAACATAAAACAAATGCCTACGTGAAACAGTAATAAAGCATTGCAAGAATATTTATTTTGAGTGACTAAACTATACACTTCCTGTTCAGTGTTAGGGAAAATTGGTCTTTATTATTCCAGGGAAATGTCAAAATCACTAAGTATTGTAGCATTTTGACCTGCATTATATTGAACAAACTTTCCACATGTTTCTCATAAAAATATACATCAGAGATGGCTTCAAACTGAACGTCAAACTTAGTTAAAAGTACAAACCTCTTCAAAGTTATTTTGAAGATCACATATAACAATCAAATCCACATCAGCATGGGCTGGTTTTTCTTAGAGGCTGCCTCATGCTGATGGATTTAGCATCTCAGTGAGTGGAAGGGAGGCCTCTGCACTCATCAGAATGAGCCCTGCCAATCGCCAGGTTGGGCTTTGGAGAAACGCTCTCTCCACCAATTTTTGTTTTAAAGTATATAACTGCTTATAAAAACATTTTTAAAAATCCATATGCTTTATCTTGCTTGACACTGTGTGATGATCACCTGGGTGTATACATATGTAAATATTTATCAAATGCTACACTCTTCTGTATGGTAATTATAGTTCATTTAAATATGAATATATATTTTCATATTTCATGGAATGTCAGCAAGAATCATTTAAAAAGTTCTTTCTAGTTAGAGGTTGAAAAGGGGGATGTATTTTGTAGGCCGCTATTTAGTTGCTTAAAAATCTTAGTTTTGGCCAGGGACAGTGGCTCAGGCCTGTCATCCCAGCACTTTGGGAGGCCAAGGCGGAAGGATCACTTGAGCCCAGGAGTTCGAGACCAACCTGGGCAATATAAGAAGATCTCATCTCTACAAAAAATAAAAAATTAGCTGAGTGTGGTGGCGCATGCCTATGGTTCCAGCTATTTGGGAGGTGGAGGTAGGAGAATTGCTTGAGCTCTGGAGGCAGAGGTTGTTGAACTGAGATCGTGCCACTGCACTCCAGCCTAGGCAAAAATAAAAATAAAAATAATAGTAAGTTTAAGTTTCATACTCACTAGACTCTAAGTGAAGTATTTTGGGTTGGACTCCATGGTATCTTTTTGTAGGATCCTAAGAAAAATTGGCATCTGCTTGGGAAAGAATGAGCACTTCCTGCTTATCTTGGCCCAGGGTAGGGATGGGAAGGGTGGAGTGTGAAGTGGGAGGCTGGACCATAATGTTTCCTAAACACCGTTAAGTGTTTTGTGGCTCTTATACTATTTTGTAATAGAGGTTTTATTAATTTTGAAAATGGATTTCGTAGTTATTTCATTGCCTTAAACATCTGCAAAGCCACAATGGTACTGAAGGAGGCTAATTTCTAGAACATGGGCATCTTACTTTTTAGGATTAACATCCATAAAGTATAAGCGCTTTTATGTTTGGGTTATTGATAAATATCTATATACTTTGAGGTGACCTAATGTCTGATTTTCTCCAATATCTTTGCCCCCCCCCCCTTTTTTTTTTTTGACGGAGTTTCGCTCTTACTGCCCAGGCTAGAGTGCAATGGCGCAATCTCAGCTCACCACAACCTCCGCCTCCCTGGTTCAAGCGATTCTCCTGCCTCAGCCTCCTGAATAGCTGAAACTACAGGCATGTGCCACCACGCCCAGCTAATTTTGTATTTTGAGGAGAGACAGGGTTTCTCCATGTTGGTCAGGCTGGTCTTGAACTCCCGACCTTAGGTGATCCGCCCGCCTCGGCCTCCCAAAGTGCTGGGATTGCCGGCGTGAGCCATTGCGCCTGGCCTGTCTTTGCCTTTTAAAGCAAATCTGAAGTGTCCTCCTGGTCTAGAGACAGAGTGGTATAGTGTTTAAGAGTGTTGATTCTGGAGTCAAACTACCTAGGTTCAAATTCCCGCTCCTCCTCTGACTAGTGTTTCGAATAATTTTGTGCAAGGGGCTTTAAGATGAGAATAATACCTCCTGGATCTGTTCTGAAGACCCAGTGAATTAATAAATCACTTGGGAAAGTTCTCAGGGCACCATAAGCTCTACAAAAAAGTGAGAGGCTATTAAGATTTTTCTGCTCATTGATTATAACAGTAAATGATATAAAATACTTTGTTTCACATGTAGAGATGATGTGCAGATTGAATTTAATGCTTCAGGTATCCATGGAAGGCCAGTCAACCACTCTAGAAGATATCTAGAGGGAAAAGTATCTATTCCTATGGGATTCTTTTGCTCTTTCTCAGAAGCTTTAGTTGGCCAGGCGCGGTGGCTCACGCCTGTAATCCCAGCACTTTAGGAGGCTGAGGCGGGTGGATCACGAGGTCAGGAGATCCAGACCGTCCTGGCTAACACAGTGAAACCCCGTCTCTACTAAAGAATACAAAAAATTAGCCAGGCGTAGTGGCGAGCGCCTGTAGTCCCAGCTACTCGGGAGGCTGAGGCAGGAGAATGGTGTGAACCCGGGAGGCGGAGCTTGCAGTGAGCCGAGATTGCGACGCTGCACTCCAGCCTGGGCGACAGAGCAAGACTCCGTCTCAAAAAAAAAAAAAAAAAAAAAAAAAGCAAAACAAAAAAAAAGCTTTAGTACCCAATAGAATGAGGACAACATAAAAACTTTTAAAAATTATCAGGCTGGGCATATCAATATTTATTGAAATACTGAAAAAAAATTCCATTTTGTTGAGAAATTCCTGGCAAGAACTGACATGACAATATGTATTTGATTGATACAGTAAGAAAACATCAACAAGTATCCGACTTCACACTCTAAGCATGGATTCAAGTCCAAGGCAGCTGCAGATCTGTGATACAAATAATCAGACATTACGGATTGTCTGTTTACAAACATAGAGCAACTATAATAAACCAAGTTAAGCCAAAAACTTTTATATTTGAGTCTGCTGTTACCGGTAAATCCTGTAATTGATAAGGCAGTTGCTAAGTAAATGTCAGGTTACAAATTGGCTAACAATTAACACTAGAGAAACTTCACTTGTCAACCTTGGGTGAACAGACGCTGGCTGTGATGCTTTCTTGCTTATCAGCTCCTGTCGTTGGTGTGATCAGCAGTGTGGATGTAACCCGCTGTGTTGCCCATCTTTCTAATCGTTCTCATGATTTAATCTACCAGGTTAACAACATACCAATAAGTGACATTTTTTAGGTTTGATTTTCAGTGGGAAGTACTGTATCTTTAAAATAAGAGAACATAGATTTTAAGAGTCAATGTAGCCAGGCGTGCTGGCGTGCATCCCTAGTCCAGCTACTGGGGAGGCTGAAGTGGGAGGAATGCTTGAGCCCAGGAGTTCGAGGCCAGCCTGGGCAGCATATGAGATCAAGATCTTGCCTCTTAAAATACAAAATAAAATAAAATAAAAATCAACATATTTGGTTTTTTGGCAATGTTAAAGACCCTCCAAATAGTTATAGTCAAATCTTATAATTGTCTCCACCCACATTACATATGCATGATAGGACCGTTTCATTAACTGTTGACAACACCATTCCTCTCCGTGTATCTTCTAGCCAACTTGTTTTTCAGCTGGAGAGGGCAATGATGCTGCTGTTCTCTGTAATGCTTTGGATATGCGCTCTGGTCGGTGATTTTGCATTGTCCTTTGAGCCATGAAGATAACACGGGTGACTGAGATTGTGCATGAGCCAATGCCCAGCTTATCTAATGTGTACCCTTCATGTGGATGAGTATTAGAGGTGATTACTAAATATTACTAAATATTAGAGGTGATTACTAAAAGTAATAAAATAATCCTCTTTGTACGCACGGAATAATCCTCTTTGTACGCACGGAACTAATATCTTTGGTATACAACTTACAATGCTTGGAAAGGAAAACCAGGTAAGACTTCACCTTGTTAAGTTTACTTGAAAACCAGAGGAAGCTACAAGTCACATAATTTACAATAGATATTAAATAAACTACAGTAGGAATGATGAAGATTTACAGACATTTAATGAAGTGAATGATTTTAATTCATTAAGACTCTTCTATGTCCCTGAACTAAGTTCCACTAACTTGAAGACATGCTACAGTAAACACATATATTTGGTTTCTTCAGTCTTGGCTATATCTTATACAAAGTTGAAACCAAGGAACAATAAATTAGCATCATAATTGTCTACAGTTGAAACTATGATATACAATATAAATACACTATTCAAAAGCCAGAAACATTTATGAAAAAATTAAGGGACTAGGAGATACTTTCATTTTTTACAGTTTCTACAAGTGATTGTGCCGCCGATAATCTCAAAAAAATTAAAGTCTAAATGAGATTCCCGTTTTTGATTTTAGTGTCTCACGACATAGAATAATTAAGTACTGTTAAAAATAATTACCAATCAGAAAAATAACATTAAGGAAATAACTGCTTTTGCTATTTTGTTATATCACAGATCCCCCTGCCCCTCAGGACCTAAAGAATGTAAACACTATATCTTATTTGACTTTAAAGTATTAATACTTTATTTTAAACAAATGTTGATCCACATCTGCACAGCTACCTTTTAAAATTGTGAAATAAGGCAAGACTTTCATACCTGTGGCATCGCATGTTAATAATACTGATAATAGTCATTTGAAGAATTTGCGATTCTTTGTCCTCCCATATTTGTTCTACAGCAGACTTTGGTCTATGACTTAGAAAGGTCAGTATCACTCTCTTCCTTTCCCCTTTGGAGAAGATTTGAATTACTTTAATATCTTTCCAGGCCACATGTAAAAATCACCATTTCCATCCAAGTTTTGAGGATGTTCAATTGCAGCAAGAATGAACCTTGAGTCAATACATCACCTCATCCTTTCCTTTCTCTTTGCATAGATTAACATGCATCAATTTTGTTTCCAACGACTTAGAACTGTGACTATTTGACATCCTAGCAAAATATGTTTAATGTTTTATTTTTAAATGAACTACAAACTTGGATGATGAAAAAGACTGACGTATCCTAACAAGACTTCCTGCCAGAAATTTTTTATGAAACCGAACAACGCCAAAGCCACATTTCAGCAACAGTAGCAGAAATAAGGTCTAAGTTACTTTAGCTATGGAGCATTTTCTTTGAAAGTTTGTAGTCATTTCCCTTAATATTAATTAACACTTATATAAGATAGAAGAGAGATACTGCCTGCATTTTCTTAACATCATGAACACGTGACAAAACAAACCTCAGAACATATTTAAAATGGCAAGCTAACATATTAATAGAATTTCCTATTAGCTGTTTGCAGGTCTAAGACACAGACACTCAAAATTAGGCTGTTCATGATTTGGTGGAGCTACTACTGGGTGTGGCTGAACATAGGTCCTTAGTACAGATTCGGTGACCACAGGGCAGAGGTGCTGGGGCCTTCAAAGCAGGAGGGAGGGGCTATTGTAGGTACAGCTGATGCATTCTTGAGAATTGTTTCAGTTCAGCTTTACCATGGAGGAATCCTGTAAGCTCAAATCCCCCGCTGTATCAGCCTAATTAATAAGATTAGTTCCTAAATTTCTTCATAGCGGAGATCAGTTTAAATATACAAGAATTGTTCTGTCCGTTTTTATTCTGACGGTGTTGCTATCCATCTGTGAGTTCAATCCACTCCATTACAATGTCTTTTCTATGGAATCCTCTGGGGATGTGAAGCCTTTGATTCACAGTTTGCAATACAAATACCCTGATACATCATTTATTTGCTATTAAGTATTTGATTATTATGCCTTTTTAAATTCAATATCTTTAAAGCAAGTTTTTAATTAGTGTTGCTTGGAGCAGTTCAGAGTACTTTTTTTCTTCCTGTTCTTCCCCCTCCCCACTCCCCCAGTCTCTTTTTGTTTTGAAAGCAGAGCTCCTAGGGGTTGTAACTTATGCTCTTTTTGCATGCAACATTTCAATGAGAAGGTTATTATAGGGCACATCCCCGTTCAGGTGCTTGTAGTAGAGGTATTCTTCAGCCTGCATGCTGATGGCCCGGATTTCGGGTAGTCGAAGAAGTAGCTGTCCAAATTTCTCTGTCTGCTGCGGGTAGTTACACATTGTGTAGTCCAGCAGGGCGGCATTGACTTGTTCCTGGACACCTTCTACCAGCTGGAAGTTTTCAAGGTTTTTGACATCTGCATTAAAAAAAAAAAAAGCAACATTTCAATAGCATTTTAATTCCTGTTTACTAAAGCAGTGTGTTCAATTAATGGATATATTTTCCTTTTGACATAAAGCATACTTTACGTGCTGCTGAATAACCCCACTCACCGAGCTTCCTGGGAAAAGGATCACAAAAGAGCTTTAGAAGAATGTCTTGTTGAAATTCTGCATATACCTCAAATCAATTAGACACCAATGGATTTTGAGCAAGGTCAACTCTTTTCATATCTTACAAAAGGAAAGGTTTGAGGATTCCTAAAGTAGAGGGATCTTAATATATTGCCAGCAAATGAGTCCCTGGAGAAAGACCTATCTTAACCCAGTATATTACACAATTCATATAATTCTGTATTAATTTTTCTGACCCAAGGTGAAATCTGTGTCCAGGGTATGATGTAGTTAATTCTAATAAAAAGTGACAGGATTCTTGTTTCTGTTTGACATTTTCTAAATGATTCTGAAAGTCTTTGACTTGTCTAGCCTATGCTAATGAACCATCTGGTACACTCCAGTGACTGCCAACGGAATATTCGCTACTGGGAACTCTCTAAAATATATATCTTGGTGACTAATGATCTTTATCAAATGAAAGCCTTGTCCTTTAGGCAGAACACAAGCCAGGATGGTCGGTGCCCTTTAACCTGCATGTGGTTTCTAAAGTCTGATACTTTGTGTTTCTTTTTTTCTTCTGGTCACTCATGTAGAGATGAGCGAAGGCATTTCATTCCGCCTAACTCCTGATGACTATGCAGTTGTTTTTAGACATCTGCCCTAAAGGTCCTTATAAATACTGAATAAGAGAGAAAGCCAGAATAAAAAGACAGACTGACATACAAACACACACACAGACAATAGGCAAGGGAAAATGGTATGCTGGAATTTGTCTTCTGGGGTTAATTTATGTTAACAGTATGACTTTTATACGATGTGTACATAGAAGCCTCTGGAAAAAATAGACAGATACATGTGTGTGTTTACATACACCCATGCTCACAAAGTAAACAGATGCAGCCACCCTGCCCTGCTTTATTTTCTAATTGGATAAAAATAAATGAGAAAGAGATTCAGAAGAAAACCACACAGTACCATGACTAAAAGGATAAAGGTATTAAACTCGGTTAAAGTAACTCATACCCACTATACTGTTTTTGGCATTATATGCTGTTGAACTTAACCTACATATGTGTACATGTCCATCTTGTTATTTCTAAATGGCTTTACACTAGGCTGTCATACATTTGCTGTTGAAGTGTGTTCAGGACGATTTCAGTGTTTACATTTGGGCCATAGTTTTGCATTAAACATGCTTTCCCTTTCAATCCCCAAGTCTCTGACCCAAATTAAAAACAGTGAGGAATTAGTACTGCAATAGCTATGTCGAGAGTTGGTACCACATCTCTTTCAAAGCGAGATGGGAGACTCAAACATATTTGATTATTCATTAATGAGTTTTACAGACAGATAAATACTACAAATAAGGAGCTTTGTGTCTTCTGGTGGCTTTTAAATTGGCAACCACATTGGTGTGCTCTGGACATTTTACACATGCGACACTTTACAGTTAGTAAAGCATTTTCCACCTGTCTTATTTAATATATTTTTAAAATGATTTTAAGTTACTTAAAAATATTTATAAATATGACTATGTATCCAGTCATACTTGGTTCAAAATTACATAATATAAACAATCAGAAATACCTTCAATATGTTGTACCTTGGTACATGATAGAAAAATCTACATTTGTGTTGCATTATAGTGATTAAAACATGACTATTAAAACAATTTGAAATGGAGTATTACTTTACGCTACAGTGAAAAATACTCTCACCAGCAAGCAAAGCTATTAATAGTCACAGAGATTAATAGAGAGGATGTAGAAATTTGCATAGAATTAATATAAAATGTAAGAAAATGAAGAATAGCCTTTTTTTCGAAAGTTGCTTGAAACTTTCCTTTTTTGATAAAAGTATTTTTTTGAGAAGTAGGTTTAACATTCTGTGATAAACTATGCTGCTCTGTTAAGGAAAAAAAAAAAGGAAAGAAAACTACCAACAGACATAAAACAAAGACTAGATCATAAGTTTTGGTTTATCCACTTACTATTAAAAATTTAGAGTCTTCAGCTCAGCATTTGATGGTTAATTTCCTTCTTTTTTTCTTTCTTTGCTTTTCTTTTTTTTTTGTTGAGACAAAGTCTTGCTCTGTTGCCTAGGCTGTAGTACAGTGGTGCATCTCGGCTCACTGTAACCTCCACCTCCCGGGTTCAAGCAATTCTCCTGCCTCAGCCTCCCGAGTAGCTGGGATTACAGACATGCGCCGCCACGCACAGTTGAGTTTTGTATTTTTAGTAGAGACCAGTTTCACCATGTTGACTAGGGTGGTCTCGAACTTCTGACTTCCAGTGATCCACCCACCTTGGCCTCCCAAAGTGCTGGGATTACAGGCGTGAGCTACTGCGTCCAGCCTCGATGGTTAATTTCTACGAATAGTGGTTCATACTGACACCCTTTTCCCTCAAAAGTTTGGAAATACATGCAATTTTCCTTCTGGCAGGAAAATATATAGGTTTCTCATACTTGGGCTAAATATACTATTTTTTGCTAAAGCTTATCAGAATTGAATCCACATGCCTGAATTAATTATCCCATCAAGCTATTTTGATGAATGTTATCATGAAGTAATAAAATGTATGCTGCTAATTGTCCCAAAGATTCTTACTTGCTGAACATCATTTTGTTTTTACATCTATACACATGGCAATGATCCTGAAGAAGTTCTGATTGAATTCCTCTCATTTACTGACCATGCTGTTCCAGGATCATTGCTCTGCTGCCTGCCTCGGTGCTGGCTTCTGTCTATTTAATCATCCATTTCCCTATGCAGACTGTAAGCTCCTGGGGATAAGGGATATGCTTTAGTCCAGCCATCCTCAGGGAATCCACCAGTAACTCTTTGCTTCACATTCTTGTTGTATTTGTCCAAGATTGACACAATTGTGAATTTGACCTGTTAAATTATTTCACAAGCCAATTTCCTTTCTTTTTCTAACTAGAAACTGATTTTCAAAAATTTGGCGTATATGTAATGGATCTCTCCCTGAAATAAAATACCATACTTTACATGTAATCGTGTTTTCTATTCAGAAAGTCCTCTGATGAATCCTTTTGTAATCTGAATAATCAAGTTCTAATTTACGTGTTTTGCAAATGAGGATTTTCACTGGTCAGTTTTGTGGTAAGTAAAACCTGCCTATGATCTCATTCGGATTGGAGTCAGTCCCTGGGATGCTGTGGACTGGACCTGACAGACAGGTAGACCCTGGATTTTCCACTATAATCGAGGTAGTTCACAGACAGTTCACAAGGACCTAAAAGCAACGGAAAATATTAAGTGCCAAAATACAAATGATACCACCTCCCAAAGACCTGGAATTTTCACTCGTTTATGTGGTTCACTTGTATTTACTTTTTAGGAAGAGTTTAGAAACTTCAGTGTGTTTCCTCAGTACTCATGGAATTAGTTTTGATGAAAATGCATGCCTTTTCATAAAAATTAAAACATGAATCCCATTAAAATAGAAATTTAAATTCTCAGGACTTGGGGATGGAAAGGGGAAGCATGTTTAATGCAAAGCTATGGCCCAGATGTAAACGCTGAAATCGTCCTGATTTCCATTTTCTCTGTAACGTCCCTCCAATAAAAATCAAGCCCTATTCCATATTAAGTAATGAATGGTAGCTGCAGCTTGGGAATCTGAACTCATCTATAGCAGGAGTCTCTAACAACAGAAATATACAAGTGAATTGATATTAAATTATATGAAGAAAACAAAATCTAGACAAATGATTACATGTTCTGGAGTTCCCAGAAATATGTGTTTTCGAAATGTGCTGTTTGATTCTCATATTAAATAGCATTGTCCCGCATCTGGATTTTAGCAAAAAACCCCCAAGCTGGAGGAAAAGAGATTGATATGAGATCAAAATTCCCACCAGTTTTTCTGTGGCATTTTAGGCTGGATTGCAAAGGCTCCTGCATTTGGCACTCCGTGTGTTCCTTTGAAATTTATACAAGCTTCATTTTCATACAATTTAAAAACACCAGTTTTTACAAACACCAGTCATTACAAATTCTGAGTTGGAAATAGTATGTAAACAGACAGAGGCATCCCCAACCCATTCTCTATAGCCTTTAAATTTTGATGACTGGCAAGAGCATTTTGTGCTTCTCCTCTTAGTATCAATCTCTTATCATCTATTCTACTTTATTCACTCAGGGACTAATTACCAACTTTTTATATGAAGCGCATTACGATAAGCTCACAGTGGGGTGCTCAGATTTTTTTCCATCCTTATTGGAAAGTAAACCCTTAGGTCTTCTTGAATATATTACAGGGCTGACTTTTCAGTCATACACAACATTCACGCTCTCTGAAGAGGAAGATACTCATCTCTGCCTCCCTGGTAGCTGCCATAATGGTGCAGCCTATAAACCTTGTCATTCAACACACTTTTTCAGAAATGGGTCCTCTGCTGAGCCAGGGGGCTGGGGGCTGTGAGGCTCACATGGAATGTGTTGGCTTTTGCTGGTAATGTAATTATATTCGTTAATTTTTCACAAGTGGGAAAAAAATTCCTTAGTCTTTTTTGTCTTTGTAAAGATTTTAATTTTTTAAATTACTAATATTATTGTCTGATTTTTTTTTTTTAAATAAATAGGGACAGAGTCTCATTCTGCCACCCAGACAGGAATGCAGTGGTGACATCATAACTCACTGTAGCCTTGAACTCCTGGGCTCGAGTGATCCTCCGGCCTCAGCTACTCCTGGTCCCAGTAACTGGGAATATCTTGGATTAATTATAGTTGCGAGCTGGCTTATCTAATCTTTTAAAAGACATAAAGGTGGAAAAAGAGGTACCATTTTGCACATAGAAAATACTTATTTTCTTTGATGTCTTTAGAGAGATGACAATCTATAAACTGCCGCACGATTTGCCCTCAGAAGGGCCCTTCCTCTAGAAAAGGAGAAGGAAAATAGATTTTCTGTAAAGAGCTAATGTTCAAAATTATTTTTTAAAGGGCCAAATTTGGATAATCTGTATAACTAATTTTGTAAGAACTTCTGGAAGTTGGAGAACATGTTAGTTCTTTTCATAAGAACAAAGTTCACGTTTAAAAAGAAATCAGGGCTGTTTAGGGATTGGGGAGGGGAGGGCAGGATAATTTTGGTGCTGACACCTAAACTTAGATTCTATCTCCAGTTTCCAGCAAAATCCAAAACTCAAGGTTTTAAATTCATTCCCATGAGTCCCTTAGAATAATATAGGTGTGTACACACACACACACACACACACACTAACCCAAGAGTTATTTTTACCAACTAGAACATACAATTTTATGCTTTCATGGGCAAATTAATAAGAAAATGCAGCCCTTGGCAGGAGCTATCTACAAAAATGGAGGATCACTTCAGCCCAGGAGTTCGAGACCAGCCTAGGCACCACAGCAAGACTCCTGTCTCCCCAAAAATTAGAAATAAAAAGTTGGCTGGACATGGTGGTGTTTGCCTGTAGTCTCAGTTACTTGAGAGGCTGAAGTAGGAGCATCACTTGAGCCCAGGAGCTCAAGGTTGCAGTAGGCTATAATTGTGCCACTGCACTCCAGCCTGGGCAACAGAGTGAGACCCTGTCTCTTAAAAAAAAAAAAAAGTGGATATAAAGTGTATATACTATGTATGTACACAGAAATAACAAGCCCTTACAACTGATTGGTGCTTTGTAGTTTGCAAAACATTCTTAACATGCTTTATTTATTATTTCATACCTTTGTGTATACACAATGTATACACATTCATTCATTCAGTCTGTCAGTCAGTCTTACAGCTCTGGTCTGGGTGCTGGAGATATGGAAATAAAGGCACAGTCTCTGTATACAGTAGCTCAATTAACGTGATACAGATAAGCAGTGCCCTCACAGGATGGGCAGCTAACATAGGGTTCAAGAGAAAAGAGGGGTCCCTGGGGGAGGTGACACCTGAGGAGTTTTGAAAGATGAGTTAGAATGAGCTGAGCAACACATGAAAGAGAACGCATATCCTAGCAGACAGTGGCCTATATCTCTCTTTCCTAGAGAAGGAAAGAACAGAGGTCTTTGGTACACTGTTAAACAGCTCAGCCTTTGTGGCGAAGGAATAGGTGGGCCAGATGAAGATGGGCCGTAAGGTTTAAGACTGTGAAGACCATTGCATGTCAGATGGTCTGGATTTTGTTGTGGAATGCAAGGCAGAAACGCCGAATAGTTTTAGGAAACAGGGAAACGATCAGCTTTGTGATTTAAAGAAAGCATTCTGCCAGAAGTGTGTAGAAGGGACTAGTGTGTGCAGGAGGGTGAGGGGAGAGCAGGCTCATGGAGGGAGACCAGCCAGGAGGCTGCTGCAGGAACACAGAAGAGAAATATGGCGGCCAAGGAGGTGGGGAGGGACTTGAAAGGCATCAAGATGGTTGATGTAACAGGCTTTGTTGGCCTTGGGTTAATATAAAGTAGGAGAGACAGAGAGAACGAGTGAGGGTCCTGGATGGCTTCCAGGTGTCTGTTAAGGGAGGAAGGTGGTGGCCACCACCAAGGCAAGAGGAGCAGCAAATTTGAGAAGCAATATTTAAGGAGTCTTGGTATGGCCATGTTGAATTTAAGGGGCACATGGAATATTGGGTGAAGATGTCCAGGAAATGGCCAGACATCAAGGTCCAGACCTCAAGAGAAAGGCTTGAGCTGGGGTATAGATTTGGGACTTATCAATGTACAACTGTTGGGTGATGGGTGAAATCCCAGGAGTTAGTAAGAATGTGTAGAAAACAACTGGCCTAGGAGTGGGATTCAGGAGAAGTTAAATTATAAAGGATTCTATCCTAGAAGGTGTTATAGGTATTAATGAAATTAAGAATCAGAGGGATTCAATGGCTTTCCCAAGATCTCAAAGTTAGTAAGAATGAGGGAGGAAATAACATTTACCAAACACCAATTAATGTGACAAGTGTCTTTAACATATTTAAGCCTCTTAAGAATCTTATGGGGAAGTTATTATTAATACTATTTTCCCGATGAAAAACCAGAGACCTACAGGGGTTGAGAAACTCATCTAGGATTTTAATGCTAGTAAGAAGATCTTGAATTTATGATCAGGCCTGTCTCACTCTAAAGTCTTTGTATCCTCTACCACAAGACTTCTCTCTGGCAGAACAGGAATCTGGACCCTGCAGAGCTCATTACTTTAAAGTCCTGGAGATTTTTTCCCCTTATTGTGTCAATGCCTGCAAGTTTCTGTCACTTGCTGGAGTTGGAGAATGGGACGTGCTGGTTAGTCAAATAGTTCCATTTCTAAAGGATCTCATGATATGCGAATGAATGGTTTTCAGATAATTTGAATGAAATAATATACATTTGACATTTATATTGGCATGTAACACAACTTAATGTTTGAGATTTTGAAGGAAATTTAACATCTTAAGTGCTACAAATCAATATTATAAATAATAGTCTCACGATGGAGACTGAGCACGGTCTAGTGTCATGGGGCACCTTTGTGGGGACTTCTCTGGACAAGCCCCACCCCAACCCCTTCCAATTGTATTGTACAGGTGCCAAGGCTAAGAAATAAGAATTTCTCCATTTTTGCCTCTTTTTGTATACATGGTTTAGAAAAAAGGTCCCACGTGGTGGTGTACACCTGTAATCCCGGCTACTCGGGAGGCTGAGGCAGGAGAATCACTTGAATCCAGGAGGCAGAGGTTGCAGTGAGCTGAGATTGTGCCATTGCACTCCACCCTGGGTGACAAGAATGAGACTCTGTCTTTAAAAAAAAAAAAAAATTGCTATAAAAAAATAAAGTTTGCCAGGTGCAGTGGCTCACGCCTGTAATCCTAGCACTTTGAGAGGCTGAAGTGGGTGAATCACTTGAGGTCAGGTGTTTAAGACCAGCCTGGCCAACATGTGGAAACTCCATCTCTTCTAAAAATACAAAAATTAGCCAGGCATGGTGGCATGCACCTGTAATCCCAGCTACTCAGGAGGCTGAGGCAGGAGAATCACTTGAACACAGGAGACGGAGGTTGCAGTGAGCTGAGATCATGCCACTGTATATGTGCCATACAGATTATACTCAAGCCTGGGCAACAGAGCGAGACTGTCTCAAAAAAAAAAAAAAAAAAAAAGTCTATTAAAATCGATGGAAAAGTGGTTAAGATGGTAAATTTTACATTTTGCATATTTTACTATAATTAATTTTTTAAATGTAATGTATATTTCAGTTTTTAAACATAGTATAGTGAATACCTATGAATCCACTACTCATCAGGAAAACCAGAACGTGGTCAGCACTCTTCAGGCTATCTGTGTGTTCCTCCCAAGAACGAATTCCTGATGCCCCAGAGGTGATCATAATCCAGAATTCTGTATTTCCTCTAGGCTGTTCTTGCACTGCTATAAATACCTAAGACTGGGTAATTTATAAAGAAAAGAGGTTTAATTGGTTCTGAACCTGCAGGTTTTACAGGAAGCATGGTGTTGGCATCTGCTCAGCTTCTGGGGAGGTCTCAAGAAGATTAAAACCATGGCGGAGGGTGATCACAGGGCAGGCATATCACACGGTGAAAGCAGGAGCCAGAGAGAGAGAGAGAGAATGTAGGGAGGTGATACACGCTTCTAAATTTACCAGATCTGGCAAGAACTCACCATTACTGAGACAACACCAGGCCCTGAGGAACCTGGTGTTTTGGGTCATGACCCCATGGTCCAAATACATCTTACCAGGCCCCACCTCCAGCATCGGGGATTACAGTTCAACATGAGATTTGGGCAGGGACAAAGATCCAAACAATATCACCATTTTCTTATATCCCTAAATGATGTATTCTTATTTTTGCTTGTTCATGACTGACCTTACATTATGCATACATTTGTCTAATTTTATTTTATTTATTTTATTTATTTTTATTTTTTATTTTTTTTGAGATAGAATCTCATTCTGTCACCCCAGGCTGGAGTGCAGTAGTGCGATCTTGGCTCACTGCCAGCTCCGCCTCCTGGGTTCACGCCATTCTCCTGCCTCGGCCTCCCGAGTAGCTGGGACTACAGGTGCCCGCCACCATGCCTGGCTAATTTTTTGTATTTTTAGCAGAGACGGGGGTTTCACCACGTTAGCCAGGATGGTCTTGATCTCCTGACCCGGTGATCTGCCCGCCTCAGCCTCCCAAAGTGCTGGGATTACAGGCGTGAGCCACGGGGCCCGGCCCATTTGTCTAATTTTAAAAACTGCCAAGCTGGGTGCAGTGGCTCACGCTTGTAATCCCAGCACTTTGGCAGGCCAAGGTTGGAGGACCTCTTGAACCCAGGAGTTCAAGGCCAGCCTGGCCAACATGGCAAAACCCTGTCTCTACAAAAATTAGTGAGTGTGGTGGTCTGCGTCTACAGTTCAGCTACTTGGGACGCTGAGGTGGGAGAATCACTTGACCCCAGGAAGTTGGGGCTGCAGTGAAGCAAGATAGTGCCACTGCACTCCAGCTGGGGAAACAGAGTAAGATCTTGTCTCCAAAAGGAAAAAAAAAAAAACAAAAAAACCCCAAAATTGCCCATCACCCCCACTAGAATGAAAGCCGTGTACGCTTTCTTCTTTCTTTCTTTCTTTCTTTCTTTCTTTCTTTCTTTCTTTCTTTCTTTCTTTCTTTCTTTCTTTCCTTTCTTTCTTTCTTTCTTTCTTTCTTTCTTTCTTTCTTTCTTTCTTTCTTTCTTTCTTTCTTTCTTTCTCTCTCTCTCTCTCTCTCTCTCTCTCTTTCTTTTTTGGGCTTTGACATGCTGCTATTCTTCCATATAAAATTCATGGCCGACTTTATTTTTATTTTGTGTAGAATTGTTTTATAACAGCAAGTGAAACGCACAAACTCCATTATAGATTGTGCTTTCTCGGGAAATGGATTCAAAGAGGACTTTTTGGCAGGGTCATTTGGCTTGTAATGCCAAGCCTGCTTGTTTTTCTCAAATCCTTTGGACTTTTCCATGTGTCGAACATTTTATTTCAGTGTGTTCAATGCTTTCACCAGCTCACTCAGTGACCCATGTGGAAGATTGCAGAATATAACTTCATTTGGTTCTATCCATATGACTGTTTATTAGATCTCTCACCTGATAGCTAGGGGGCATCTCAAACTCACAGTGTCTAAAATGTAGCTCAATCTGTCTGGTTTTCTAAACCTGCTCCTTCTGCTTTTCTTATACCAGTGATTGGACTGAGAATCCACCCCGTTACCCAATATCTACCTGGGATTTCAAGCCCGAGACCCAGATTCATTCATGACTCCTCCCTCTCCTTTTCGTTTCCAGTCCATTCATCACCAAGTTGCTGCCTCTGCTTTCTAATTGCTTCTTGCATCTCTCCTTTATTCTCCATTGCTGCAACCGTAACTCGCCTCTGTTACTTATAACTGATTCCTCCAATGTTGTCCCCTCCTCCAAATGCATTTTCCTCACAACAGCATGAGTGATAACTTTAAATGTGAATCCAATTATGTCCTCCAGTACCCTCTACTTAAAATCATTCAATGGTCCCCCACTACCCTGGGTTAAAGATTAAAGACATTTATTTGGCCTGTTTATCCCATTTTATTTCACCCCAGCCACCAACTTCTTTCAGTTTTTTGAATGTGCCTGGAACTTTCTTCCCCTAACCTTTATTTGGATAATTTTGACTAATCTCCTGGGCCTCAGCACAGACATTATTACGTCCAGGAAGCCTCCCTGAAGTCCTCTCTGCTGTGATTCTACAGCACATTCTACTTGCCCATCATGCAGGGCACTTGGTATTACATGGTTATTTCACTGTCAATTGTGAGGACAGGGATATGTCTCTCTTGTTAATTATAACCTTTCCCAGGCTTAGCATAACCTCTGGACAAAGGAGGAGCTCAGTTCACATTTGTCGAATAAGAGAATCCTTTTTCTCACTTATTTCACACGCCGGTCTTCCCCGTTGTTTGTACATGGAACATCTTCCACATATTTGCAATCGCATCTTCCTGGGCAAGCTTTTCTGGATTCTCTGGTCACTGGTTTATGCCTTGCTTCTCCTGCTAGATTTCATTCTCTCAGAAGGCAGAGATTCTGACTTACGTTTCTTATTTCCCACACCTCACAGGTATAGCACCACACACATAAAAGACAACCAATGCATTTATTATTGAACTGGCTAATTTGTATTCAGTGCCCATGAATACAAAGCATAAGCAAATTAATTCAATAAAAATATATTGAGCACTTTCTATGTGTCAATACCCCCAGCTATTAGACTCTTAAGCAATTTTAAAGTTCTTCACTGTGTTAAATTCCTAACCAATTTCAAATATAACAAAACTCTCTTCCTATAATGTATCTCTAGAAAAGGTGTAATTTGATTCAAAATTGAAGTAATTGAGTTCAATGAGTAGAAGGAAAACATTTGATATGCTTGATGTTGTGAAGTGGTAGTCTGAGCATTTTCAGGAAACCTGTATTTTGGGGCTGTGTGCTGTGTTAGGGACCACATCACGGTGTGGAGCACCTTCATTTTCCCTCTGTATACACATTTGCAATTTGCTTTCTAGAATTCTTAGGGATAAAAATGAAAACAGAATGCTATACTAAAGGAGTTTATGAAACAGACTGTATATTATATCAACTTCTGCATATCAGATGATAGTGAAAACTACATTAAAATACACGGAAAATCAAAGAAAAATGAGGACTCTGGCTGGAAATTGATGGGATATTCTGAGCCAGGAAACAGAATTTAAAGGGATATAGGATGAGGCAATTTCCTAGTTTGCCCCTAAACCTCAAATAAAGTTGTATTTAAAGTAGATTTAACAATAAAGACAAATACATACAGTGTTTGATAAAATAGGTAGCACGCAGCATTCCAAGCCTGAGACACAATTGCAGCTGCCTTGGCTGGTCTTGGGGTCTTAGTCCTTATCCTGCTATAAAGACCATCTGTTCCCAAAGTGTAGGAAATATCCACATTTATAAAGAGCAGCCCTCCCTCAGAGAAAAACTCTTCGCTACATTTTTTGTTTTTTTTGTACTCACGTCCTGAAACAGTTTTTGAGCCATAACTTTGTATTTGATTTCCATTCAGAAACTTTGGTGGTTTTTGCAAAGTTTTATTCTCTTAGAATAAGATATGAGGTTCAGTTTGTTCAGGTGGCAAGTCAAGACTATGAATAAACCAACGTTATCATATGAAAGAGAATTAAACAGGCAGATCCAAGTGGGGATATATTAAGCCAAATTTAAGCTCCAGTTGTTGAATTTAGCCCATACTAGATGCCTGGTTTGCCTCGGGATAAATTCAGCTTTCCAGCTAATCGAATGAGGAAAACTGCCTCAGGTATGATAAAATTTACAAGAGAGCGCTGTGGAACAGTTCTTGTTAAAAATATTAGCTTAAAGGCATTCTTATCGTCTTTGGGATGAAGACTGTATTTGCATTTAATTATTTGATTTCAAACTTTTATGAACTTGGATCAAATATTAGCTTAGCCAATTAAAATATTATTTTGTGTGAGTGAGGCTAAGAACCTGATTCAGCTCAACTTTCTCAGCTTTGGTAGTGCTTGACATGTTTCTTACTGACTTTTGGAGAGATTATTTCAAAGAGAATTTTTAAAAAGGTAAATTTGAGAATATAAGTGTGCATTTAGTGGGCAAGGTGCTATCTTCAGAATAAACTGTTGACTGGAAACACTTCTCCATGTTAGAGCATTAGTCTAGAAGACAAAAGATGTAGTCTTCTAGATATTTCTACTCACACAATCAATACTCCTTCATAATTCAGCATTTTAAAGAAATCCTCTTCTTGTAAACTATTCATGATACTCCATGGACACAGTGCAGATGGGATTGCCAGGAGCAGCTTCCTGTTTCTAGGTTTTGTTCCCTGCAGAAGGCAGGCTAGAGCCCGTTGTTTTCTATCCCCTAGGTCTTAAGAGGGTAGCAAGGGATACCAGCTCACGGAGAAAAGGGACATGGACGATAGTGAGGAGGGTGCCATGGGGAAAATAAGTTTACATGAAACTAAAGAGCAGCAGAACACTCTTTTAAAAAAATCTTCTCAGACCAGGCGTGGTGGCTCACACCTGTAATCCCAGCACTTTGGGAGGCTGAGGTGGGAGGATCACCTGAGGTTAGGAGTTTGAGACCAGCTTGGGCACATGGTGAAACCCTGTCTCTACTAAAAATACAAAAATTAGCCGGGTGCTGGTGGCTCACACCTGTAATTCCAGCTACTTGGTAGGCTGGGGCACGAGAATTGCTTAAACCTGGGAGGCGGAGGTTGCAGTGAGCCGAGATCACACCACTGCACTCCAGCCTAGAGGACAGAGCGAGACTCTTTGTCTCAAAAATAATAATAGTAATAACAATAATAGCAAATAATTTAAAAAATCTTTTCAAAATGAAAATGTTGAATGAAAGCATTCAATAATCTCTACAAAATAACCAGTTTATTTGGTATAATGTGTATTACTCAGATCTCAATGCCAGCAGTTGACTGGGCAGGAAACTTTATAAAACGTTTGCTTGAACTTAGTACTCAGGCACCAAGACAAAGTTATGATAGGACTGTCTGGTGCCAGAAAGACACAGGTGAGGTCTCTACTGTCACGTTGTGCTCTCACCAAACCTCAGTATCCCTGGGTGATGTGGCCCTGGGTGACATCTTTGCAATGAGTTGGCTTCATACCTCCTGTGGAGGGGTAGGATTAGATGTGAATGAAAGGAAACATCTGGAGAACCTCTGCTTCCCTGGGCCTCAATTCTCATCTTGAGAAATTGGAAACCAAGACATGACTATAATATATTTGTTGTTTGAAAGAATAAGTATTCATGATTTTAAAAGCATCAAATACATGGCCAGACACAGTGAGTGGCTCACACCCGTAATCCCAGCACTTTGGGAAGCTGAGGCAGGAGGATTGCTTGAGGCCAGGAGCTGGAGACCAGTCTGATATAGTGAGATACCATTTTGACAAAAAATTTAAAAATTAAAAAAAAAAAATTAGCTGGATATGGTGTCATGCAGCTTCTCAGGAGTCTGAGGCAGGGGGACTGCTTGAGCCCAGGAGTTTGAGGCTGCAATGAACTGTGATCGGGCCATTCTAGCCTGGGTGACAGATACCCTGTCCCTATTAAAAAAAAAAAAAAAGAATCAAACATATTAAGGTCAGGTCAATACCAGAATGCAAAATAAAATAGGGAATTTTGCCTTCCTAACAGCAAGAAATATACTATATGGCAGCACCATGATGTTCTACAGTGTTGGTTGATGGTTCACTAATTAAGACTCGGCAACTTGAACTCTATGCTACTTCAGAAATTGTATTTGGGTTTATTTTGGATAAGAAGTTTAAAGAATGCCTTTCTGTGGAGGTTGCAGCGAGCTGAGATCACGCCGCTGCACTTCAACCTGGGTGACATAGTGAGATTCGGTCTCAAAAAAGAATGCCTTCCTGTTTCAGCCTTTGAGTACACAACTGATGAAAAATAAATTCTATCTAAAGTCAGCAACAGAATCAGAAATTCAAGGAATGAAGAGTATTATTAATGTAGCACCAATTTTAACATACAATTTTTAAATGTTGAAGACATTTTAGAGGTATTTTATAAAATGTAGGCTTATTGTGGATTGTAATTTCTGAGAATAATACTTTATATTTATGTCATTCTTTGAGTTTTTGTCAAACCGCTTGCATCTACTTTATCTCACTTCCGCCAACAACTTTGGCAGGTCTGGTACTATCCTTTCTGAGACAGACACACAAAATAGATTAATCAGATTGGAAAAAAACTAGGTATTTTAATATTATATCTGACGCGCCCAACTCCTTTTAAATTGTGCCCCACTGTGTTAACCATGTTACTTTAGATAAAGCATTAGACTGAGATTACTAAAATTGCATTTCTTTAAGTACATATAAATTCAGCTTTTTGTTGCCAAGTTGAAATGTTCTGAATTAGTGAAGTTTACTGTACTTGGTACATTCTGTTTCTATTTGTGCTAAAAGTAATACATCACAATCAGCAAAATTCTTGCAATTTTATGCCCATATGAGAACTGTTACTATCTACATTCCCTCTAAATATCCAAGATTTTATTAGTTTGTAGAGTTAAATTAAAGCTACTCTTTAAGAGCTGACATACTTGTTACTTATTATTACATCATTTCCCTTAGCCTATTAAAATTCTGCTTAGTAAGATCGGAGGTTGAAATGAACGGGGGAAAATCATGCAATGGATCAACACTGATTCTGAATTATTTGCTTGAAAAATGAAAAGAGAGGGTCTTTGGAGTTGAGAACTATAAGGGAAGGGAAACTAGTTACCTAACAAGATCATTAAAGCCAAATACTTATCCATTTTCGGACAAAACAAATTAATAATTCATTCAATTGCTCAGGGATATGTATTTGTATATGAAAGACAGAAAATCCATATTTCCAATTTGTTTTGTATTTGTGTAACCATGTGGCAGAGAAAATAACAAGAAAGATTATTCTAAGAACTTTTGAAGCTTGAAACATTTTGCAAAATAAGCTATCACATTTTTTTTTCAGTGTAATGATAGATTTTGCTAAGACAGTGATAGTAGTGATATTAAGGTATCTTATATCTGATCATATTGGTTTTGTAAGTGCTATGCTCAGTTCTAAGGCTTGCATAGAAGGAAACTAAGAATGTGTGGTCACCATTCCCTTTCACACCCATAAATCATTAATTCAAGTGTGGAAAATTGTTTGGTATTTTGCAGTTTAACTATAGTCAACTCGTGATTATTAAGGGAAATTACTGATACTTGCATTTCCACAGCTCCGAAGAATAAAAAAGAAAGTGATTTTAAATCTGTGAATACTGCACTGGCCATAAGACCTTGAAATTAGTAAATTGCTCTAAGTCTCAGTTTCCTCATGTGTTAAATGTGTTCTAATAGGAATTACCACAAGGTAGAATAGTGCCTGGCTCATAAAGTACCATCTGTTTCATCTTCTTTCAATGACGACTTAGTTGAACAAGAAATATCTCTTCTACCTTCAAAGTCCACCCAATGCTATTCTAAAGGAAAGGTCAGATATGATTTATCCCAAGCCTAATGTATCAGTCAGCTTACACAGAAAGCGGCTCTGTTAAGACGTCAGCAATACAAGTGTTAAGACATCGGCAATACAGGTGTTAAGACGTCGGCAATACAGGTGCTCCGACTTACGATGGGGTTATGTCCCCAATAAGTCCATCATAAGTTGAAAATATTATCACAAATTCATTTAATACACCCAACCTTCTGAACATCATAGCTTAGCGTAGCCTGCCTTAAATGTGCTCAGAACACTTACATTAGCCCACAGATGGACAAAATCATCTAACAAAAGGCTTATTTTATAATAAAGTGTTGAGTATCTCATGTAATTTATTGAATACTGTACTGAAACTAAAAAACAGAATGGGCCAGGCATGGTGGCTCACACCTGTAATCCCAGCACTTTGGGAGGCCCAGGTGGGTGGATCGTGAGGTCAGGAGTTCAGGACCAGCCTGGCCAAGATGGTGAACCCCCGTCTCTACTAAAAATACAAAAATTAGCCGGGCGTGGTGGCAGGCACCTGTAATCCCAGCTACTTGGGAGGCTGAGGCAGGAGAATTGGTTAAACCCGGGAGGGAGAGGTTGCAGTGAGCAGAGATCGCTCCACTGTACTCCAGCCTGGGTGACAGAGTGAGAATCCATCTCAAAAAAACCCAGAATGGTTGTATGGGTACTTGAAGTATGGTTTCTACTGGATGTGGATTGCTTTGTTCCATCGTAAAGTCAAAAAGTCGTTTCGGTAGTCATAATATTCTGAGTTGCTCTGACCTCTCCCCTGAGGGAGGATGCAGGTTTGTGACATTCCTACAACTCTGGGTGCCACTCCTATGCCCCCTACAGAAGCCCTCTGTGGAGTTTACCCTATAGAACTATTACTGTCTTATGGGGATTTTCAAAACTGAAGTGTTAAGGTTGTAAAACAAAACCCCAGACTCTTCACATGAGCCCTATGGTGGCTCAGTAAATATACCCACAGCAAGTTCAGGGGCAGCCCAGGACCACTCTTAGTTCTCTGTTTCAGTTGGTAATAAAGCTTTCATCTTGGGAAGTAGTGGATTTAAATAACTGTTGAAAATTTGATCTTTGGGCCGGGCCCGGTGGCTCACCTCTGTAATCCCAGCACTTGGGGAGACTGAGAGGGTGGATCACTTGAGGTCAGGAGTTTGAGACCAGCCTGGCCAACACGATGAAACCCCGTCTCTACTAAAAATACAAAAATTAGCTGGACGTGGTGGCTGGCACCTGTAATCCCAGCTACTTGGGAGGCTGAGGCAGGAGAATCGCTTGAACCCAAAAGGTGGAGGTTGCAGTGAGCCAAGATCGCACCACTGTACTCCAGCCTGGGTGACAGAGTGAGACTGTCTCCAAAAAAAAATAATAATAATTTTTGTATTCTCTGTGGATTCAGCATTGTCCCCTTAATCTTCCATAACAGAAGGAAATCGGGAATAGCTTTGTAAGTTCCAAAATAGTGAAATACATCACAAATAGCAAACTGGTAGTCGATCTGGCAGCGGCCAAAGCCAATGATTATTTTACAACATCTCACTTCTACATGAGGCTTTTTCAAGATTTTAAAGCAAACACTTATTTAAGGCATTAGACACATCTCTAAAAACCGATTCTTGAGATGCCTGTCTTTCTCCAAGTCTACTGTATAATTATTAAGTGACAACTCTATCTTTTGAGCTTCACTTTAAACTTTATGAATGTGCCATTTGGATGTAGAAAGGTTTTTTAAAGAAAAAATGCATAAATCTTAGATTGTGTGAACAGAACAACTGTTTATCTGATGTGATTATTATGGGTTGCATCAAAACATTTAATGGTATCTCAGTATTATTAATCTTAATCCCACTTCTGCATTGGTTGGTGGTGGACATGGGATAAGAGCCTAGTACTTACTCTCACTGTCCAGATGACCTTAAGAAGTCCACTGGATTCTAAAGTTTTGCCCTCATAAGCTGCACTTCCACCCTCCTGAAGCTTTACTGAATCTTCGTCCCGGAGTTGTGAACATAGATATTCCTAAATCTCAGTTCCACCCCTCCCTGGAGGCTGGAATGTGTAGAAACTTTGATGGGCAGGTAAAATAAAAGGATCTTTTTAAGCTTCTGAGAGAGCTTCCAGTCACTAAGGCATGTGCCAGAAGAGGAGACATGTGGGTACATAGCAGTCAACATGAACTGGGCATTAGTGTGTGAACAAGCAGCTTACTGTTGTCCATCATCATCATCGTCTCTTAGAAGACCCTTCCTAAATGTTTTGCTGAAACTCTCATAATGCCTTTCTTTTTAAAAATTTACTTATTTATTTATTTTTAGAGTTGGGGGGTCTAACTATGTTGCCCAGGTCAGATTCAAACTCCTGGCCTCAGGTGTTACTCCCACCTAAGCCTCTGTAGTAGCTGGGGCCACAGGCATGTGCCACTGCATCTGGCTCTTCACAGCTCCTTTAATGACTTTATCTACTTGCAAAGGGTGGACAGTGGTGGGACCACCAGAGACCACCACCATCTCTCTTGTACTTAAGTATCACCCCATTGCTCTCTGGTGACTCACAAGGGCTGGTGATTATTCTTATCAATTGAACCCAATGCACAGCCACAGGTTCCCTCCCACGCTGCAAGACTTTGCCTGTTTTTGAACTAGAGGCAGTTAAGAGAGGATGTCAAGTGTGAGCCCAGCTATCAGTGAGTAGGAAGTCTAGCACAGGAAATAACACCATCTGTGAGGCTGGCAATAGTACACTGCCACATAAGTACTCTTACTCATGCTTACACACACACAACTTCAGGACTGCTGAAACAAACTTGAAAGGTACATATATTGAGGAGCTGGAGGAAGCAAGAGCAGACAGGGAACCCCTGTGGAAGGAAAGATACTTCTGGAAATAATGTGGTGAAAGTAAAAAATATATTTGTAAAACAAAAATATCCAAAATCATTTTTCTTACCATAATTTGCATAAATAACAGCAATTTAAGAATGCAACTGGATCACAGAATAACATTTATGTCAGTGCAATTCTAGAATCCTTTTTTTGACATATGAACTTATTTTGTTTTTTTCTTTATTAGAAAGAAAATTCAAATCTTACATGATTAGAGAAGGAAATAATTATAATCATAATTGTTTTCATCTGTGTTTGATTTTCTATCTACTTCTCTTTCCTTTTCTTTTCCCTCCATCCCTCTATCTCCCTCTCCATCCCTTTCCTCCTTCCTTTCATTTTTTTTTCATTTTTTTCTTACTTAAAGTAAGAAACAAAGTAAGTGCTTGCTCATACATTATTGTCTCATTCTTAGTACATTTTCAATTCTTGTTTAAAATGCATTCTTTCACTATACCTGTTTTTAAAAATGTATTAAACACCTACTGGATGTATAGATGTCTAACCAGCAACCTCTCTGGCAGGGAGCCATAAAGTTGATGGCATAATTACTGTCATTCTGGATTTCCCCATTATTTTGACCCTACAGGGCTTGGAACAGCTGGGTTGGAAAGCCCCTACTGTGCATAATATCCTGTTCTGGGTTTTCTGCCAGAGTTCGTACCCTCTGTCGACTGCACATCACAGCAGTGCAGGGATGCTGCGACATTCTCAGAGTGAACATTCTCCTATGTGGCTCAGGGGAAGCACCAGCTTATTTGGTATTAGGGTTCAGTATGTCATGGAAGGAATTTTTTTTCACTATGTGAAAAAAAGCACGTGGAAAGAATATACTTTTAACAGGAGCATGAGTGCTACCCTGAGGAAAGTGTTAGCTGAATTCACAGAGAATCTGTAATCATCCAAATGCTATTCCACTCTACTTAAACTTCCATTTATTGTAAGGACAACTACTCTAAAGTAGGCTTTAGATAAGTACTACTGCATATAAGTAACATGCAAAACACCAGCCAGGAAAGTAGCAAAAAGAATAAATGAAAGCAAGAATGTAATTAAGATTGGCAATGCATGAATTATTTTCACTGTTTTAATTGTCAGGGACACTGGCAAATAGAAAGGCTAACCCTGCAGATGTCATTGCTACCTGATTTGCTGGGGAAAAGAGGATCTTCCTCTTGGGCTGTGGTGCAGGAGAGAACCTGTTGCTAGCTTCTCAGCATCCTCTAATGAAACCAGTAAAGACTAATTAATCTTTTCACAGTCCTTGCAGAGAAAACCTTTTGGAGCATTAAACTCTCAATGTAGTGACCGTAGCTGAATGGCAGTTCATTCTGTTGTTAGAATGTCAAAGGCGAATACAAAATTCTCACATAATTTTTGGGTGCATAGAAACATGAAATGGAAAAAAAAATCCACAAAAGTTGGGAAAACTATGACAGAAAATGGGATATTTGAAAATTTTATCATTTAAATATTCCTCCCTCCCCCCCTAAAACAAAACAGACCTCCCCAAAATCAAAGTACTTGTTCAAATTCATCAGTATTTTAAAATGGTATTTTGGGGAAGCTGACCTGGTACTCAAGGTTTTAGTTTGTTTCCTGTTTGTTACTGTAATATTTCAAAACACATTTTTGTAGTTTCTTAACATTCTTATATGAACATAAAAATTATCAGGCACAAATTTTTGCCCTCTTGCTAAATATATTATCTCTAAAGATAAAAAATAACTGGAGTTTGGACTTGGATCATAATAGTAACATATGAAAACCCTTTATGTAGATCATGACTATCAGAAAGTAATGAACTAATTACTTAAATATATAGATCTGAATACATTCATTCCACATGTTAAGATTGGGAATTCCATGGGATTTATTATTGTACATGGTTCAGATTCAGGACTTGTTAGGATTTGCTTTGGAAATCTCCACTTTATGTTGCCCAAATTGATGCTGAAATGCTAGAGAACTTCTGAGGCCTTGAGAGTTCCCCCCAGACTATCAGGGCACACGTTCTCTTTTTCAGCATTCTCAATTTACATGCACTAATTGGTAGCTAATGTGCTCCCAAAGGCAAATAAAGGTATTTGTTGCTTTAAAATCCTAAGTCTTTTTCTTTTTCCAACGTGTGTTTGGAAAGAGAATAAAACTTTACATATGTATGTCTGGGACTCCTGGATCTGATTAAGACCCTGGCGATATTACCCTTATATTCACACAGTTCCTAGGGTCCTCATTGCTTGGATGGGTGTTGAGCACATGACTATTGTAGCACACACTTTAGCCAGTGGTGACTTTCTGCTTACGGAGTCAATCTAGTAAATACTAATTTAGTACTTGCTCCCACTATCCTGATGACCTTAAGAAGACAAATGCAAAAGAAAACTGGAAAAAAAACCCACATGGGAATCGCATTAAATACCTTTATAATCATTTTGGAAATGCTGTTCTCATTTTGAAACACGATAATGCCTCCTGTCCATGCCCTTTGAGAGATTTTATAGGGTCTCTGTGCTTCCATGTAGAATATGACACTATTTTAAATTTTTTCTGTAGTTGATTTTGCTAATGCAGTCTGGGAAAAAAACAGTTGAGTGTTGTGCACCTTCCTCAGTGAGCATCTAACAAGGTGTGCTCTTGCAGCGGGGGGCTCTTTGCTTGATGTACACAGTAATGAAAGCTCGCTATTGATTTTTCTGTAGCTGCTTGTAACTATTATAGTTGATACATCAATAGAAAAGGAAAGCACAATGTTTCACAGGAGGCAGAAAATCAGAGAATACATGATGCTCTGACAGTAAATCATGGCATAATCTTAAGAATTGATAGATGCTTCCTGCTAACTTGAAACCCATGGCTTTCTCTAAAAAGACAGTCCTATAATCGCCCAATATGTCCTAACAGACTGACTGCCCAGAACGATGCTAAAGGACACAAGACAATGTTTCATCTTCTAAAGAAGGCTTTTTTCCCCCTTCCAGAGGCATGAGTGGAGGTCATTTCAGCTAGATGGTTTGCAGTCAGGGGGACCATTTTCCTCCCTGCTCCACCTTTCTAGAATTGAAATGCCTTACACTCCAAGAAAGCTCAGAAAGCAGGTCATTTCTGAGAACAGCAAACAACAGGGAGGAAAAACAAACAAATGAACCAATGAAAAAAATCAACTATCTTTAATTCTTAACTCCCACGGGTCCTGGAATGAAACAGAGCACTCCTGTGGAACCTGGGCATTGCTAGTGAAGAGGTGACTAGGCTGAAAGGACTTGCACTCCAGCGGTTTCTGAGTTCTAAGAGTACCCAGAGTCCTATGACTCACGAGTGATGTTCTTCTTATGTGATTAGAGACATGGTTGGAAAATGCCTGGGGCATTAGAAAGACCTGCATTCTGCCTTTCCAGAGACTTTTTAGAAATCTTAAATCAATAGTGAAGACTTCTAAACTGGTGTGATATCTTATGATCTCTCTTCTCTCTCTCCCAAGCCTCTACCCATCTTCACTGAATAGTTTTTTGACATTTAAATACACAGGGTTAACTCTATAACAATTACACCTACACTGAACTTCTAGCGTTTAAGCCATTTTACAAGCATCTCATAATTAGCCCATTAATTACTGGAGCTTTGAGCATTGTTTGACGCTCTTCTCCATCAAATGTATGAATTATTTAACAAGAAGCTCTAATTCTAAGTGGGACTGATAATCATCCAGAGTCTTACTGTTGTAGCATAGAGGCATTAAATATAGATGATAGTTACTAGAGTTCAAGATTGTTTTTGTCTTTACACCAGGTTGATGCTATAAAAACAAGTTAGTGATGGATAAACTGGTTTATCTATTAACTCCTTGAATGAATAGTACAATTTCATATTTCCTCCACTAAGTGTCTACCAAGGATGACACAAGATTGTTTAGGTTCATCAGTTTTAATTTGATTTTGGTTTCCTTTTATGTGTCATTCTGAGGATTTCATGAATTGGCATAACAAAACAAAAAGTATAGGAGAGAGTGCTTCTTCAGATTGCTCCACCTGACTTCTAAGCAATTAATGTTTATCCATCCATCCATCCATCCATCCATCCATCCATCCATCCATCCATCCATTATATGCTACTTGAACACCTACTGCAAAGCTTTGGAGTTATACACTTTATAAAATTGATATAAACTCTGGTACGAATGACTTGGATATTATCATTACTGCATGGAGGTAACTACAAAATGCCATAGGGGAGTCAAGCAAATGTCTTCAAAGAAGCAACATTTAGTGAGACCCTAAGTGATGAATAGTAATCCATATGTAGAAATATTGGTTAAATAATTATAGGCAGGGATACCTATTGTATGGTTAGTCTTGTGCTAAGTATAGTTGGGATATAAAAGCAACTCAGGATGAGTTCCCTGTTGATGAGGAGCCCACAATATGTGAACTCCCGGCATTGTGATGCATACACACTGCTGGCGTATGGTTTTCTGAGTGTGTGCTATTACCTCCTACAATTGGCCTCAGGTGCTACTGCTGACAGCTGTCAGGTTCCTTTATGCATGGGCCTTTCCTGGATCTTACCCTAATTTGCTGTGTGTTGAGGGGAACACGTGGATGTGACAACATAGCTGTGAGTTGCTTCCAAGTACTAGTGAGTCAGTGGCCAACAAGCTAATGTAATGGGTCACAATCAGAATAAAAAAGAGGCTGTTAGCCTCAGCAGCAGTCAAGTAATCCCAGGACCCAGGAAGGGCAAGGCATAACTATACTGTAGCCGGTGCTGAAGATACACAGTGAATCAAAGCCAACTGTTGTGGGAAACACCTTTGGCCACACATCAGTTATTGCAACTCACACTCATCAGCTATGGTCACTCTTTCGAATTATGTGTGCCAGTAAACAGCACCAAGAAGTGCAAAGTAGACCCTGTCTAAAAGTGTACTGCGTGCGGCTGGGCGAGGTGGCTCATGCGTGTAATCCCAGCACTTTGGGAGGCCGAGGCAGATGGATCACCTGAGGTCAGGAGTTGGAGACCAGTCTGGCCAATGTGGTGAAACCCTGTCTCTACTAAAACACAAAAATTAGCTAGGCATGGTGGCAGGTGCCTGTAATCCCAGCTACTCTGGAGGCTGAGGCAGGAGAATCGCTTGAACCCAAGAGTCTTTGGTTGTTGCGAGTCGAGATTGCGCCACTGCGCTCCAGCGTGGAAACAGAGCGAGACTTGGTTTCCAAAAAAAAAAAAAAAAAAAAAGTGTACTGCATGCCAAAGCTGGGCTAGGAGCTGGAGACAAAAAGATGAAGAAGAAAACACCTTCACCCTTATGAGAACAGAAAATGCTCATAGGATCCTTCATGTTTCCATTTGTCTGGAGGTCAATTTTTAAATCTCATTTGTGTAGATTATTTAGCTACTGAAATATATTAAAAGAGAAAATCATCCACATAGAAATGATTTTAGTGAATTTGAAGTTTACCAGGGAGATTTTTATTTAAAAGTTTTTTTCCCCCCCTCAAATTTGTGCTTCACTTAACTTCTTTATTTTTGACTAATTTTCCCCTACATATCCTTATGTATGTATCCTCTCTGACTCCCTGGCCTGGGGAAAGCCTCCAGACTTAACCGCAAGTCTTATCTAGAGTCCGAGTTTGTGAGATTACTGGGGGAAAAGTGGGCGAGTTGCTGGCAGGTGACCTCCAGGAGGAGGCTGCCTGCGGCTGGTGTCTTCTCCTAGCTGCTGCTTCCAGTGGGCCTGGGCCCAGGACTGGACTCCTGCTGGTAGCCCCTGAGTGCCTCCCTGCCAGGCCATGGAGTATACCCTAACTGCGTGTCTTCCTGGCCAAGAAAAGCCTGTCCGCAAGAACAGGAGAGCCATGGCCGCCCTCCGAGGGAATGCTGGGGCCAGCTTCCTTTGGATGCTGCTGCTGTGGAGTGGGGGCGGCGGCTGCCAGGCCCAGTGGACGGGTTGCAAAAGTGTCCACTACAATCTGGTCTTCCTCTTGGACACCTCCTCCAGCGTGGGCAAGGAGGACTTTGAGAAGGTGCAGCAGTGGGTGGCCAACCAGGTGGATACCTTTGAGGTGGGCCCCGACTGCATGGGGGTCGTGCATTCCTTTAACCTGCCCAACGTGGCCTTCATACTGGGCGTTTTGGGCTCGCGGGAGGAGGTCAAGGCGGCCGCCTGGTGCATCGCCTACCACCCGCGACACCGACACCGGCGACGCGCTGCACCACATCACAGCCCGCAGCTTCTCCCTGCGCGCCGGCCGCTGCCCCCCGGACTGCGCCTACAAGCAGGTGGCCATACTGCTCACGGATGGCCCCAGCCAGGACCTGGTGCTGGACGCCACGGCGGCTGCCCACCACGCCGGCATCCGCATCTTCACGTGGACATGGGAGAGGCGTTTAAGGAGGAGCTGGAGGAGATCGCCTCGGAGCCCAAGTCCACCCATGTCTTCCACGTGTCCGACTTAAACGCCATCGACGAGATCCAGGGCAAGCTGCGGCGCTGCCTGTGCGAAGATGTGCTCTGCCCTAGCGTTCGTGTAGAGGAGATCGCTTTAAGCACACCAATGGAGGAGCCAAGGAAATCACAGGAACAGCAAAAGCAGCAGACATTTAAAGGATGAAGAAACAGATCAAATCATCCCTTGCCTCAAAGAGCTCTCCGTATACTGGAGGAGGCAACCCCGTAAACAGATAAGCTGCCTGCATCTTGCCCAGATCCATACAGACTCCTGGGAGGAACTAAGGTGGCCTGGGGAGTCGGCAAACCTCCATGTCGGCCGACCTTTGCTGGATTAGGAGAGGAGCGCATAGTAGGCGCCTGGCACAGCAGGTGCAGCCAATGAACCTGGGCCATTGCTAAGGTCTCCTGACACCACGTGGTCCAGCGGCCTCGCTGGCTTCAGCGAGGTGCCCCCTCTATTTTTTTGCATGAAACAATTGCTTCTTTATCTCACAGTACCTTGCATCACAGTCCACTTTTTTTCGGAAACATTTTTTATTTTCCTTCCCAGTCCTTATTTATTTTGGGCAATTTATCTTTTCTTTTGGTGCCCTTTGCTGCCACCCCAGTTAATTCCTTGTTGTTCCAAGTTTTGTTGTGTTCAACTCTTTGTTTTTATTCACTGAAACCAACAAAAGTGGAACCAGAAAAAAAAAAAGGACACAAGGATAAGGATACAAACGTAAGGATACATTTTCCCTTCTGTATCCTTATGTGTCCTTACAAGGGAATATAAGTCATATTATGTAATTTTTTGATAAGCAAATTGTTATGTAAATTTTTGATAAGTAAAAACTTATTTAGCCTTTGCAACTTTATTGCAGACAAATGTGTAATTTCCAAATAAATTTTTGAAAGTACTAAAAATATTTGGGGTAATTTGTTTATTAATTTTGGCTTCCAGTCCCAGTTTGAGAACCATAGGTCTGGAAACCATGATTCCCAGAGAGCTAGAGAAAGGGCCTAACCTAGTAATTTGCTATTTAATAATTATTTCTGGTTTAATTTTATTTAACGTTTAAAATGCACAAAGACCTTTTTTATTACTTGAAAAGATCTTAAATATGTCTTAAGTTGCTGTACAAAACCTCCAGTACTTTCTAGGGCAGAGATAAAGAATTCCAGGTGGTTTCCATGGTACCTACTGATGGCTATTTATACAGCCTGTTGAAATTACAACTGTATCACGTTAAAAAAACCGACTATCCTGTGTTGGCCTCCACAGAAAATTTCTGACAGTGGTCACAGCTGAACAAGTAGAGCAACAGAATCCACTGAGTAGGTGAATTTCTGCAAGTGAATGGCAAATTAGGAACTCAAGAATCTCACGGTTGATATTTAGTAACCTTGTTAATACTTACTAATCTTGTATCTTGTACCTAGTAGTCTTTAATATTTAGGAATCCTATAATTTTATTTCATTTATATTTTATTTTATGCTTTATTAAAGGGAAGAGATTATATATGAGTATCTTCAATATATTTTTGATAAGTAAAATTTTTGAAGAGTAAAATTATATTTGGTAACCAATTTTTAGTAAAGCTTATATCCATTTATCTGGTACCCTTATCTCATATCTGTGTACAGCGTTCTTCTAATATATGAATTTTTCCTTATGTTCAGGCATAAACTGACTGCCCTTCTTGCAGTTACGTTCATTATTAGGGACATAAAAGTATCAAGGCACCTAGAAACCTGCAACATGATAGCCTACAGGTGTGGTGGCATGCACCTGTGGTCCCAGCTACTCAGGAGGCTGAGGCTGATTGCTTGAGCTCAGGGGTTCAGAGCTGCAGTGAGCTACGGCCACTGCCACTGCACTCCAGCCTGGACAACAGAGCAAGTCCCTGCCTTTAAAAAATAATCAAACAAACCTGCAACATAAGAACCTAGTGTAACCAGACCTTCTAATTTTTCAGAAAGAACCTGGAATTCATATTTTATGTGGATTCTCTTGATTTTAAATGTTGGGTCACCTTTAAAACACACACACACACACACACACAAATTTTATCAGTGGACTACCAGTTTATGACATTTACCTAGGTATTTTTCACATAGGAATTGGTGAACCACCTGCTTCATACTCATCTGAGAAACTGTTAAAAAAAAATTGCCATTACTCTGGAAATCCCAATTTGGTAGTTCCAATTTTTTTTTTTTTTTTTTTTCAGACAGAGTCTTGCTCTGTCACCTAGGCTGGAGTGCAGTGGCTCGATCTCAGCTCACTGCAATCTCTGCCTCCCGGGTTCAGGCGATTCTCCTGCCTCAGCCTCCTGAACAGCTGGGACTACAGACACGCGCCACCACGCCTGGCTAATTTTTGTATTTTTAGTAGAGACCGGGTTTCACCATATTGATCAGGTTGGTCTTGAACTCCTGACCCGCCTGCCTCAGCCTCCCAAAGTGCTGGGATTACAGGTGTGAGCCACCGCACCCGTCCAGTTCTGAATGTTTTTAAGCCACCTCCCTCCACCCCCAGATGATTCTGATGAGCAAAGAGGTTTAAAGACTAGGAGTGCTAGAGAATCATATAAAGAGGTGGTTAAAATGCAGATTGCTGGGCCCTGTCCTTAGCAATTCCTATTTAGTAGGTCTCAGTGAGGTCTTAGGAATCTGCTAGTTTCATAAGGACCTGGGTAAGACTCACTCACTCACGCTCAATTTCCTCATCTGTTAAAATAAGCAAATTTCACCTCATATCATAATTGGTGAAGGAATTAAATGAGATAACAATGTATCTAAAAAGGCCTTGGACAGCATCTAGTACATAAGAGTTTCTTAATAAACAGTTAGTATCTTCAATATAAGACTATGTTAAGTGTTTGAGACTGGGTAACATGTTTTAAAATGGTATTTGATCATGGCAAATGTAATAAAAATTGGAAACAATGTGATGGGTTAACAGTAGAGGGAAATTCTTTCCCAAATGGCAGATTTGGTAGGGTCTTTCCATGGAGGAGGAGTTTGTCTGAGCTTAAAAGACTGGGGGTTGTTTCAAATGGTATTTCAAGAAGACAGGCAGAACACGAAGTAGCGCCAAGGTAGTAAGACATAGCATAGGCTCCAGGAAGATCAAATTGCTCAGTTTACTGGGCAACAGTGTGCTGACATGGGCAAGGAGAACAGTGAGACATAAACTTGGAAAGGCAGACTGAAGACCCACGGCACAGGGCTTTAGGAGATCCTGGCCTTGAGTGTTGTTCTGTATACATGTGTGAGTGTGTGTGTGTGTGTGTGTGAGAGAGAGAGAGAGAGAGAGAGAGAACAGTGGTGAGATGGTGATGGTGGTGGTGGTTGGTGGTGGTGGGAGGATTGAAACATTTCAGGCTCTTTGGAAACAGAAGAGTTTTGCTGTGCTTCTAGTCAAAATGTTGCGGTGAATTCTCATTTTGGTGCACCTTTTCTGTTACAAACATATCGATGACAGAAAAATACAAAGGGAGAGAAAATGACATAGCTAGGCTCAATCAATGTCAAGATCTCTGTCAGAAACACAGCAGAAATACAGAGCAGTGGCCAGGACTTAAATGGTGAACAGTAGCTGGGCCCGCGCCTGTAATCCCAGCACTTTGGGAGGCCGAGGTGGGTGGATCATGAGGTCAAGAGTTCAAGACTAGCCTGACCAACATGGTGAAACCCTGTCTCTACTAAAAATACAAAAATTAGCCGGGCCTCATGGTGTGCGCCTGTAATCCCAGCTACTCAGGAGGCTGAGACAGGAGAATTGCTTGAACCCAGGAGGTGGAGGTTGCAGGAGCCAAGATCACACCATTGCACTCCAGCCTGGGCAACAGAGTGAGACTCCGTCTCAAAAACAAACAAACAAACAAACAAACAAAATGGTGAACAACAGCTGGAGTCCAGATTCTGAAGGGTGTTGGGGCCTAAAGTGTGGCAACCATGCATGTGGCAACCAGAGCTGGGTCTTGCTTAAAGAAAAGCATGGTGCAGGACTGGGGCAGGAGTTCCACACTTCCCCTCCTTTTGTAAAAGGAGGCTAATAGAAGGAACGAAAGAAGGAAAAAAAAATAGTAATCCTGATTTACCGCCCAAGCTATAGATTTGGTAAGCTGTGGACCTAGGCAAGGTAGCAGGGCAAAAATATATCCCTAGACTGGGAGCTAAAGCAGGGTCCCTACTGCCTCTGTGACTGGATCTAAAGTATCTTCAATATGACCACAGTGCAGAAGCATAAATATCGTATAGGACCTGCCTCTGGACTCAGGATCTCAGAGTCAGACAGAAGCTAAGACAGAAATGCTAAATACGGAGGAGTGAGCACAATGTGGGTAGCAAAGCAAACATAAGACAAGAGAAAGAGACAGAAACAAGAGCAGCCACCAAAAGCCACCAAAAGTCTTACTCAAAGTGAGTCTGCAACTAATAATGTGAAAAACCACACACGCACACACGCACGCACACACACACTTTTTACATATAGCATATACAGCAAGATATATATTGCTAAGGAAAAAGTCAGCAAAAATAAAACATCAACTCACTCCAGAAGAAATTATTTCTATGGAAGAATCTGACAAAAACCTCAAAATCAGTTTGCTTGAGGTGTTTAAGAGAGAAATAGAGGTATTATTCATTAAAAAGAAAGATATCAGCACCATAAGACAAGGCAAGAAGAAAAAAATTTTAATAAACAAATAAATTAATTAAAAAGCAAAAAAATGAAGAAAAATTTTAAAAGATGCGTAATGAAACAACAGAGGCCAAATTTAAACATTAATGGGAAAACGGGTCTATTAGAAATATTTAAAGCAAGCCAGACATGGTGGCAGGCACTTGCAGTCCCAGCTATGTGGGAGACTGAGGTGGGAGGATTGCTTGAGCCCAGAAGTTTGAGGCCGTAGTGAGACATGATCGTGCCATAGCATTCTAGGCTGGGTGACAGAGTGAGACCCTGTCTCTAAAAATAATAATGATAATAATAATTTTTTTTTTTAAAGAAGTCTTTAGGCTGGGCGCGGTGGCTCACACCTATAATCCCAGCACTTTGGGAGGCCGTGGCAGGTGGATCATGAGGTCAGGGGTTCGAGACCAACCTGGCCAAGATGGTGAAAGCCCATCTCTATAAAAATACAAAAATTAGCTGGGTGTGGTGGCAGGCATCTGTAATATCAGCTACTCAGGAGGCTGAGGCAGGAGAATCACTTGAACCCGGGAGGCAGAGGTTGCAGTGAGCCGAGATCATGTCACTGCACTCTAGCCTAGGTGACAGAGCAAGGCTCCGACTTTAAAAAAAAAAAAAAAGAAGAAGAAGCCTTTAAAACAAAAAACAAGTATTCAAATACAAACTAAGTTAATGGAATATGTGCTAAACTGGATATAGTTGAAAAGGGAATTATGCAAAAAGCAGCACAGTGAGATAAAAGGGAGAAAAAGGCTTAAAAACTAGAAGACACAGTAGACCATGAGGCTCCAACATATGCCTGACAGGAGTCAGCAGAGAGATTTGCATAGAAGCGACCTATGAAAAGAGAATAGCAGAATTCTTCAGTTCCCTGTAATTGGATGTGCACTTCCAGTATACTCAGACCCCTTGTAGTAAAATTCTATGAGACATTGGCAATAAAGAAAAACCTTAAAAACTATCAAAAAGAAAAGACGGCCGGGCGCGGTGGCTCAAGCCTGTAATCCCAGCACTTTGGGAGGCCGAGATGGGCGGATCACGAGGTCAGGAGATCGAGACCATCCTGGCTAACACGGTGAAACCCCGTCTCTACTAAAAAAATACAAAAAAATTAGCCGGGCGAGGTGGCGGGCGCCTGTAGTCCCAGCTACTCAGGAGGCTGAGGCAGGAGAATGGCGGGAACCCGGGAGGCGGAGCTTGCAGTGAGCCGAGATCACACCACTGCACTCCAGCCTGGGCGACAGAGCGAGACTCCGTCTCAAAAAAAAAAAAAAAAAAGACAGTAGACTTCCAAAAGACTTCCCAAGTGTTAAGAGACTATATTGTCAATTTCAAGTTTTATATTCACCTAAACTATCATCCAAGAAGTGGCCAAATTTAAAACATTTCATACATACAAAAACTATGATGGCTTATTAGTAAATGGATCAAACTCACCTCTTAAAAAGTAGATTATAGACATATGTTTGCCATATGACCCAACAAATGCATTCTTGGGCATTTATCCAAGAGAAATGAAAACGTATATTTACATAAAAAACCCATACATGATATTCATAGCAGCTTTATTTGTAGTACCCCAAAACTGAATGGATACAACTCAAATGTCTTTCAATAAGTGAAGGGTTAAACAAACTGTGGTATATCCATACCAAAGAACACTACACAATCATAAAAATGAACAAACTATTGATACACTTATGGATGAATCTTAGGGGAATATTGCTGAGTGAAAGATGCCAATTCCAAAAGGTTACACACTATATACTTATATAACATTCTTGAAATATCAAAATTACAGAGATGGAGAAGAGATTAGTGATTGTCAGGTATTAAGAATGGAGGGAGGGGTGGGTGCTATAAAAGAGCCAGCACGAAGGAACCTTGTGGTGATGAAAAAGTTCTGTATCTTGATTATGCTGGTAGTAACACAAACCTACATGTGATAAAACTGCCAGAACCCACCCCCTAACCCACACAAACACACAAATGAGTGCATGTAAAACTGGTGAAATATGCAAACTGAATAACTAGGTAAACTCTACAGACTATACCAATGCCATTTCCTGGTTTTGTTTGTTTGTTTAGAGATGGAGTTATCTCTTGTTGCCCAGGCTGGAGTGCAATGGCACGATCTCAGCTCACTGCAACCTCCGCCTCCCCAGTTCAAGCAATTCTCCTGCCTCAGCCAAGTAGCTGGGATTATAGGCATGTGCCACCATGCCCAGCTAATTTTTGTATTTTTAGTAAAGACAGGGTGTCTCCATGTTGGTCAGGCTGGTCTCGAACTCCTGACCTCAGGTGATCCACGCACCTCGGCCTCCCAAAGTGCTGGGATTATAAGTGTTAGCCACTGTGCCCCGCCTTTCCTGGTTTTTATATTGAGGATAGTTATGTGAGATGTTGCCACTGGAGAAATTGGATGAAGGATACTTGGGACTCCCCTATATGTGTTTTAACATCCAGCTTCCTGTAGATCTAAAATGATCTCAAATTTAAAAGTTAAAAGGGATTGTAGGCTAGATTAAAGAAAAGCAAAATAAAATATAGTCATCTGCTGCTTACAGAAAAACCACCTAAATCACAGAAACACAAGAAACCCCACTAAATCAACTGAACAGGAGAAAACAAAGAGAATGGGAAAAAAGATATCAATCTGAATTTTAAAAAGCTGATAAAACATTCTTAATACCAGACAAAGCAGATTTAAAAGATCAAACCATTAAAAAAAAATAAGTGGCGAGGTGTGGTGGTGCTCGCCTGTGATCCCAGCACTTTGGGAGGCCGAGGTGGGAGGATCACTTGAGCTCAGGAGTTCGAGACCAGCCTGGGCAACAGAGTGAGACCTTGTCTCTATAAAAAGAGAAGAAAGAAAGAAAATAAGCACACGATAATAATAAAAGAAATAATCTACATAGAAGATATAACAAATTTATCAATAATGGTGTAAAGAAATAAATATTGATACCTAAAATAGAGACTGTGTCATATATGCCATATTTATTAAAATTAACTAAATATCACATCAAAGGAAAGTTTCAGTAATATGCATAACCTCATAGTGAAATTATAACCCAAACATAAAAAGATAATCAAAACCTCCATTTGTTTGGAAATTTTAAAACCCTTTGTGAAATAAATCTCGATCACAATCGAGATCACAAAATATTTAGCACTGGACATAGGCCTACCAGATAGGGCTACTGGTGTTGTGTACCTCACAACTCTTAGGGATGCATTTATGTATACTATAGTGTGAGTGGTGCCCCCTAGAGTTCTGTAGAGTGACTTGCATAACCCCAAAGCAGCCTTGAATGTCAGTCTCCCACATCAAAACTTCCACAGATACAACTATGGCTGTGCCAAGAGGCAACTTTCTAATACTAAATTCTTTCATCACACGAGAAACAAAACAAAACAAAAAATGAAAGAACAATGAAAATGTATGACTGAAAATTAGGTGAACAAAATCTTCAACTGAAGAAGCTAGAACCAGAACAATAAAATAACAAAAGATAAAGAGGAGAATTTGTTGAAATAAAAGGCAAAGAAAAAAAAGCTGTTGGATCTCTCTCCAAGACCAACAGCTTCTTCTCTTTTTTCTATAAGAAGGTTACTAAAATAGACGACACTTTTCATATCAAGTCATTAGACTTTAGAATGATTCTCATAAAAGACTGAAATAAGGCAAGAGTACCTGTTATCACACCTTCAAGTCAATATTGTCTAACCAACAAAATGAGATCAGAAATGGAATCCAGAAAAGCAAAGATAAATCTGTATTTATTTTCAGACTATGAATGTCTACACAGAAGGTTGAAGATAAACTACAGAAAAGCCATTTCAAATAATAAGGGCATTTAGTAGGTTTGTTAAATAAAAATGTGATTTAAAAATATCCAGTCACATGGATATTAACTACAGAAAAGGTTTGCATTGTAAAAACCAACTCTATAAAATAGCTAGAATAAATTAGTAACAAATGATGTGCAATACCTCTGTGGAGAAAATTGTATGACTTTATTGAAGGGCATCAGAGTACACCTGACTAAAGGAAAGATAAACTATGTTCATGAATGGGAAAGTCTCAATTCTCCCAAGAAAATTATTTTTCTCCAAATTAATCTCTAAATACAATGCAATTTTACTCAAGACCCCACTGGGTTCTTTGTGGAGCAACAGCAAGCCAAACCTAAAATTCATACGGAAAAGCAAAAGCCTAAGACTAATTAAGACTATTTTGAAATAAAAAGTGGAGGGACTACTCAAGCAGATATCAAGATTTATTATAAAAATGCTTAAAACATGTGAGATCAGCACTGAGATAATCAAATAGGCCAAAGGAACAAAGTAGAAATCCAGAAAGAGACCCACACATATACAGATCTTGAATACCTAAGAGAGGTGGCATTAAAAATGGTGGGAAAGACAAGCGATTCAATAAGTAGTGTTGGGACAACCGACTACTCTTAAGAAAAATAAAATAAAATAAAAACTAGATGTCCCCCTCACACCATACACAAAATTAAATTCTGGACATTAAAGATTCATATAAGAAAAGCAACGCTTTAATACACTTGGAAAAAAACTAAAGGAGAATGTACTTTAAGACCTCCAAAGTTGGGAAGGATTTCTTAAAAAAACTGAAAAAGCAGAAGTTATATGGAAAAATATTCATAAACAGGTACTTCAAAGAAACAGATAGAAAGATGTTCAATATCACTGGTAATTAGAAATACAAATTAAAACAATAATGACAGCAACTGTATTATGGTGCTGGTGATGATATGGAAAAATAGGAGCTCTCATTTACTATGCCTAGAAATGTAATTTGGCACAGTTACTTTGGAGAACACTGACAATTTCTAGAGTTGCAAGTGATTGTCCAACAGTATAGTGATTGTCCAACAATATATTACAGGAAGACATGGAGAAAAATGTTCTTTTAACATTGTTTGTAATAAATATCCACCAATTGGAGAATGAATCAATAAACCATGGGGTACATTATATAATGAAATACCATTGATCAGTGAAAATCAAAATAGAATCTAAAATACATAAGTTGGAGGCAAAATGGCACATTAAGCTGTATTTAAATCCTAAAAACCCTATTCTTTTGTAAGATAAGAATAAGTTTCTTAGCTACCTCTTTGAGAAAGGAATTTCCTTGAAGTTATAATTAGAAATGATACTGTTACAGTATCATGGACCCCAATCCCTTTTGATATGGGCTGTCCTGGACAAATGCCAGCACATGTGGTTATCCAATTTGTCCCATAATTTCTTGTAGCAAGTAACAACAATAACCTTTTAAAAAAAATTTAGAAGAAATTGCTAATTACTAAACTCTATCCTGACTGTATCAGAAACATACTAAGAAATTCACGATGACACTTTTATTTTGGTATCCTTAAAATACTTAAAAACATACATAAATTGATGTTTTAGTCTTCATTCCTTCTTTTACTCTATTGAGTTTGACGCTGGCAATATTAGGAAAGGGAGAATCTGCTAATAATCTAGGCTAATAATCTGGTAATAATTTTCAATCAATTATCAAATTATGTTCCCAGTAAAAATTTGTAAGAGGATAGGAATTAGACAGCAGATGTTTCTTTACATTAAAAATAAAATCTGGGCCACTTGTGGTGGCTCACGCCTGTAATCTCAGCACTTTGGGAGGCCAAGGTGGGCAGATCATTTCAGGTCAGGAGTTCGAGACCAGTTTGGCCAACATGGTGAAACCTCATCTCTACCAAAAACATTAAAAAAAAAAAATTAGCCAGGTGTGGTGGTGCACATCTGTAATATCAGCTATTTGGGAGGCTGAGGCAGGAGAATTGCCTGAACCTAGGAGACGGAGGTTGCAGTGAGCTGAGATCATGCCACTGTACTCCAGCCTGGGTAACAGAGCAAGACTGTGTCTCAAAAATAAACAAATAAATAAAACTAAAAATAAATAAATAAATAAATAAATAAAATCTGGCCAGGCACAGTGGCTCATGCCTGTAATCCCAGCACTTTGGGTGGCTGAGGCTGGAGGACTGCTTGAGCCAGGGAGGTTGAGGCTGCAGTGAGCCATGATCGTGCCACTGCATTCCAGCCTGGGTAACAGAGTGAGGCTCTGTCTCAAAAAAAGAGGAAAGAAAATCTGCTTAGAGTCAGTAGGCCAGCATAAAGGATTAAATACCCTATAATTTCAGCAGTGCTTCTGACCGTGGTGATAAAAGCCGTGATAATTCTTAAAACCGATCAATAGAAAGCAGCTCTGACTGAAACCATGGCATGTTGATGAGGGAGGGATTATTAAGCATTTAAGAAGGTAGGATTGTTACTCAGTCCTTGTACTTTCAAGTAAAATTAAGATCTAGAAGAATCAGATTTAGAATGGGTTATCTTCATCATAAATGACAAGCACTTGTATAGTGCCTTCTGGTCTACATACTTAATCAATGAACCAGAAAAGTAGCAGAGAACAGTGGAGAAAACCTAGACTTTGATGTCTGAAGTATGCAAATCTCAGTTCTACTACTTACTACCTGAGTAATTTTGTATAGCTGTTTGACTTCTCTGATCTCAGGGAAAGACAGTAAAACAGGAATGGCAAATGATACTTTCATCAAAGGCTTGCTTATGAAGATTAGAAACAACAGGTATAATGTACTCTGTTCACACAGGACAATAAGATGTAGTTATTATAATTGAACATACTGAGTATTGTTTTTTAATATGAACTGTATTCCAGGCATGATGTTAAGTGAAATCCATATCTGTGCTCTTTCTTGTGTGTGTTCAAATTGCCTGAACCCAGGAAGCAGAGGTTGTGGTGAGCAGAGATCGCACCACTGCTCTCCAGCCTGGGTGACAGAGTGAGATTCCGTCTCAAAAGAAAAAAAAAAGTTTCCTAGCATAGGCATCCCCCAGAGGGCAGGTGTGAGCCCAGCCATTCCACTTTGTCATCGTCTAGGGCCTGCACCAACCTAGAAAGAGGACTAATTGTTTATTATTAGACTTTGGCTTGATTTGGGGACTTATGATAGATGAATTGAAGTGAAGTGGCTTGAGTTTTCTAACTCTGACATATTTCAAAACATCAAGAATAATAATGATGCCTTTGGTTAGTGGATCAAAGATTTTAAACTATGGCTTGGTACTGAATTAATGTATCAGTTATTGCTGACATGAGAAAGATCTTTTTCATAGAATCTGTATACCAAAGATTGTATCTGAGAAGAGGCATTTCCCAATAAGCAGCCTTCATGTCTATGACTTTCACAGATGTTTTGAGTAATAATCACTTATTAGCACTATGTGCCAGGCATTATGGTAAGTTCTTCCTAATAATTATTGCATGTAACCATCACAATGATGCTTCAGGTAGATCATTATTATTTCAAGTTTACAGATGGAAAAAAGTGAGGTGATACACGTTCCTAAGGATAGAATAGAACAAGAATCTGAATTCAAGTTTGCAGTCTTTACCACTAGGACATATCACCTCAATAGTAAGAAACTTGTCATGAATGCCTCCCTTTTTCCTCATTCATGCATTCTCCTTCTCCTCCTCCTCCTCCTCCTCTTCCTCCTTCTCCTTCTTCTTCCTTTTTTTTTTGAGACGAAGTTTTGCTCTGTTGCTCAGGCTGGAGTGCAGGGGTGCAATCTTGGCTCACCACAGCCTCCACCTCCCAGGTTCAAGTGATTCTCCTGTCTCAGCCTCCCTAGTAGCTGGGATTACAGGCACACGCCACCACACCCAGCTAATTTTTATATTTTTAGTACAGATGGGGTTTCACCACGTTGGCCAGGCTGGTCTCAAACTCCCGACCTCAGGTGATCCACCTGCCTTGGCCTCCCAAAGTGCTGGGATTACAGGCATGAGCCGCCAAGCCTCATGCTTTATTATTTCAGGCCCAAGTCAAAAGACTTCCTTGCCTGTGAGTGAGGACAACAGATCTGGAATCAGTGGCCCTGGCTTGGAGCATGTGCTCTCTCAGATGACTAGCTGAGTGGTCATGAGCACATTAGTCATGCTCTCTGAGTCCAGTCACATTTTGTATTATAAAATCACTAAACTTTCAGTGTTGTGTTATATGTAAAGGATAATGTTATAAAGAGAGGGTACTTTGTAAATAAAATGTTCTCTACAGAAAACAGAATGGCAACTGCAGGGGCTGAGCAGTGGGTGAATTGGGGATTTACTGTTTCATAAGCACAGTTTTAATTTTGAAAGACAGGAAGTTCTAGAGACAAATGGTGGTAACAGTTGCAATGTGTGTGGACTTAATGCTACTAAACTGCATACTTAAAAATTGTTAAAATGGTAAATTTTGTGTTATGTAGATTTTATCAGAATTTTAAAAATTAAAAATTTAAAAAATCTGCACTTAAAAAAAATTCCTGGCTGGGCGCGGTGGCTCACGCCTGTAATCCCAGCACTTTGGGAGGCCGAGACGGGCGGATCACGAGGTCAGGAGATCGAGACCATCCTGGCTAACACGGTGAAACTCCATCTCTACTAAAATACAAAAAAAAAAAAAAACTTAGCCAGGCGTGGTGGCGGGCGCCTGTAGTCCCAGCTACTCGTGAGGCTGAGGCAGGAGAATGGCGTAAACCCGGGAGGCGGAGCTTGCAGTGAGCCGAGATCGCGCCGCTGCACTCCATCCTGGGCGACAGAGTGAGACTCCGTCTCAAAAAAAAAAAAAATTCCTACATAGATGTTAGTAATATTGATACTACTACAATAATTATTTTCTCTTAGGATAAATAGTACAGAGAAAGGATTATTTCAGGTGTGCTATCAGTTCTTATATATACAGGCACGTATATATAACTTGCTTAATAACAAGGACACATCCTGAGAAGTGCACTGATAGGTGATTTCGTTGCGCGATCATCATAGAGTGTACTTACACAAACTTACTACACACCCAGGATATGTGGTAAAGCCTATTGCTCCTAGGTTACAAACCTATACGGCATGCCACTGTACTGAATATCGAAGGCAGTTGTAACACAGCGAGTATTTGTGCATCTAAACATAGAAAAAAGATACAGTAAAAATACAGTCTACAAGATAAAAAATAGCACACCTGTATGGAACACTTGTCATGTGTGGAGCCTGCAGGACTGGAAGTTGCTCTGGGTGAGTCAGTGAATGAGTGAGTGGTAGATGAGTGGGAAGGTACAGGACATTCCTGTAGACGACTGCAGACGTCATACACAGTGTACACATAGGCTACATTAAATTTATAAAAAATATTTTTCTTTCTTCAGTAATAAATTAACTATAGCTTACTATACCTTTGTTACTTTATAAACTTTTCAATTTCTTTAAGCTTTTTGACTCTTTTGTAATAACACAGCTTAAAACACAAATACCTTGTACAGCTGTATGAAAATTTTCTTTGTATGCTTATTCGATAAGCTTTTTTCTATTTTTAAGTTTATTTATTTACTTTTTGAACTTTTTTTGTTAAAGATGAAGACACAAACACACACATTAGCCTCTAAGCCTATACAAGGTCAGGATCATCAATATCACTGTCTTCCACCTCCTTATCTTGTCCCATTGGAAGGTCTTCAGGGGCAGTAACACACATAGAGCTGTCACCTCCTATAACAATGCCTTCTTCTGGATACATCCACAGTGACCTGCCTGAGACTACTTTATAGTAAGTTATCTTTTATATACATAGGTACAAAGAATATGCTCTAAAATAACTTCAAAGTGTATAGTAGAGTAAATACTAGGCAATAGGAATTTTTCACCTCCATTATAGTCTTCTATCATATATATGACCATATATATATATACACACAGTCCATATATATATGTGTGTGTGTGTATATACATATATATATATATATACACAGTCCATCTGTGACCAAAACATCATTATGTAAAGCATGACTATATAACCAAGATAGGACAAAATGAATATGATCATTCCTGCTGAGGGATAAGGCAGAATTATCCAATTTGAGTCCAGCATAGCCACTCAGGACACACTGACCTTTATGGATGGCACAGAGCCCCATGTACCTAGAGTGAAGTGGAGAGAGCGTGAGTGACTGTAGGAGAGATTCATTCTGCCCTCCAAAGTTCAGGGTAACCAGCATGCAGCATGGACAGCTGAGTCCTAAGGTAGCAAAAGACAATGTACATTCTCCACGTTTCTGGGAAATCACTTTTACACTTCACAATGAAAATTTTAGATTTAGTTGAAAAGGATGGCCAAGAAATAGGAAGGTCTAATTTTGAAACAAATGCAAAAGCACTATTTCTGTAATATGGAAATCCGTATCTGTGCTCTTTTCCTGTGTGTGGAGTTCAAAAATTTCAGTTCAAATCCTGACTCTACATGACTGTGTACAAGTCACTCAACCTCCATTAGCCTAAATTTTCTTACTCAGAAATAAGACGTGTTTGTACTCAGCAACAACATAGGTTCTTTTCCATGCTGATGTTCTGGGACTCAGTTCCTCCAGGACTGAGGCCACATTGGTGCTGTCCAAAATGCAGGTAACTTGGGATGTGGGTGTTAGGGACAGTGCCCCTTGCTAAGGCTCCTAGAGGTGATCCCACACAGTTTCCCAGCTCCTTTCAGAGGAGTTGAACAGAGTGGTTGACACAGTTAAAGCAGCAAGAAGCATCAACCAAGAGCACGTGGCATTCTTACTAGATTTTTCTTGCTGGTTATTCGTAGCTTGCCTGGCCAATATATCTCTGAAAAATCATCTCCTTTCAGAGGAGTTGGGAAATTGAAAAGGCATGAAGTCTCTGATTGCTGTGAGATTTATGTAACATGAGGGTTGACAAAGGCTTTCTGATTGATAAAATATAATCAAGGAGAATAACGTGTGTGGAACATGCGTTAGTTCAGTGACAACAAGGAACAGAAAGAAAGACAAGAGATGCATGCAGCATTGCTGACAGCATGGCATGTTTTGGACTCTTTGCTTGGTGTACCACGCCTTATTCAGAACAGTGTTCTGGGGATCCAAAGTGCAGCTCTCTATCATAGGAGTTTCCTTCTCTTTGGAAAGACTATATATTGCCAGTTCCGGCTGGGCACATTGGCTCACGCCTGTAATTCCAGCACTTTGGGAGGCCGAGGCGGGCAGATCACTTGAGGTCAGGAGTTCAAGACCAGCCTGGCCAACATGGTGAAATCCTGTCTCTACTAAAAATACAAAAATTAGCCAGGGCTGGTGATGGGCACCTGTAATCCTAGCTACTCAGAAGGCTTAGGCAGGAGAATTGCTCAAACCCAGGAGGTGGAGGTTGCGGTGAGCCAAAATCGCACCACTGTATTCCAGCCTGGGTGACAGAGTGAGACTCCACCTCAAAAAAAAAAAAAAAAAAAAAAAAAAAAAGGACTCTATGTTGTTATTTCATAGCTTGCCTAGTACAATGGTTCTGCATAGTGGCCACTCAATATATTTTGTGTGATTCAATGTTTCAATACCGATCCTTTCACTTCTATTTGTTCTTGTCTCCTGGCTTTGGATTGGTCTGTTTGAAATTTAACCTTCTTAACCAAACACAGCCACAACTCAAGATAAGACTCGTCAGATTTTTATCAGTAAACTAGAAAGAAGATCTAATGCAAGACTCAGATGTGAGTCACTGATTTGGTCCATTGTAGAATAGACCTGAGGTCCTGGGGTGTCCACAGTCCACTACAGTGCAGCATCTGGGCTGACCACATTAACCAACTACCCTCTTCTGAGCCAGTACTAAGATAGCCACTCTATTCTCAGGTTTGAACAGAGTAGTTGACACAGTTAAAGCAGCGAGAAACATCAACCAAGAGCACGTGGCATTCTTACTTGATTTTTCTTGCTGGTTATTCCTAGCTTGCCTGGCCAATATGTCTCTGAAAAAATCATCTTACTAAATAGCAGTAGTTAGCAAAATGACAATATTAGCATTAACAGCTAAACTATGACAAATATTTTTAGGCATAAGGTATTCAGAAATATGCTTAAATAAATGCTATTTAGGCAATTATATTCTTGTGCCAGCAAATAACAAATGATAATCACTTCTTCCATGACTGTAAGTACGTATTGATTAAGCTCAAACTTAGAACTCCAAAATGAATTATATCTGGTCATTGCTAAAATGCTTTGCTCACTGGAAGAAAAAAAAAATTCACAACACCTATTATACTGCATTTAATTAAGACAAGCATCAACTTTATGTGCCATTATTTGCTTCTGCCAAATCTCTATGGTGTAAATATTGAACAGTGGCATCTCTTGAATGCTAATCAATCCTTTCGGAATTTCAAATGATTACATAAATTTTAGGAAATGCTTATTTGCCAGCATTACCCTCAGCTGCATATATATCAGCAAGGCATTAGTATGAAGATATGCACAGTTATTTGACAAGTGTCTAGTGGGTGTTTTTCTAAATTACAATATCACATATGAAAAGGTAAAAACTGAGAGCGAATGCTAATTGTAAGAAGAACCTGGGATATTTCTTTTGCTTATCTGACTTCATAAAGAACAATTTAACCAATGCTCTTGGGTAAAGATGTGAGGTAAATGTTCTGCTTCAGTAGGCTTTGCAGTCCAGCCAGTGGCAGTGTGTGTGTGGGTGAGTGTGTAATCATATTTAGAGGAAGCCAGCAATAAAGCAAATATTGTGACCAGCTTTAGGAAGGAGAATTGCCACATAATAGGAAGATTAGGTTTTGCTGTTTCAAAACCAACTTTTATGCAGCTACCAAGTAAAAAGAATTTTATGACACTTAGACTATCATGCTTATTTCAGAATTAATAGGCATAAATTTTGATGCACAATTGGAAATTTTTTACTGGTTTTCCACCCTTCTGAAGCTCTTATGGCACTTCCAGCGATGAGGTAGTCAAATAAGGGATAAGAACAGGCACTCCTATTTCACTTTCTAGAGTAGCTGTAGATTTGCCATATAGCAAATGGTACGCTTGGTACTGTCATCTTCTGACTTATAGTGAATGAATTGTTCATCTTGCTTTAGGCACTGCAAACACAATTTAAATCAGTAATCAAATTTCTCTGTTGGATTTTTTTTTTCTCTTTCTCCTTCTCCTTCTTATTCCTAGTTAGTTCCTACAAGCAGATCTCTGTTGGATTTGTAAGCTTCTTTTATTAACTGGATGTAATGTTGCAAAAAAAGCAAAATAGGGATTCATTTTTCCCTTTGTTTCAGTTGCTTTACTTATTAATAGATTTGTGCTCTCTTTTTCATCTCCCACACAATAGGAACACCTAGTTTGGTGGCAGAAAAACAACACAACACAACACAAACTCAACAAGTTGCTGTCCATCTTCTAGAGAAGTGGACAAAAAAGTACCTCTTTTTGTAAGCCCTTTGAATTCTCTTCTCCAAAACTGTGTCTACAATATTTCCAGGCTTCTCCAGAAGTACTGAGGGAAGCGAGCACTCAAACTCCAATGGTTCCCCCATACACTTCCTTTCTGGGGGGTTCATCGCTTAGGAAAGGCAAAATGCAGGCATCCCAAACACAGCACAGGTCAGGATAACTTTTCTTTTTCAAAAAGACAACCCCACAATGGCCAATCATCAGGTGATCCTGCAAAACTATTTTCTCTCCACAGGAAGTGGCAGAAAAACCCCTTCATGATTTACACCACAATGTCACACTGACATCACGACTCCGATTAGCTAATGGAACTGCAGTTAAAGCAACCCGTTTATACCCTCCACTGCACAATTAGAACCCCTTGCCAGGGGTAGCAAACAACTGAGCAGTTAGGGTGAAGAGGCTAGGTGAAGTCTCTTCCTTTTATAGGACAGCACACGCCAACCTTGCTGGTAGATTCAGAATAGTACTTCCTATCGAACAAAAAGGAAGCGTCCTCTTTTAAAGAAAAATAGACAAGCAGAAAGAGGTTCTGATTGAAGTGTCGTAGTTTTTTGAACTATGTTAACACAGGAACCTTTTGTAGGCCTCACTTAATGGCTGAATGTTTGCTATTCCTACAAATCTCTGTTGTCTGTTAAGTGAGATATGAGATCAATAGTTGCTCTGCAATTCTTTGCTTACTTATAAAGCCTTCATTTTCAAATGAAGTGTGTGTGTATGTATGTATGTGTGTGTGTGTGTATATATATGTATATACAGAGAGAGAGAGAGAGAGAGAGAGAGAGAGAGAGTCTCAAAAGTGATGGGACAGAGTTCCCGTATATGATGGCTTGTGCTGGAGTTGTAAGCTCTGTGCAGAGGTCCTGACTGGGCTTGGGGATATGGGGCTAGTCTCCCTATTTGCATTTTGCCTTACCAACCACTCTATGGGGAGCTTTGACAGCAAACCTCTGCCAGGTTCTGATATTGAGTGCCAGAGGACAAATGGCATACACTTAAGGGAAAAGAAGCATTAGATCTTTCTTTAAATGTCAAAGCAGAAGAAATAACGGACAAAATTCAAATAAGAAAAAAATTCCTATTCCAGAAACTAAAGACAATTGGAAAACTAACCACTGCAAATAAATTTCCCTACCTAAAAAACTTTTATCCACATCTTTCAGCTAATAAGCATTTTATTTACTATTAACAATGTCAGCGTCATATCGCAAGAGCAGAGTTATGGTTGAACCCTTCAGGAAAGCAGACGGCTGTACTTGAAAACAGAATGTACAAACTTACTACACTCCTCTCTGCCTGCCCACCACCCACACTCCACCCTGCCCTGCCCCAAGGAGTTCGTCCACCTAAGCCTTAGAGATGCAATTGGCTACTTTAGGATTTTTAATGCCGGTGACTGCCAGAGGGGAAAATAACGACTATTCGTTTTGTTACTATTTTTCCTTTTACCATCACAAGCAGTCAAAATACATCCTAAAATAGACATATATGTAATGAAAGCTATGATCATTTACCTTTCCTAATGTCTAGTGAATGGTCCAAAGAAAATGTCACACCTAAGAGGTGATAATCAGCTACAAGGAGGAAGTCTTTAAGAAAGAGGTAACGAAGCTGTGAGGTAAATGTGTTCTGGGAGTTCGCTGGAACTCTGAAACCCAGAGTTCACGTAGCGAAAAACAAAACTTACAATATCCAGCTGACCCTTGCACAACACAGGTTTGAACTATGTGGGTCCACATCGCATGCAGACTTTTTTCAGCCAAACACAGATGAGAACACAGTATTCACAGATACAAAACCTGCCTATACGGAGGACCAATGTTTTGGACGCTCGGGTTCTGCAGGGCCCACTGCGGGACTTGAGTGTGTGCAGATTTTAGTATACACAGGGGTCCTGGAACTGATTCCCCGCATATACTGAGGGATGACGGTGTTTAGAAACTGAGTGAATTAAGACCTCCATAATTACTTAGCATATTCAATAAAAATTGGAAATTCAGGTAAAGTATTTCCCCGCTTTTACCAACAGACATTGCTTTTCTTTTTGTCCACATTCTTCAGATGACTGTCCCAATTTCTTATATCATTTTGCCTTAATAAATAAATAAATAGTGTCTTAGTAAGTACAGTCCTCCCTTGGTATACAAGAGGGATCAGCTCCAGGGCACCTGCCTATACTCAAATCTGCAAATACTCAAGTCCTGCCATCTACCCCGTGAAACCTTCAGATCTGAAAAGTCAGCACTCTGTATATGTGGATTTTGCATACAATGGATACTGTACTTTGTTTTGTTTTGTCTTGTTTTTTTGAGACAGAGTTTCTCTCTGAAGCCCAGGCTGGTGTGCAATGGCACAATCTCGGCTCACTGCAAACTCTGCCTCCTGGGTTCAAGCGATTCTCCTGCCTCAGCCTCCAAAATAGTTGGGATTACAGGCACCCGCCACCATGCCTGGCTAATTTTTGTATTTTTAGTAGAGACGATGTTTCACCATGTTGGCCAGGCTGGTTTCAAACTCTTGACCTCAGGTGATCCACTCGCCTTGGCCTCTCAAAGTGTTAGGATTACAGGTGTGAGCCACTGCGCCCAGCCTTTTGGATATTGTATTTTGGACTTGCATTTGTACACAGAACCTGCAGATACAGAGGGCTGACTGTATTTATTGAAAAAAAAAAAAATTTGAGCAGAAGTGGATCTACACAGTTCAAACCTGTCTCTTCAAAGGTTTTCTTTATATAGTATTTTTAATATGCTGATTGATGAGATCAAATGTCTCCAAAGAGGAAAGCAGGCTGAATCAGAGAAAGTACTGACTGGCATTTGGTGTTATTAGTTCTAGACCTGGATCTGAGCCTAAAATGTTGGATAAATCATCTAGTTTTGTTTTTTTAACGACAAAACTGGAGGGGAATGTTCTTTTAGGTCTCTTCATTCTGTAAGAGAGAAGCTAAGTGATTTATTCACCTGAGAACATTTTATTATGAACATTACCGAAGAAAAGCATTACCACCACTTCCTTCTATGGCTCATTTTGGTGTTTGACACTCTTAGTGTTACAACTTCAAATAGAGCCTAAATGCTGATCATCAGTAATTAATTTCATTTATTATTTTATTTGCAAAGAAGAGGGACTCAGTTTAGTCTCTATATTACTTATACTAATCCCCTTCATAGGCTGGGCACAGTGGCTCATGCATGTAATCCCAGCACTTTGGGAGGCTTAGGCAGGCAGATCACTTGAGGTCAGGAGTTCGAGACCAGCCTGACAAAATAGCGAGACTCCGTCTGTACTAAAAATTAAAAAAAATAAAAAATCCCCTTCATAATGTGAAGACTTATCTCCCTACTTTCTAAAGGGGAAAAGAAGATGCCAAATCCTCTAATAGTTATCCATAGAATCTATCTTCTAGGCTCTCTTTCTTCAAATTTTGTGCTTGCATTTTTTTAACTAATTCTTTTCAATTCCCATTTTTTTTTGAATCTAGAAGTTGGGAGGAAAGGCATTCTTTCATTCATGAATGCAATAAATATTTATTAAAAGCCTATATGCCAGGGAGTACATGAGGAGTAAAACATACACTGTGTTCATGGACCTTACAGTTTATAAATTTGACAGATAAAAGACCTTTGCTTCACTAAGAAAACAAGAACATTTCACTTAGCACATACAAAATAAAAGAACAAAAAAAGAAAAGAAAACCAGAACAACCATAGAGCCCTGCCCCCCAACTTTGTTTAGGGTCAGACTTGTATAGTTTAAAGGAGCCACAACAAAGAGAAAAGAGTTCTGCTTTGCCTTAGAAATACTGTTTTTTTCCTTCCAAATTATGATTTTAAAGGCTTTTCAAGGGAGGGCCAGATGTTATGACTCATGGCTGCAATCCCAGCACTTTGAGAGGCCAAGGAGGGAGGATTGCTTGAGGCCAGGAGTTCGAGACCAGCTTGGGCAACATAGTGAGACTCTGTCTCTATAAAAAAAATTAAAAATTAGCCAGGCAATGGGTGTGACCTGTAGCCCCAGCTACTCAGGAGGCTGAGGCGAGAGGATCATTTGAGTCTAGGAGTTAGAAGCTGCAGAAAGTTATGGTCATGCCACTACACTCCAGCCTGGGTAACAGAGCAGGACCCTGTCTCTAAAATTAAGAAGAAGAAATCATAAAATAAAATTCTTTCAACCCCTGAAGGTCTTACCCATCCATTTTGAAAATCCCTTTCAACTTGTGTTCAAGTCATATTGTTTATTAATAAACAATACTGTTTATTCTGAGACATTATAGTAATTGCTTAGATGACCTTTTGTATTTAAGATAATGTTCTTAATTTTTTTAAGATAAAGAAATCATGACTAGACACTACAGAATGCCTGAACTGAACCTGTGGGTGAAACAAGCAACTCTTCATCCAGTTTTATTCTTGAATTATGCCCGTTGCTTCTCTGCATATGAGGATCAGGTGACAGGTTGGTGAGGACATTCAGCAGGCAGTAGGTTTTTCTGTCTGGGCCAGTTGAGTCATTCCCTGAGGCAACCACAACCCATCTTCTTTGGGAGGTTTGTCTCCATGAGGACAAAACTTACCTGGGATGTGTTATGGTATAATCAAGTGTCACATTCAAAATTTGGAAATTTAGTATGAAGCAAAGAGCTATCATGATGAACAAATATAATATTTTCTCCATTCATTTTGCTGGAAACAGGATTCTATCAATGCCAAGAAAGAATTGTACAACATTGTCTTAACTACTATTACTTAACATGGGCTGAAAGCCTATCATCTTGCATTTGCTTGGAACAGAAATGCATTTGCCACCTGGTTTTAGCCAGTAATATTTTTTCTAATCTTTTTTCACGTTAGCTTTCCCAAAGAGCTTATAAATAAACATCTCCTCTCATAAACTGGGAGAATGCAAACTGATAACAGAAATAATTTAATTTTGAGGAGATATTTATTAGAGAGTTCTTTGGAAAAACTGGTCTCAGAAAAATAACCTGTATTTGAATATGGCTTTTAGTTAAACTACCTCCTATTACCTATCACGAGTTGCTTTGGTAAAGGCTTTGCTTTAAGTTTCAAACTATTTGTTTATTTTTATTTTTTAATTTTCTAAGACAGGATCTTAATCTGTCACCCAGGCTGGAGTGCAGTAGTATGATCTTGGCTCCCTGCAGCCTTGATGCCCCCAGGCCCCAGTGATCCTCCCACCTCATCCTCCCAAGTGGCTGAAACCACAGGTGTCTGCCACCACACCTGGCTAATTATTTTGTAGAGATGGGGTCTCACTATGTTGCCCAGGCTTGTCTCAAACCCCTGGGGCTCAATCATTTCTCTCACCTTGGCCTCCAAAGTGCTGAGATTACAGGTGTGAGCCACTATACCTGGCCTATTTATTAAACATTTTGTAAGTCATACTATGTACCAAGCAATGTGCTAGAAATGTAACAAAAACATTACAACTAACAACTAATAGAGACTGGGCATACAGAATCTATTATGTTATACACAGAGAAATGTGCTGAGAGGGCATTTTTTACTTATTTCCTTTCCTGACCGATTTACCCAACTGATGTGTGCTCATGGATACAATCCGAAGGGGGAAACGTAAGACAGCAAACTAGAAGGACTTGAGTCCACTGTACTTTTCTTTTGAGTCCTGTCACAAGCTTTTTGTGCCATCAGTAATAAACTTCAGTGAAGAATGATGACTTTTAGATTAGAAAGTGAATGACTGCTATTGGGACCCGCTTTGAATCAACTGATCAGTTACTGTTCCTGCAGATATTTCTATTCCAGCTAGACATCCAGAAACCCCAAACACACCCTAGACTTTTCCCTCTCAACTCTGCCACATCTTGTGGCTTGAAACCTGTAACTGGTTTATATCCATCTCAGTCCAACCACATGGAATATTAAAACCACCTCTAGGCCAGGCGTGGTGGCTCACGCCTGTAATCCTAGCACTTTGAGCGGCCAAGGCAGGTGAATCACCTGAGGTCAGGAGTTCAAGACCAGCCTGGCCAACATGGAGAAACCCTGTCTCTATTAAAAATACAAAAAAATTAGCTGGGCGTGGTGGCAGGCACCTGCAATCCCAGCTAATCAGGAGGCTGAGACAGGAGAATCACTTGAACCCGGGGGGTGCAGGTTGCAGTAAACTGAGATCACGCCATTGCACTCCAGCCTGGGCACCAAGAGCGAAACTCTGTTTCAAAAAAAGAAACAACAACAACAACAACAAACCCTCTAAAAATAATAAAATAAAATAAATCACAGCATGCCAGGAATAAAAGCAAAAAAAAAAAAAAAAAATTAAGTAAAATAAAAATAAAACCTCTGAACACAGGGTTTCTAGCACTGTTCTTGGTCCAGTCCACTTTCCATGCTGCTACCAGAAACTGAAGTTACTCACTGTATCCCCGTCCCCTTAAGAACACTGCTATACTTCCTAATTGTTTAGAGAATGAAAACCATGGCACCTCCTTCTTCTTGCCACTACAGCCCCAGTGCCTACTTCACTGCCGGACACATAGTAAGCACTCAGTGAGTATGTGTTGAATGCATCTGAGGCTTTCACGTCCATGTCCAGGCTCCTGTCTATGTCTCCAGCCACATCTGCTGCTTCCCTCAAACCATATCCATCAACGAACAGTTCAGCAAACTCATTTTGCTCTCTCTTGCCTTTAAGCTTTCACACTGGCCATGCTTCTAGCTTGGAATGCTGCACCTGCTTGGGACCACACCCTACCTTCTCTCACCAAATCTATCTGGAAAACACTGTTCCATCTCTCACAGGAGAATACTGCTGCAGTCATCTCTCAACACAGCCCCCGGCCTCTGACCAGTCCACAAAATCTTCATTTATCTCCAGGACCAAAGAGTCTCAAGGCTGGGCTGAGATAAAAACAGCAGGCTTCAGACTCAGGGGACTCGAGGCTCAGGAGGAAGGTCTGGGACAGCAGATACCGGCTTAGGACTTGGCCTTAACTTTCAAGAGTGATTCTGGTATGATTTCACCCTTAATCACAGGTAAAACCAGCACTTGGGGCTAGCTGGGGCACCTAAAGTTAATTATCTATACACCTCAATAAAGGCGACATTTAAAAAATTGATTAGCCACCGTTTCTATAGAGTAAAAAGTTTTTCCACTCATAAATGAGAAACTATTTGAATTTTACTGCCGGTTACTTTTCTCCTGCTTCTCTGAAAAAATAGACTCTCGGCCAGAATTCTATTTACCTCTGATCTGAAAGCCATGCTTTCCTTTCTTCCTTAAGCAACAAATAGACATGGATTTAATGGACATTTAGGTCAGCTATTCACTGGTGCACTGGGCTCCTGAAACAATCCAGGTGCTCATTAAACAACAGAGTGTGTGACTAAAGTTCTGGTAAATACATGGCCCAGGTGTTCAGGAAGATATTTTTGAGGTTCAAAGGTTGAAAGCATCTCAGATCTATCCCAACCCCCTACCCACGGTCTTAGCAGAGAATATAATAATTTTGGAAAATGATGAAGGAAAGATAAAAGTGCTGAAAACTAAAGATGGCTCATCGTTAATACGTACATCTTCAAATGTAATATATTTCTTCAACTAATTTAAAATACCATTGAAGTGAGATGACCCTCTCTAAATATTTTATCACTAAGATGCTATAAGATTTCTTACACATATATTACCACATTTTCCATTTAATTACTGATCAAATGTACTAGTTTAAAAGGCTAAGATCTTACCATAAACCAGAATAATTTGTGCGATTACAGCAAGCAGGCCTATGCTTGCTATCTTCCTTTTTAACATTCTAAACACTGTTCTCGGGTAAAAGATGCAGACTTAACTTGAACAGAACTTTCCTTTTTATTGTGGTTAATATAGAAACCACACAGGATCTAGTCTTGGCATTGTAGACCTTTGAACGTTACATCTATGAAATTCTGTTGTCCGTTTAAATTTTCAGTAACATTTCTCTTTGCTATATTTATCACATTTTCCAAAATATGAAAATGCTCTTTTTATTTTAAATGTTGACTATACGTGAAAAATTAACTCTGGTTCTATTACTTCAAACTACCCCTTTATTAGCAACAGTTGTGCAGTCCTGTCAAGAAGAATTTTTAAAATAAAGTACCAAATTTGGAGAGTAGACACATCTGTTTTACTTTGCAGTTTTTTTATTGTTTTATTCCTTAGAATATGAATTCACAACTATCTTATAACTGAAGACTAAAGAAAAAGCATATGTTGGTGAATCTGATTTCTGCATTTTTTTCATTCAAGGGAAGTTGCCTCCCTCAGCTGTCTGCCAATAAGTAATAAATGGACTTGGCAAAAAGTTTATTTAAGTTGGCTTTATTAAGCCAACAAAATACAGAAATCAAGTAAGGGACAGGCAGGAAAATCTGTTCCTTTGAAGTCAATAAAAATCCATCTCCTTAATCCTTTTTTTATTCCAAGCAGTGGTGATTTTTCTCAACTGACTCACTGAGAACCTTGATTTAGCTAATCTGTCTTGCTTAGTTATCTTTCTTTTCCAAAGCTTTCCTAAAGAAGCATCCTTTCCCCTTGACAACTGTCATCTTTTATACTTGCATAGTGGTGCATCGGGTTATAAACATTCTCTAGTTAATCCCGATAGAGATTTAAATACAGGTTTTTAATTACAATTCACATTTTAGAAGAATAAAAACAGAAGTAAGTAGCAAGATGAAACAAAAGGCACATAGAAATTATCAATGGGAGAAAGATGGCTAAAATTTGATACCATACATCTTTCCTAAGCTGTCTGTTTTAAACCTTTGTCATAGCTTTATTTGGTTATTGCTTATCTGTACATTATGGAAGAAAAACAGGACTCATTTGAATGAGTCAATTGAATAAACTCATTTTTCCATTCCCCAACCTATCCACGGAAGGGCTATGCATCATGTACAAACATATATGAAAATATATTCATGTTTGAAGATTTCATAATTTGAAAGGAAGGGCATTATATTGATAGAACAAAAACATACATGGACCACAAGATATTTGAACTTCAGCATCATTTAGCAATCGTTGGTTGAGCACAGCATGAGAAAAGGATTTCTTACCTAAACTAAAGAGCACCAAGAATTTCAGACACACAAACTCTCGTTGATCAAACTGGAGAGAACGAAGTTTTACCACTAGCTCCTGTGCATGACTCATGAGGTTGTTGAGGGTGGCCCCGGCTTGTGATGCTATTATAGAATAGTCCACCTGCAACACAGAATCACAGTTTTAAGGACTATCAGAATCAGCAATACATATTTCACCTGAGATTGTTAAGAACTATGGGTAAAATCAGATTGCAATACAGGTTTTTAAAATAGAATAGAGATGGGGGGGTCTCACTATTTGACCAGACTGGTCTTGAACTCCTGAGTTGAAGTGATCCTCTGGCCTCAGCCTCCCAAAGTGCTGGGATTGCAGGCCTAAGCCACTGCGTGCCTGGCCACAATACAGACTGGTAACAGAAGAGATTTTCCCCATGAAAGTAGTTTGAAGCGCATTCCATGATTCTAAAATGCATCAGAATTAGTATGTCTGATAAATATAATCACCTTTGATAAGTTTTGTAGGAAACAGGTTTTGGCTACCTAAATTTTTCAAGTATATATGCCTTCTTTATATTATAAAATTACATCACCACATTAGATAAAAAATTTTAACTCTCATGAATAAGGTGAAAGAAAAACATACTGTCCATGAAAAGTGAATCCAGAAGAGTGTTCTATGTATATACAATATTAACTAGTGCATGAGGAAAACAAAGGCAGATACGTTTCCATTTGTATTATGAGACCACATTTTAAAGTAATCATGGTTCAAGATTGCATGTTTGTGGATGATGAAAGAATCACATTTAAATTATTCTTTATAGAACAGCAGAAGTGTTCATTTAAAAATTTAAAATAAATACAAATAAATTATTCTTTAGTTTTCTGTTTCCTAAAAAGCATGACCTAAAACCGCTATTCTCAGATGATTACATTAGATTACATCAGATTAATGTGTTTCTAAACACAGCAATAATTTTATTTAGGAGAATAATTCCGTTATCTGGAAGCAAAAAAAGAAAAGGCTTATTTTCCTTTTCATTAAAAAAAAAAAAGTAGGGGCTGAGCATGGTGGCGCTTACATACGAAGCACTTTGGGAGGCTGAGGTGGGTGGATCACTTGAGGCCAGGAGTTCGAGGCCAGCCTGGCCAACGTGGTGAAATCCCATCTCTACTAAAAATACAAAAATTAGCTGGGCGTGGTGGCACATGCCTGTAATCCCAGCTACTGGGGAGGCTGAGGCAGGAGAATTACTTGAACCTGGGAGGCGGAAGTTGTAGTGAGCCCAGGTCGTGCCATTGCACTCCAGCCTGGGTGAATAAGCGAGAATCCATCTCAAAAAAAAAAAAAAAAAAAAAAGTGCTGCTAGCCTCCAATCTTAGATTATTCATGGGGACATAAGAAGTTCAAATTATAATAAGTTAAGATGTTGGGAAGACTGTCAGTGATAGCACTGACTTTGCTGCTGCGATTACAGCGTAATGGGAAAGCCCAGTTGGTACCTGACGCTCCCATCCTTTTTTTACTGGAGAGCTCTCAGGCAACCAGATACTCTTTTAGGTGCATTTAATATTTGCAGCAGCAGCAAATCTGTCTGGGAGGCAAGTCCTCATCTGCCACTCACCCAGAGCAGACTGTATTAGATTTTTATATTTATTGACATTTCATTACCATAATTGACTGCACTTGCTTCTCTAGGAGAAGGCACAGGGCTGCCTCCTAAGCAGGAGAACTAGTCCCCTGAGTAGAATTTGCAATTAAAAACAAGGCAGAATGGATTTTTTTTATTGTGTAAATATGATGAGTTGAATTTTCAGCTTTAACTAGAGAATACTGGGTGTACAGAAACCTTTTTCAAGAGTGAGAAAAATTATGAGTCAGTGGAAAGATGACCCCCAAAGGTGTCAATCAGTTTATATAGAGTCAACTATGCATGAAAAAGCCACAGTTAATGTGTGTTAGAGGAAAGCTCTTGCATCATGTACAGCACTGTCTACCTGCTTTAGCCAGGTGCTGGCATCTGCGCACTAAATTTAAACATCAAGTGTTGTAAGAACTCCTGTGGTTTCTGTTTCAGAGTGTGTGAAAGAAGGGTCAGTACCAGGGCAACCTGAACCCTGAACTGGAAGGAGGCAGGACAAGCTGTTGAACTCTGTGGAGCACGTTGGGATTATTTGCAGAGCACACAAAGTGACGTCTCAACTATCATTTTGCCAGTTCTCTTACAGGGGAACTTTCTACTTCAAGGGAAGTCCTTACTTTACAAAGGTGCCTATGCTATAAATTCTTTAAAAACTGCACATAGTCAACTACTTCAGATAATAATAATACAAATTTTACTGGGACGAATGGGATAGATGAGTGAATGAGAGCAGCAAGGCCTGATGGTACAGCAGTGGTGGCAAAAGCCTGAGACTAGGTATGAGACCTAAGTCAATGCTGCCTCTTACATACGAAGAGCCTTGGGCAAGTACGTATAAATCTCCAACCTTGGTGTCCTCATCTTTAAATAAATCACTTAACTAAGTTAGGTGATGATAATAAGGTACTTCTCACTTCTGTGATTATCAAGAACTAATCAAAGATGGGACAAGACTATCAATTTAAGCTTGGAATCAATGGAATAAATTGTAGCTACAGCTTAAAATATACAAGGATATTGTAGTAAATATCACTAGTTAAGATCTGGGCGTGGTGGCTCACTCCTGTAATCCCAGTGCTTCGGGAGGCCGAGGTGGGTGGATCACCTGAGGTCGAGACTTCAAGACCAGCCTGGCCAATATGGTGAAACCCTGTCTGTACTAAAAATACAGAAATTAGCTGGGCATGGTGGTACACACCTGTGATCCCAGCTATTCAGGAGGCTGAGGCAGGAAAAACGCTTGAACCCGGGAGGCAGAGGTTGCAGTGAGCTGAGAATGCACTACTGCACTCCAGCCTGGGTGACAGAGTAAGACTCTGTCTCAAAAAAAAAAAAAAAAAAGAAAAGAAAAAGAAAAAAAGGCGAGGTGTGGTGGCCCACGCCTGTAATCCCCGCACTATGGGAGGCCGAGGCTGGTGGATCACCTGAAGTCAGGAGTTCGAGACCAGCCTGGCCAACATGGAGAAACCCCGTCTCTACTAAAAATACAAAAATTAGCCAGGCGTGGTGGCAGGTGCCTGTAATCCCAGCTACTTGGGAGGCTGAGGCAGGAAAATCGTTTGAACCCAGGAGGCGGAGGTTGCAGTGAGCCAAGATTCTGCCACTGCACTCCAGTCTAGGGGACAAGAGCTAGACTTCTCTCAAAAGGAAAAAAAAAGGAAAAAAAGAAAAGAAAAGAAAAGAAAAAAATCACTAGTTAAGGCCTGAACCAGGAAGACCATAGTAAAATGAAACACAAATATGTTGGTATTAATTTTCCATTATTAAGATGGAGTTAATTAAATATTGATGTATGTAGTTCTAACAGGTGTATAATAATAAGTTCAAATACTAGAATTTCATACTTGAAAATGTAGTACACTATAACGGAAAGGAATCTAATTTGTTTCATAGGGTTACATATTTAGTGAGAGACCATTAGTGAGGTGGACCTCAAAAAATCAATTGGTTTACTAACAACTTTATAGCTATACATTTATTTACATGCTAATCTGAAAGCTCAAACATGCTTATTAAATGGGGGCTTAGACAACATTTCTTTCAAGGATAATTTATCAAATTGCACAGCTCTTAAGAAGGATGGGTGATTTATTCTTGAAACAACATAGAGATCTGCAACTTCCTTACATTTTATTACAAACATAATTATATTTTCATTGTTGAATGCAGAGTTTGTGCTCATTTCAGGAGCAGCTGGTCTTATCTTTTATGTACTTAGTAAAATTAATTTATTGCTCTCTTACATGTAACCTTTGTGTCATTAAATTCAAGGGAGGTATTGAAGAAATACTCTAAACTGATGTCCCCTTTGGATAAATTTCACTCATCATGAAAATAGAAACAGTTTTAGCTAAATTGCTTTTAATTCTAATCACTGAAATTTTGATGACTTGTATAAGATGCCTGTCATTTTAATATGATACACAATGATAGAAGATAATAAGTTGCCAGTAGACCTTTCCCTTAGGATGATGTTACAGTGGCTGTTAATTAGCAACAATATGCAAATACTAAAACCTGACCCTACTTCAAAGTACATTATTATTTTATACATACATAGATATATGTGTGCATATGTGCGTGTATAGTTTTTAAAATATTGGATAGGAAAGAATTCTTTTCATAACTGTAAGTTGTGACTATATAGAATATTTAAAGTGCTTAATCTTATTGATAATTATAATTTCCTTTTTGCTTAATAAGGCTATTTAATATACATTTATGTAGATGCCTGATTCAAAGACACAATTAAAACATAATAGCTAACTTATAGGGTTAAGTGAAACACTGAATCCTCATTTTAATATACAATGTACTGGTGTCCTGGGCTGTTTTTTGCAGTGGGGCTATTTTAGTTTCTCTAGTTCTCAATGAACTATGAACAGATTCAATTCTGCAAACATTTATTGAGCAAACTTGTGAGCCACTGGGCTTAAGAGAAAGGCTTTGCTATTTTATTTATTTTTCTTCTCTTTTCAAGCTCCAAGGAGCAGTTTCCTGGATAGTCACTCATTTTTTAAAATCCAGGCTAGTCTTATTCTTTTTCCTCTGCTATGACAAATTCACCACATTATTTACAGTGAGCTGTATTTAGTAAGAAAAAGCCAGAAGATTGGGCTATGGAGCACCTGGGGTCTTGCATTCCTCTGTTTGTCCAAAAGGTTACTATAAAGCAATGTGTAGACATGACACACATGCTTTCAAGGGGATACAAAATCACTGTCTGGCGTTCCCTTTGTGTTGGGACTTCATTCCTGATATTGTGGACTAAGGCACTTTTAATATTCCTATTTGCCAATCTCAAAATAGTCAGTATAAACATTTTCATTTGTTCCAGAAGTAATCATTTTCTCAATAGGGCAGTTAAGAAAATACTATAAGTAAACCTGGAAATCTATAATGAGTGAATTGTATTTCTTCTGGCTGAGGCTGAAAATGGTGGCGAGTTTAAAGTTTCATCCAGTAATTGCTTGTCACTGTTCCTCTGACCTAGAAGGATTTTAAGCAATGGTGTCTTCCTCAACTTGCAAAGGAGAGTACAATCAAATATCCTCACTTTAGGGGTAAGGCACTTCCTTATAGAAGCTGAATCATCTGGACAGCTTTGAACACCCATCTTATTCTCTTTGCACTTCCTCCTCTGAAATTTCCCCACACTTTCTCTGACTCTGTGTAATAGGGCTTACCTGTGAAAGTACACAGTGAAAAGCACTATGCAAAGGGCAGTCATTACAGTCATTAATTAGGTGGATGAATTATGCCTCTTATCACTATTGGCTGCAGAGCTGTGTCTAATGGTTTTCTCCTTACATCTTTGATTTCCCCTCATTTATCAGGTGATCAGAAGCATTTGTTTTAACTAAATTAAAAAACGTATTTATCTCCTACAGGTGAGTACCAAGCTGCCTTTACGGGAATTTTGTATGCTGTATTGAGGTAATACCATTTACTTTTTTTCCCGTGCTATCAACAACATGGCCTTAATACAGTGCTTCATGGAAACATACTTGTAGCAGCGTTTGAAAGTTCACATTCCACACAAATCCATGATAGCACGTCAATATGTCTCTGGGGCAGGCAAGTTATTTTACTTAGAAAAATGAGAAAAATCCTCTTTTAAGATATACGTTTTCCCCCAAAGATTGGAAGAGAATTCAAGAAAAAGTTGATTCAAGAGGTGGCATTATGAGTGATTTTTTCTTAGTTTTAGTTTTTTCTTAATATTAAAATAATTTTAAAACACTAAGCAACAATCACATTAAAATTGCTTGTGAATAACTTAAATTTACTGTAACAATGTGCTTACAATGCCATATAGAAAACTCCCCCCAAAAACAAACTACTAACTAACCAAACCACAAAAAAAGTGTATGCATTTAGTCTCAACAAAAAAGGAAATGAATTTGTTTTGCTTGGAATTTCCGTAGAGTCTGTCATGCACTGGAATTACACATGAAGACCAAATTAAATGCCGGCGTGAAGGCAAGCTCTGCAGCATCTCTGAGTTATCCAGATAAACAGTATGGCATGTTGGTAAAGAACACAAACTCTGGTACCAGTCGGCCTCGATCTGACCATCTGTTCTACCACTTACTGGATGCGTCTTGACCTTGAATCAACCACTTCATCTCTCTTTGCCTTGGTTCCTCATCTGCCAAAGTGGGATAATAGTCCTTTCTTCATGGGGTTGTTGACTCCATAAATGTCACCCTTGCACTGGCCTAGTTTTGATGACTTCTAATTTTTATGTCAGCATTTCACAGAATACTTCCTGTAATTCCTACTGCAATTCTCTCTGGTAGATACCATCATAGTTGCCACTGGACAGGCGAGGACACTGAATCTCAAAAGGTAAAGTGACTTGCTAAAGACGACGTAGCCAGGAAGTTTTGGAATGGAGACACGAAAACAGGTTAATTCCAATTCCAGATTACACTGTATGTGTGAATTTTACACACACACACCAGAGAGCATATAGTCTGCGCCAGCAAAGAAAATACACTCTCACCACAGCTCAGTTGTTATTGGATTACAAACATAAAAGGAAGCAGTTCTTTCTTTTTTTTTTTTTTGCTTCCTTCAACTACTTTCATATCATATATATGTGTATATATGTGTATATATGTATGTATATATGTAGATATATATGTGTGTGTGTGTGTGTATATATATCTCCTAGCTTCCCACCTCTTTTCTTTTATATTTTTTATTTTTTTTGAGATGGAGTCTCGCTCTGTCGCCAAGGCTGGAGTGCAGTGGCACAATCTTGGTTTACTGCAGCCTCTGCCTCCCAGGTTCAAGCGATTCTCCTGCCTCAGCCTCTCAAGTAGCTGGGACCACAGGCGCATGCCACCATGCTTGGCTAATATTTTTGTATTTTTAGTGGATTTCACCATGCTGGCCAGGCTGGTCTCGAACTCCTGACCTCAAATGACCCCCCCCCGCCTCAGCCTCCCAAAGCACTGGGATCACAGGCGTGAGCCACTGTGCCTGGCCTCTTTTCTTTTTTATAAATCATCTTTTCTTCTAGCATGTTGCTTTATTTACTCTTACACTTAATATATTCCTTTCCTTCCATTCATCATTGTTTTAACTACCTTCTTAAAATTGGTGTACACTAAGTAATGTATTGTTGTTGTAGCAAAAATCTAATTTTCCCATCTTTACACTCAGAGAAGTATTTATAATTCTCAAAAAAATTATACTTAATTTGTTTTAATCAAGCAACCAGGGGAGAGATACAATAGTTCTCATTTAGTTCAATCAGGTAATATTTATCGTGTGCCTAACATATTTAGCTTTGTGCTAGGTACTGTGAGGATATAAAAGAAGTACATGTATATGACCCTGCTTTAAGATATCTATCTAATTCTGATAGAGAGGTTATAAGCTTTTGAAGTCTTCCTTTGTAGCACTTTTGCTTCCATCCTATGAAATGCAAGAAGCACAGAGATAAAGTCAAAACATTTTGTCTAGATATTCCACAAAATAAAATAATTGCCATAAATGAGAATGTCTGATTACAATTAATCATTACTAGGGTAGTCACTGGACTGGATGAAAAAAGTGAAGGGAGGGGTTCAGACAGATCTGTGGCACACTTTAAAGGGTGGGGAGGGGAGCTGGAAGAATCCAGGCTGCAGGAAACATATAAGGAAATGACTATTTCTCCACCACCGAGTTCCTCATTCAGTTCTGATGACAAAACACAAAGCACTAGTAATTGATCTGAAAAACTATAATACCATCCATTCCTTGATTGTTCTTGGTTTTGAAAATCAGACAGCAAGAAATGCACTTTTCTCTACTTTTTAAATAGTAATTACCCTCACCCACGGGCAGCACTTAAGGCAAAATGAAATGTGAAATAAGAAGTATTTCTAAAGAGCAGGAATGGAAGTGCTTTGAGAAAAAGAACGGCACAACCCATTTCATTTCTGAAACTCAGAAGGAAATGAAATCAAATTAATTTGTGAGCCCAGTCTTGTGCTTCCAATGCAGCTCCTAATTGGGTGGAGGTGGGAGGCACACCCAATGACTAGACTCTGAAAATGGGTACATTTCCTCCAAAGACTTGGGTCCCAGAATGAAAATGCCAAACAAAAATTTGAAAGCACAGAAAGTCAAACCCATTGAGACTGTATTTTCTCCTCTACAAAGCTTTTCTCCTGAGAGGTGCATTTAGTAAGGACCAGATAGTGATGGAGATGCTTGAATTGACCCAGTTTGCAAAAACTCTGAAATAGTGCTTGCTTTTAATTTGATTGGGAAATTTTGATTTATTAATAATACAGCAAATGATGTAGAGACAGCCCTTCATTTCCAAATAGCACTGCTGTGGTTTCACAGCACATAAACATTTATGGCTGGACGTAAAAGATCATGGTGCCTGAGTACTGAAGTCACCATTGCTGAACAAAGCAGTGGTGCCCTGAATAGGTATGATCCAAAGGACTGAAGGAATCACTGTGTTCCACACATTTATTTAAATAGCACATCAGCGGTAGAATGGAAGGTAAGAAACTGGACAGACTTGCCTACATTCCTGTAAAGTTGCATGTAGGTCCATTAAGTAGACTCTCTCTGAAGACATTCACAAAGCTGCCTCTCCTCCCTTAAGACTTTGCTCAAATGTTACATTTTCAATAAAGCCAAACCAACCATTCCTATTTCACAGTGCAACATATGGTCACACTGCAACACACATCTATGCAGGAGTGTTGATTTTCCTTTCATTGGTTCTTTCTTTCTTGTTTTTTTCCTTTTATTCAATAGCACTTTGACTTTTAACATATTACAGGCTTGTTTCTTAGGATTATTGTTTAATGTCAGCTCCTTCCTGCTACAACATTAAGTTCCGTGAGGGCAGGAACCTTTTTATTTTGTTCACTAATATATACCAAAGCCCCGGAAAAGTAACTAGCACAGAGTTGGATGTTCAATAAATATTTGTTGATCGAACAAATATCTGTTCAGAAAGGTGTAGGACCTAACAGTAATTTTTTTCTTTCTATCTTTCATTTGAATGACTGGATCCTGAAAACTGAAATTCTTCTCCCTCTCATTTGCCTTTATGCCAACTATTTCAATTATTCGTGACATCCAAATCCATCTTGTTCACCAATATTGTTCCAAAATAGTTAGGACTCCACAAGTTATAAGGTTTTAAAATAGCCGACAAACAAGTGTCGTAGGTTAAAGCAGAAGCTCGAGGAAAAAAAAACCTAGGTACTAATCATTACGTTTGATTTACCAGTTCTTCGGACCCTTATAAGCAGGACTTTCAGTCCCAGCAGACTGGAAGCAGCAGAATGTTCATGATTATGTTTGCTTTTACAAGTTTAACTATAATCATCGGAGCAGGAACAGAGTGCACCAAGTCATCTTTTCTAAATTATTGGCAGCCAATCTCTCCCTTTCAAAGCACAAGAGTGCTTCTGACCTAGTTAAATTCCGGCCATTCTGAACATGCTTAATAAAAAGACGCTTTTTTTTTTTTTTCCGGTCTCTACACTTACTTGTTGCCCAGTAACCAGGAAGATGGATCCTTCCTTTCCATGTACTACTTGTCGGTAAATGTGGTCGAGGATTAAGAGCTCACTCCAGCAGTTCTGAAGCAGCTTCATTTGGTCATCAACCTGCAAAAGAAATAGAAAAAGACAAACAAACAAACAAAAAAACACAAAATATGACACTGTTATTCACTACTTTTTGGTTTTTGTGTAGTTTTCAACATAAGAGGACTACCTATAAATAAGAAAGTCTCCACCCATGGTCACTGAAGCACAGGTGCTCACAATTCATATCACTGTTCCTAAAAGTCATGATTTTCATTTGGACAAATTTTTTTTAGGACACACGTAGGTACGTAAGCTAAGTATTTATAATCAATGAACTGCTAGGAAAATGCACTCGGAAAATGCACTCCATTAAATTGGTCTACCTAACATTAATAGAGTTATTAGAGTTAGGTCCAGGTGCCTCAGGTTGTCCTGAGTAGGCCCCATCAGAATGACCCCAGATTGCCTATGCTTATGTATCTAAAAATGAATACAGTACATTAAAGTGAAGCTGAAATAGTATATAGATATTAGCAAACTGCCAAGCCAAAAGAATGCATATAAAAGAAAACTAGCATTACAACCCATTTGACTTTTGGAGACAAAGACACACTGCCAATTTTGTAACCAGTGTTAACTGAAAGTCCAATTGTGCTGGACTGAAGAGAACACTCACCAAGCATGATGGCGGTGCTAACTGGAGCTTCTTTTATAATTTGGACAATTTTCCCACCAACTCTCTAAACTTTAGTTTTCTGATCTGAATAACGGGCCCAAGAACAGTAAGTATCTTCCTGACAAGGCTGCTATGAGGGTTACAGTGAAAAGCACTACATTATAACAGGGATCTTACACGTGTTTCACGTTCCCCTCCAGGGAACTGCATTCTTCAATGACAAATGCACATCTGTCTCATGTCCAGTCCTCATATTTAAATATGGACAGCATATTTATCCATTTCTATAGCTATCTGTATCAGTTTACTTTTTGTTTTGTGATGTTTACCAGAAAAAAACCTTAGTGTACCCAAATGTGATGGCCATGTTTAGATACACACTATACATTATTTAAAAAGCAACTGACATTTATATGTTGTTTAATATTTTTAAGAGTTTTTGTGTATTTTAGATTTGACTTGCAAAACATGTCTCTGAAGTTAGGAGAACTGGTACCCATTTTTTCAGATGAGAAAACAGGGGTGTCAGAGAGGTTCAGGGGTATGTCTAAAGACTTGTTGGCCAGGCACAATGGCTCATGCCTGTAATCCTAGCACTTTGGGAGGCTGAGGCCGGCAGATGACTGAGGTCAGGAGTTTGAGACCAGCCTGGCCAACATGGCGAAACCCTGGCTCTACTAAAAATACAAAATTAGCTGGGCGTCGTTGTGCACACCTGTAATCCCAGCTACCTGGGAGGCTGAGGCAGGAGAATCACTTGAATCTGGCAGGCAGAGACTGCAGTGAGCAGAGATCACGCCACTGCACTACAGCCTGGGTGACAGAGCAAGACTCCATCTCAAAATAAGAATTCTCTTTCTCCCTCTCACAATCTAGGCTGTCTCCAAATTATATCAAGAGACTCTAGAATTTTATAAAACAAATACATTTAATTTACTTTATCAAATTCATTTTTATGTGGCCATTCCATAAGACTCTGAACAGCTGTCACCGATATATTAGTAGTGATAAGAGTTTCTGGCTAACTTTATTTCCACAATTTCAGGACACAGTGAGCTCAAGAAAGCACCAAATGAAGAGCAAAAACAAGGATTTGAGGCACAATTCCACACTTTCTAGCTATGAGAGCTTGGCCAAGCTGCTTAATTCTCCAGCCTTATATTTTCTCAGCTAAAAATATGTGGGGCAGGTCTTGTGAAGATGCAATGAGATAATGGATGGGAAAGCCCTTTGTGAAGTGTAAAGCAATACACAAACGCAGAAATAACAGCTAACAGAAGGCTCCCAACTGGAGGACCACGTAAGTGCTGTTTAGAAGAGAAAAAGAAATTACTTACAGAAATCGAAGTATAATCAAGCTCTGTGATCAGAAAAAGGCATCCCTGAGCACATCTCCATCAGAAATGTTTCAAACCAATAAGTACATTCTGACCAAAACAGTTACATTCATTAAGTAAATAGCTATTGTTGAGAGCCAATTCTTTGATGGTTATAAGTGCCAGGCCCTAGCAGATAAGGGTGGACAAGACAAATGCAGTCACTGCCTTTTTGAAAATGACTCTGGTGCGGGAGAATGTTCACCCAAACGGTATTTAGTGGTTTAGTTGACAGTGAGAGTTCATATTTTTCTTTAAAGGAAAGTCTCCAGAATGTCATGTGGTATTACAATCCATTGGCGGTGGGCAGCAGCTTATACAGATCTGCCCAAATGTTCTCTGCCAACAGCTGACCCAAGGAACTGTGGCCTAACGTCCTAGCAATTTGCATGTCATTGCATGCAGAGCAGATTCCAGGAAGTGATCCCCTCAGGTGCTAAGGAGTGATTTCAAAGCCAGGTGCACTTTGCTCTCTCTGGGTTTTATTGTATTCTCATACACTATCAACATCTTATTTCAGATTTATTAGTCTATGATGGTAATTTGGTTTTGTTATGTTGTTCTTCTGTGATGTGAAGTATTAGTTATTTATTTAGCACTTATTTCAGGAAAGCCCAAAATACTTTACTTTGAAATTGGCTTTCTAGAAACAATTACCATACATGTTAATGTTGCATCGAATTTCCAAGTGGGTGGGGGACTATAGAATCCCCAAAGTCTATTTATGGACACCTAAAAAGGATTCCAGCTTAATAACCTATTTACACAACAAGAAAATTTATTATTCCCATTTTGCAGGTGGAAAAATGGAAGAACTGAGACTTATCTGCTGGCCATGAACAAAAGGAGAAAAGGTGAGTGAAAATTAAGAGAAGTATGTCAGCCAAGTGTGGTGGCTCATACCCATAATCCTAACACTTTGTGAGGCCGAGGTGGGAGGATCACTTGAGTGCAGGAGTTCAAGATCAGCCTGGGCAACACAGGGAGATTACAAAAAATGTAAAAATTAGCCAAGTGTGGTGGCACACACCTGCTACTCTGGAGCTGAGGTGGGAGGACTGCTTGAGCCCAGGAGGTTGAGGCTGAAGTAAGGCATGACTGCGCCACTGCATTCCAGGCTGGATGACAGAGCAAGACCCTGACACACACACACACACACACACACACACACACTCACACACAGAAGTATGTCTTCTAGAGCCATCTCATCAAGGGGTCTTCCTTTTTATTTGCATTCGATGGTTCCTGTCCTTCACATATAGCTTGACAGAAATAGTTATGGTGACAAGACCTTGCCACAATTAAGGCATACTAAAATTGTAAGACAACAATCTGCGGCCGGGTGCCATGGCTCATGCCTGTAGTCCCAGCACTTTGGGAGGCCTAGGTGGGCAGATTCCTTGAGGCCAGGAGTTCGAGACCAGTCTGGCTAACATGGTGAAACCCCATCTCTTAAAAAATTAGCCAGGTCTGGTGGCAGCCGCCTGTAATCCCAGCTACTCGGGAGGCTGAGACGGGAGAATTGCTTGAACCCAGGAGGCAGAGGTTGCAGTGAGCCGAGATCGCGCCACTGCACTTCAGCCTGGGTGACAGAACAAGACTCTGTCTCAAAACAAACAAAAAACAGTCTGATTTTTCCTAGCTTTCTTTTCTTTTAGGATGCTGAGGACACACTTCAAAATCTACATATCCCCTGTTCCTCTGCTTCTCTAAAAATTGCAGGAAGAGGTGAAATTGAGCCTGTTACCTGTAATTAGTACTTCATTTTTGTTTTATATTCTGTGCTGTTCACATTATCCTGTCTTCCTTTGTGTCTAACAGGGCATCTCCTATAACCTCCCCGCTTTCACAAAGTATTATGATTGGTTGCTTATTTTTCTGCCTTCCTTGAGGGCAGGGACAGATTCTGAAGCTACAGCTCCCAAGTGCCTTCCTTGGTGTCTGGTAGAGAAAAAAGCCACTTAATAAATGCTTGCTAAATGAAGGAACAAATGACTGAATTACTTTTACTTCTGCAGTTTTCTGTGTACCTTGTGCACCTAGCCCACAGCATAAGCAAACGACTCTTTCATTGTAGAATTAATGACAATCTTTACAGGGCAGTGACTACCTCAGCAACTTGTATCTGACCCCTCTCACACGTGCCCTGCAGGTCTGCACCTACAGCTGGCCATTGGTAAAGACTTGACTGATTGTAATTTTAACACCCAACCCCCCCACCCGAGCAATTGATTCCTTGTTTTAATACTCTCCGAGGAGGTTTTCTATGCCAACATTCCATTTCATTATTTTCCATAATTGATTATGTGATATTTTATATTATCTTGAAATTGGTGAGTGTGCAGCTTCATGGTGCTTTGGATAACATAGTTTTTATGCAGCTCTATGAATAAAAAAATAGGGTAAATATGATGGCTGACTTGTTCCCTTGTTCTCAACAATTGAGCAATGTTGGCAATTTTGAAGATTTTTTATTTTTTAAGAAAAACAGTTATGGGGGTGTGGGTAGAAGAAGGAAGGGGAGAAAAATAATCTACTTCTTTTAAGCAAACTCTCCAGGTATTAATGCTGTCAATAAACAATTTAGAGTGGCATCTAGGGTGTTCTGGGAAGACCAATGAAGTGTAAGTTCCACATTATATAGCAAAACCTCTCACTAGTGGTTAGCAATACTACCTCATATAATCTTTCGTTATCAGCTATAATAAAAGCAAGGACTTATCTCAGAAACCTACTTACTCATCAGAGAAAGTATTTATATTGATATTATAGATGAGAGTGTAAAGGAATACAAGTCCCATATTGTTATGAAGCACAACTTCCCACAACCCAGAAAGTTAATCATTAGAAACTTGTGCTTTTTCATAAGAAGAGTGAATCAGTCCATGGCCAGGCGCGGTGGCTCATACCTGTAATCCCAGCACTGTGGGAGGCCGAGTCAGGCGGATCACAAGGTCAGGAGTTCGAGACCAGCCTGGCCAACATAGTGAAACCCCATCTCTACTAAAAATACAAAAAATTAGACAGGCATGGTAGCGAGCGCCTGTAATCCCAGCTATTTAGGAGGCTGAGGCAGGAGAATCACTGGAACCCAGGAGGCAGAGGCTGCAATGAGCCAAGATGGCACCACTGCACTCTAGCCTGGGCCACAGAACAACAGAACAAGATTCTGTCTCAAAAAAAAAAAAAAAAAAGGAAAGAAAAAGAGTGAATCTGGCCAACAATGAGAAGAAAAATGTGTAGATCTTTGTCAAGCCCACATTTAGCCTATCAAAACCTTTTTGTGGCCTCCTCCCATTTGCCTTTTAATAGTCTAGCAAGTGAGCTGTTATTTTACTTTCCTTATTGCAAAGGCTTTTTAAAATTGATGTCATGGATTCTTGACCTCTTGGGCTCAAGTGATTCTCCCATCTCAGCCTCTTGAGTAGCTAGGACCACCAGAACTCACCACCATGCCTGGCCAATTGTTTTTCTTTTTTGTAGAGATGAGGTCTCACTATGTTGCACAGCCTGGTTTCGAACTCCTGGACTCAAGGTATCCTCTTGCATTGGTGTCCCAAAGTGCTGGGACTATGGGTATGAGCCACGGAGCCTGGCCAGTGATTAAACTTTAAAAAAGAGATTTTTAAAGAAAACATTCTACAATATGGACTGGTAGTTTTATTTGTTTGTTTTTGAGACAGTCTCACTCTGTCGCCCAGGCTGGAGTACTGTGGCGCTATCTCTGCTCACTGCAAGCTCCGCCTCCCGGGTTCACACCATCCTCCTGCCTCAGCCTCCCGAGTAGCTGGGACTACAGGCGCCCGCCACCACGCCTGGCTAATTTTTTGTATTTTTAGTAGAGACGGGGTTTCACCGCATTAACCAGGATGGTCTTGATCTCCTGACCTCGTGATCCACCGGCCTCGGCCTTCCAAAGTGCTGGGATTACAGGCATGAGCCACCGCACCCGGCCATGAACTGGTGGTTTTAAGTAGACATGAACTAATTTCTTATTCATGATCGTTAATTTTGATGTGTCAGGTCTTGTGTTAGAAACGTGAGGGAAAACAGATTATTGAAATACAATCCTTGCCTTCAAGAAACTCACACTCCAATGAGAGGAGACAGAATATGCACAAGAAAAACAGGAGTAGTTTACACCATTCCATTTCTTGGGGAGGCTTCCTGGGGGTCAGAGAAGAATGAGCTGAAGCAGGTTTTAACTTGTAGATCACTTCTTTTTCTTTCTTTCTCAGTGTTTCCTGTTAGAATGCTCTTGGAACAAAGTATAATGTAGGAAAAAAAAAATGAGGCTAGGTGAGGTGGCCCACATGCCTGTAATCCCAACTCTTTGGGAGGCTGAGGTAGGAGGATCAGTTGCATCCAGGAATTTAAGACCAACCTGGGCAACATAGTAAGATCCCATCTCTACAAAAAAATAAAATAAAAAGTTAGCCAGGCATAGTGGCATATGCATATGGTTCAAGCTACTCAGGAGGCTGAGGCTGGAGGATCACTTGAGCCCAGTAGGTAAAGATGGCAGTAAGCCATGACCATGCCACTGCACTTGGCCTGGGCAACAGAGCAAAACTCTGTCACTAAAAAGAAAAAAAGGCCAGGCACGGGGACTCACGCCTGTAATCCCAGCATTTCGGGAAGGCCAAGGCGGGCAGACGACTTGAGGGCAGGAATTCAAGACCAGCTTGGCCAACATGGTGAAATTCCATCTCTACTAAAAATACAAAAATTAGCTGGACATGGTGGCACGTGCCTGCAATTCCAGCTACTCGGGAGGCTGAGACAGGAGAATCGCTTGAATCCGGAAGGCGGAGGTTGCAGCGAGCCAAGATCGCGGCACTGCACTCCAGCCTGGGCGACAGAGTGAGACTCTGTCTCAAAAAAACAGGAAAGGAAAGAAGATGATTTTGAAGATGCTTCAGAATCATTACAAATTAAGTCCAGCTATTATTCCTTCTTTTTTTCTTTCCGACAAAAACAAAAACAAAAACAAATCCCTAAAGATGAATTTCCATCTCTTTTTGTAACAATGATGATATTTATAGAAGTTTGTTCTGAAGACGGAGAGAAAAATTAAAACCCAAACAAATCAAAATCGACTTATCTTAATGAGAACCTGCTCTGGGCAGGACAGACACACAATTGCATTAATCCTTTACTGTTTTCATAAAAAACACTGATGATTATCTGCAACCTCTATAATAAACTGCTACAAAGTCCAAGAAAAAATGATTTCACATTAACAATGATTAAACAAGCACTAAAAACACTACTGTACAAGAGAACAAGAGCCAGTAAAACACTCTAGTCAATTGTTGCAATACTCAATAGATTTATAACCAGAAGTTCTTCCCTGCCCAGAGATAACTGGGGGTGATTCCAATGTGCTTTCTAATTGTGCTGCTGCTGTTCCATAATACAAAGTCCTGTTTATCAACACTTCCTCGAATAACTGAGCTATTCTGGCCCCTTTCCATGTTTCTCCAATGGAGCAACAAAGGACCTCCCCCTAACCTCCTTTTGCCAGATCTGGACTCAGGAGGAAAGCAGGAGGCCGAGGGGTTTAACTTCCTATCTGCCTCTTTTCTATTCCCACCAAACCCTAGTTTTCATTCATTTCATCTCCCATCTATGTCACGCCCAATAGGCTCGCAGAATCTGGACCTACACTGTCTCCATACTTCTCCCTCTTGGTCTGTTTTATTACATTACAGTTACTACAACTATCTCTTTTGGTCACACTGTTCCTTTGGACAATAACCTGTTCCAAATTCCCTAGACTTCTCTTCGAAAATCTTCACCAAACAAGATCTCCCTAATCAGTGTATGCTGGGAATAGATTATCCATGTACCTACTTCTCCTCCAGCCTAGGTTGGCCTGTGGCAGCCAGAAACTGGGGGCAGTTGCCTCTGACTGCAAGCAACCCGCTTTTTTGATACCGCTGTGACATGTAAACATCATTTTTAAAAATGTGAGCCATATAATGAAAAAGATGGAGAAGTTTTTCTTTAAATATCCTTTCCCATGTCAACTTCAGCTATTATTACATCCTAGTTCTTTGGTAAGCATTGTCTGTTTGCTGTAGGTATCTTGCTTATAACTTGTTACTTCTACTACCACTATTGGAAACCCTTACATCGTACTCTCAGGCACTGTCCTAAAAGCTTTACGGGCTGGGAACAGTGGTTCACACCTGTAATCCCAGCATTTTGGGAGTCCAAAGCGGGTGGATCACCTGAGGTCAGGGGTTTGAGACCAGCCTGGCCAACATGGTGAAACCCCCTCTCTACCAAAAATACAAAAAATTAGCCGGGCATGGCAGCATGAGCCTGTAATCCCAGCTACTCAGGAGGCTGAGGCAGGAGAATGGCTTGGACCTGGGAGGCAGAGGTGGCAGTGAGCCGAGACCACTCCATTGCACTCCAGCCTGGGTGACAGAGCGAGACTCCAACTCAAAAAACAGAAAGAAAGAAAGAAAGGAAGAAAGAAAGGAAGAAAGAAAGAAAGGAAGGAAAGAAGGAAGGAAGGAAGGAAGGAAGGAAGGAAGGAAGGAAGGAAGGAAGGAAGGAAGGAAGGAAGGAAGGTGAGCTTTACATGCATGAACTCATTTAATCCTCAAAACAACTTGATGAAGCAGAACTTATTATAATCCTCATTTTACCAGTGAGGAAACTGAGGGAGAAAGGTTAAGTAACTTGCCAAATGTAACACAGCAAATAAGCAGCAGAGCCAATATTTGAAGAGTTCATCGTCCTAGCAACAAGACAATATAGCATTATACCTTACCTAAAATATCCATCAATGCATTGAGAAACCATTCTAAAAGCCGCCTCCTTCAGGAAGTCTTCCCTGATCAACTCCATCCCATACTATCATTCCTACATTCATGTAACCTTTTGTAATATGTTAACCTGCATTAATCAATTTGGGTTGTGCAAAATTCTTAGAGTAAGGGGTTCAAAACTTGCAAACTTCTTTGAGTAAGGGGTCCAAAAATATGCACTCAAGTTAAAATTAAATTGTACACAATAAGCTTTCATTGTCTTGGGGGCTAGATTTTTGGAACTTCATAAACTGGGAATGGGAGGAAAGGGAAGTAAAACTGGAAGTAAAGCAGAGGTAGGGGTGGTGGTTAGTGGTTGTCATTCAGCTGACATCCTTAATCTCCAGGGAAGCAGGGCCTCCTTGGTCCTGCCCAATGTTCACATGTTTACGTGTAAAGTGAACGAGTAGAGCAGCAGTTGGGAAATGAACATGATAGCTGTCAGCAGAAGGGGAAGACAGGAAACAAAACAGGCTGGTCCTCTACTTCTTGAATAGCTCAATCCAGAGTCACTCAGTACAGGAAGTCAGAGGCCTAGACTTCAGGAACCCCTAAAGGAACCGCTCTGTAACCCAGGGTCCCACAGTGAGCATTCGCAACCATGACAAGTCATCAGGAACAGGCTTATCAAATCCTCTGTTTAAGAAGTCATGGAATGGTGCGATTTGTATTACAGAATCTTTATCAAAAAATTTTAAAATTATTTCAAAGTGCAATGTTTCCAAAGTTAAGTTTCATTTATCCAGAACATCCATCCGCATGGTATCCATGGTATACCTAGTCCCCAGGGATGTTAAATGTAACATGACATTATATAAAGATATGCTAGTGTCACTTATTAAACGTCAGTTTTTTCATTTATATAACTGTGAGGTAATTACATAAGTGAGAGATCTCTTTGAGGTTTACAGTATTGTATGTAAATGTTAAACAGCACTGTGAAGAAACATATAATCACCAGGACATATAATGTAATTTAGTCGGATTCTTTTGCTTAGAATTACAGTTACCTTCTCAAAATTTGTCAAACCAAAGGACAAAGTTTGGCCAGCTTTTATTCTTCCTCTTAACCACGTTTCAAAAAGCTTCTTGTTGAAATATCAATTAATTACAAACTAATGATAAGTTCATCATATCTGGGGACTCAGGAATTTTGTCACCGCAGTCCTGGTAGACTTTTCTGTTTCTTAAGTTTCCATATATAGCCACATATAATTTATATGATCTGATTAAGGTGAGCACTAATGTGGCTTATGGAATCAATCACATTCCATTGCTTCAAAGTCAAAGCATGTACCCAAGTTAAGATAGAGGAGGAAAAGGAGGTCTCTGCCATTCCTAGGTTAGCTTTCTCATACTTCCCTTAAGAGTTGTGCTCAACATGATGATTCAGCTAGTGTGGTAGGGTGACTCATGAAGTTGCAAAGTAAAGAACATAGGAATTCGTGTACTGACAAACTTCATAGCCAACCTAGCCCCTGATTTTTTGACACTGTTATGAAAAAGGATGATTTGTACAAGGGCATGCTTAACCTAGGAATCACTTACCTTCTCAGATTGTGGATATTCCCCAATCAACAATAAATCAAACAACATATATTAGTGCTGGGGACTCTCAAGACTTGAATGAATGTAACACCTAGTTGTTATCCTCAAGGAACTTATAAATGAATTGGACCAACAAGACATAGCCCTGCAAAATACTTAGTGCACAGGAAGCATACAAAGTATTACAGTCTGTGGAACCAATAATTCAACAGTAAATATCTGTATGTATACATATATAGATATGGATAATGTCACATCCTTAAGAAAAGATTTGGAAGCAGTTTACATGTGAGATGATACTATATTCAGCCTCATAGAGAGTGTTCCTTTGAATGCCCTCAGTGTACACTGATGGCAATGTTAAGAAGAGCCAAGATAATTTGGTCCTAGAGCTCAACTTTCTAACGGTCTGCTTTATGACAAAGATAAACCAAGACAATACAGAAATGGAGAGAATGCATATATTTTAGGCTCCATTATAGCAGATGCCAGGGCTGTTAAACACTATAAGGAAATGCATAGCTTTGGAGCTCAGAGACCTGGATACCCATCTTGGTATTCTCACTAACCAAGTAACTTTGGGCAAAGAACTAAAACTTAACAGACACCCTATTAAAAACACCACATAGCAGACATCCTGTTAAAAATACTTAAACTGAAATCCAAATAAATAAATAAAGGCAAAATATGGAAGGTGCTAAATGAAGTACGAAGGAAAATATTTCAGGTGATGCAAAAGTTTCATGAACTAGAAAAGAAATATTTTAAAGTAGATTACTAAGAAATATTTTCCAGTGCCTTCTCTTTCTGGGTATTGTTTTCATTTATGACCACTACCTGTTTCCTGTTCTCCAGTTTAGAAATCTCTTATGTATAATTAAAGCAATGTTCTCACATGTCTAACCTGGCAGATAATATTCAAGTAATGACAACAGAATCCTTCTCAGCTTGATATATTTTTTTTGGGTTGCTTGGAACGTCAAGAAAGCAGTTGTGAATATGATGGTCATTTTTCTAATAGCATAATGAGGTTCTGTTTGGAATTCTCATTTTCTAGACACCGCCTTAAAGGCAACAATGCCACCAGCCAAAAAAGAATTCCATGTGTGGCCAGGCACGGTGGCTCACGCCTGTAATCCCAGCACTTTGGGAGGCCGAGTGGATCACGAGGTCAGGAGATCAAGATCATCCTGGCTAACACAGTGAATCTCCATCTCTACTAAAAATACAAACATTAGCTGGGTGTGGTGGCGGGTGCCTGTAGTCCCAGCTATTCAGGAGGCTGGGGCAGGAGAATTGCTTGAACCTTGGAGGCAGAGGTTGCAGATAGCCGAGATAGTGCCAATGCACTCCAGCCTGGGTGACAGAGCAAGATTCCATCTCAAAAAATAAAGTAAAATAAAATAAAATAAAAGAATTCCAGGTGTGCAGCAGACCCATCATCTGGATATCAGTGATTACGGCATAAATTAAGGAAGATTTTGGTTGCCCTCCAGCTTGTAAAATAGATGCACAATTAAGGTCTTTGGCATAGTAGGGTTAAGAAGAAAGGGAGAAGGTGAGGGATATTCCAGAGGGCATGCTCTGTGGCTCCCTTGAGATTATTTAATGCAAATTCTTCCTTTATAGATTGCTTTACAAAGCCGGGGGGGGAAAAAAAAAAAAAAGAAAGCTTATAGAGGCTAAAATGTCCTTGGGTCCTTTTTGGCTGGCTGCTTCCATCAGGCAGTTGGCCAAAGAAAGGAGAAAAGAATTTGAGTGGCCTAAATATTACTCACCAAAAGTACAACCGAAATTAGGGCAGAGGTAAAGGAGAGGTCCCTAAGGACCGTTCAGTGATGGGAATTCTCTGGGTACAAAGGCTCCTGGGAGAATTCCTCTGCTCAGTTCCCCAGGGACAAGAAGAGGACTTGTCCCTTCACACAATTTAAATTTCCCCTTAATGTCACCGTGCTAAGTGTACAGTCAGTCTATGCCTTCGGCGATTCCCAGAAATGGATTCATAGAAAATAGTAGCAATTAAAGATGGAGCTCCAACAGTTGAAATTTGGCCCTAAACTACAGAAAGCTTAAGTTTAGGTTAAAACAACACAATTTTTGCTTTGTTAAAAATTTCTTAATAGTGTAGAATGGGAAATATTTATGCCAGTGCCCTAAACACAGCATGCTAACAGTAATAGGTCCTCTCTAATTTTCTGTCTTTGACACTGTGAATGGTCTCCCCTTTCATTACCTGGACTGGGGACACCCCCCTCCTGTTACGTGCTGAATCACACCCTGGTACTAGGCTCACAGCATGTGCTTAAGTAATATTTGCTGAATCAATGCTGAAAGTATCTGATAGCTACATTTTGTTAAACTACATTTTATAGAAGAGGAAACTCAGGCTAGGTGGGCTGTGGTTCATAGAAGGCTACTTAAGTGTCAGAAACAGGATGGGAATCCAGGTGTTCTGAATCGAAGCCCAGTGCTCTTTCACTATGCCTCTTTCATAGAAGAGTAAGAACAATCTTCTTATTTTTTTTCTGTAAGTTATTTTTTAAAAATATAATATTGCCCAGTTTCTTTCCTGCAAGAAAATACATCATGGTAATTTGATTTCTCTATTTCAAATGCAAAGAAATTTGTGATTTGGGAAATGAAGTCCTTTGGAAGTTTACAAAATACAAAACCATAGATACCAAATGATAGAACCTTAGAATTATCTGGACATAAAATCTACATAGATGCTCCTTCTGATTTGGGGGAAAGACAGAGAAAGTGATTCTGGATGGGAGATGAACTGAGGCCTAACATTTATTCTGAGAAGACTCAGAGGTGAAGTTGTCAGTGGCCCTCTTATAATTGCTTACAGCTCGGCAGGGTGGAGTATAGGCACCCATCCCCACTAGATAGCTTAAATCTCGAAAGGATGGACACTGATATCATGGAAACACCATTCACGATATTGTAAGGCACAAGTTTTGACCAATATTTTGGTTTCCCTGTCCTGGCCGGTTAAACAGGGGAAAACATTCTACACAAGCTGCAAGGTAACGATTTTGAAATCAGAGTCACATTAGCTAAATTTTTAGCAAAACCACACCTAGCTCTTTTGCACTGTCTGAAGAGGGTGTGTCTTATGGCATATTTCCTATTACCTCTACTTTCATATTCTTCCTATTCTAGATTAAAGGAGAAGAATATGCAGGCTATGGTACTGTACTGCCTCTCCCATTCCCACCCAACATACACACCCCCTACACACTCCTTTCCTACATCAGCATTGCCCTGTTGAATCTGTCCCCATGAGGCAAGGACTCTGTAGGTCAGTCCCAAGACAATCCCTTTATGTCTTCCATATTTCTAGATAGGCTTTCCTTTACTCACTGTTAGTAATCTCTACAACTATTGGGTTTATATATGAATATAATGATGAAAGATAGCACATCAAGATCTGTAAGAAATTATGCATAGCACAGCCATCCTGATATACAAAATATAAGTACCCCAAAGGTGGCTGAGAAGTGAAAGACAAAGTATTGAATTTCTTTTTCCCAATTATTCTCATCATAAAATGAGAGAAATACTCTTTGTATTAAAGGAATGCATTTCTAACAGAGGTGAGTGACGAACGGAGTTCTTTTTTTTCCCTTGTAAGAAGGGAGAAAGAGAACTGTATCCCTTCCCATTGCCTTTGGATTTCACACAATAGGAATAATATTCTGGAGAGGAGGAGTGGCAATAAAAAGAAAAAAAGAAGAAATAATATTCTGACAAAGGTTTATTTAAAAAAGAAATAATATCCAATTTAAGTGGTTGATCTCGTGTGTGTTTTATTTGAAATATGAATCACACAGAAAATGGGTTTGATATTTATAGAAAGAAATTGTTTACATTTTCCATGAGCATGCACTGTTCTTTGAGGGAAAGCATTTTTCAGAGAAAGAAGAATTGTATTTCTAGAGGTATTCTCATGGCTTCTCACACACATGCTTACTCATGCATGTAGGTCATGCTTCGCTTAATGACGGGGACATGTTCTGAGAAATGCATCATTAGGTGATTTCAGCCTTGTGTGAACAGCAGAGAGTGAACATACACAAACCTAGATGGTAGCGCCTACTATGTACCTAGGCTATATGGAATCGTCTATCGCTCCTGGGCTACAAACCTGTACAGCATGTTACTGTGCTACAGTACAATACTTACAATGGTAAGTATTTGTGTAACTAGAAAACGGCCAGTAAAAATACATTATTCTAATATGTTGGGACCACCATCATATATGTAGTCCATCATTTATGAAACATCATTATGCTGTGCACAATGAACTTACGTTTGGTTGTTCAATGACACGCTGCTTCTACAGAGTGAGTGAGTTGGTTGACCGTTTTGCTGGAGGGGGCTGGTTGATTCATGTCAAACAAGAAGGTAATTCAGCTAACTCATTAAATCACTTAATTTTTTAATTGAACTGACCAACAGTTCCTGGCTTGTGTAGCTCGATACAGGGCTAGAGAAGGGTTGTTACCACATATCAGTCATATATACATACCACAGTCTGTTTTCCATAGCTGATCATACAACTCATACCCTGCTGTGTTTGAGTGTCAGGAAGGCAGCACAGGCCAGGCATGGTGGCTCATGCCTGCAATCTCAGCACTTTGGGAGGCTGACATAGGTAGATCACCTGAGGTCAGGAGTTCAAGGCCAGCCTGGCCAACATGGTGAAACCCCATCTCTATTAAAAATACAAAAATTAGTCAGGCATGGTACCGCACACCTGTAGTCCTAGCTACTGAGAAGGCTGAGGCAGGAGAATCACTTGAACCCCAGAGGCAGAGGTAGCCATGAGCTGAGATCGTGCCACTGCACTCCAGCGTGGGCGACAGAGTGAGACTCGACCTCAAAAACAAACAAACAAACAAACAAAATAAAGCAGCATTGTGGTATGGGCGCAGATTGATAATCAGAATAACAAAAATGCAGCAACATGAGAATAAATTTTCAAAATTAGTCTGTCACATGTCCTTGTCTTAGTGATGTTGGCCATTACACACAAGTTAGAGAACCAAAGCATTTCCAGGCCCATCTACTAGTACTTTTCCTATTATTTCTTTATGTCCCATTAGTACTTTTCACTGCCACCAAATTTTAAAAAAAATATTACTTGCTGGCCGGGCGCAGTGGCTCACGCCTGTAATTCCAGCACTTTGGGAGGCTGAGGCAGTCAGATCACAAGGTCAGGAGATCGAGACCATCCTGGCTAACATGGTGAAACCCCGTCTCTACTAAAAATACAAAAAATTAGCCGGGTGTGGTAGCCGGCACCTGTAGTCCCAGCTACTTAGGAGGTTGAGGCAGGAGAATGGCGTGAACTCGGGAGGCGGAGCTTGCAGTGAGTCGAGATGGCGCCACTGCACTCCAGCCTGGATGAGAGTGCGAGACTTCGTCTCAAAAAAAAAAAAAAAATTACTTGATGATGGTTAAGGACCTTTATTTAGAAGATACAGAATAGTAATCATAACCCACTCATAGGAGAGAATATCTAACAACATTCACCAATGGACATCCAGCCAGGTGCTCAAGGTCAGGTGAATTTGTGCAGCATTGTTCTATATTTGTTCCCTGAAGTCTCACGCCACTTTACCTGAAGTACCTATGCATTTCTCACTAGGCCTGAACACAACAGTTCAAATTGAGGACTCTGGGCAACTCATTGCTATTTCAATTATTCAAAAAGCTCAGCCAGGCATGATGGCACATGCCTACAGTCCCACTTACTCAGGAGGCTGATATAGGAGGGTTGCTTGAGGATAGGAGTTTGAGGATGCAATGAGCTATGAGCACACCACTGTACTCCAGCCTGGGCAACACAGTGAGATCCTTTTTTTTTTCTTTTTATTAAAAAGGAGGTCAGACAGAGCCTGATTGAAGGGTAAACTACATCCTCTTCCTCATTGTGACCATCTGCCTTCACAAAGGCTGGGGATAGAATTATATCCTAAGATTTGGAATCTTATAAATATGTCCAGTCTTCTTGTTATATTTAACATATTCCTTTGTGTTCTTTTCTGTCTATGAGAACTCTAGAAGAACACTACTTTTTCTGAAAGTTATTTTGGTGCCTGGTGTCTAAAAAGGCTATTTTTTTCATCTGAAGAACAGTCATATTTTGACATTCAAAGTGGCATTTAATAGATGTATATTTTAGAAATGCCCATCCAGGCTGGGCGTGGTGGCTCACATCTGTAATCCCAGCACTTTCGGAGGCTGAAAAAAAATGGATTGCTTGAGTCCAGGAGTTCAAGACCAGCCTGGGCAACATGGCGAAACTCCATTTCTACTAAAAACACAAAAATTAGGCGGGTGTGATGGCCCGCGCCTGTAACCCCAGCTACTCTGGAGACTGAGGCACAAGACTCACTTAAATCCCTTGCTTAAAGGTTGCAGTGAACAGAGATCGCATCACTGCACTCCAGCCTGGGCAACAGATCAAGACTCTATCTCCAAAAAAAAAAAAAACAATTTTTTTTTGAGACAGCATCTCACTCTGTTGCCCAGGCTGGAGTGCAGTGGCACGATCTTGGCTCACTGCAACCTCCACCTCCTCGGTTCAAGTGATTCTCTTGCCTCAGCCTCCTGAGTAGCTGGGACTACAGGCATGCACCACCACGCCTGGCTAATTTTTGTATTTTTATTTTTGTATTTTTAGTAGAGATGGAGTTTCACCATATTGGCCAGGCTGATCTCGAACTCCTAACCTCCCAAAGTGCTGGGATTACAGGCGTTAGCCACCGTGCCCAGCCAAGAAATTTTTAAAAATTTAGAAATACCCATCCAGAGAATGAGGTTAATTAAATTTTGCGAAAGTTTGGGCTAGGTGCTTGTCTCAGACTCAAGCTTCAAACTCTTCCTCGAGGCAAAATTTGATTTAAAATCTAGGAAAAGGAAGTCTAGGAGGAGTCCATAGACTACAAAGCCACCTGCTCATGTGCATAGCATTGTGCTTAGACTGGAAGAGATTCAGGGATGAACAGGAAACACTTTTCAATGAGCTTGTAACCAAGCATAATGAAAATACCGAGTCTTGGGGGCTTTGGAGGCTGCTGTTTTCTCAATATTCACAGTTTCTCTGGAAAACTGTGTTTGAAAGTTAGAAGGGATCTGAGTCTGCTTTTGTCCAGTTTGCATTTGGAATCTATACATCTTTTAAAAATTGGAAATATTTGGCCTGTTGGCTTGTTTCTACCTCATTTCTAGAATTATTTTGGCCCATTTCTTCAAGGAATTAGTACCCATGTATGTGTTTTATGAGCTGGATTCACCAAGCCCTACTTCCTCGGTGTTCCTGCAATTAAATGACTACATATATACATCAATAGCATTGAGTATTGACAAAAAGGAACATAGGGGAGACTCCTGAGTCCTGAAGATTGCACTGAGCGGTATCTTTTCATTAAGAAATGACCTATGTTGGCCAGGTGCAGTGGCTCACGCCTGTAATCCCAGCACTTTGGGAGGCCAAGGTGGGTGGATCATGAGGTCAGGTGTTCAAGACCAGCCTGATCAACATGGTGAAATCCCTAAAAATACAAGGGAGTCTAATTGTACTAAAAATACAAAATACAAAACTTAGCTGGGCATGGTGGCGTGTGCCTATAATCCCAGCTACTCAGGAGGCTGAGGCAGGAGAATCGCTTGAACCTGGGAGGCGGAGGTTGCAGTGAGCCAAGACTGTGCCACCGCACTCCAGCCTGGGTGACAGAGCGAGACTCCGTCTCAAAGAAAAAAAAAAAAAAAGTAATGACCTGTCTTTTAGTAATATCAATGTTACACTTTAAAGCAAATCATCTGCCCTATTCAGATAAATGTAATCCATACTTTTGAGCACACATGATTCATAAAAACTACAGAAGAAAAAGAATAAACACATGGTAGAAAAGCAACTTACTTGTTTTAAAAACCTTTTTTTCTGACTAACTGGTATACCAGCATGAGAACCTAACACCAGAAACCAAAAGGACCACCCAAATGAGGATATAAAAACATCCACCTTTTGCCCTGGATGGCACCCCAGATAGAATTCTCAGGCCCGGAAAGCTATCTATCTGTCTCCATTTACACGTGAGCTAACCAGTTCATGGAGGGAAGCGCCAATGAGCTATCAGATCAATATGGTGAAGTATGGAGATTGATTTCATCGCAGAGTAAGTGCATTAACGAGCTCCTCTGTGTGACCTTTGCCTAGTGGTACAAATTAGACTCCACCGCAGACCACATACTTAAATGGGATCCTTCAGTATTTGCTCGCTTTTAATAAAGCACACTGCAGACAGACCTCAAAGATGACTACAAAAACTTGTAGTGCATCTTTTTACACAGGGGAGGAGGTCTTGCAGAGTTACTATATTATGTCTGAAATTATGGACAAGATAGCATAAATGCAAACTTTCAAAGTAAAGCATATTCTTTTAAGAAGCAGGCTTTTTGTTTGTTTTTTACTAAAGGTGCTGAATATGTGTCTATGCAGGAAACCCTACTAATGGCTTCACTTAATTCTCCAAAAAAAGTTCAGGTAGATACAACTGTGCTCAAGATCCATGCTTCTCAAACTTGAACACACTTAGAGTTCACATGTGGGTCCTGTTAAAATACGCAGTGATCCAGCAGGTCTGGGGACTGTGATTCTACATGTCTAACAAGCTGACTAATGAAACCAATGCTGGTGGTTCATGTATCATTTGAATAAAAAGCTCTAGAAAATTCTGGCAAATCAATGCTCCCCACTCCACATGTACACATCAGTCCCACACACACTCACACACCAAAATGTTAGACACAGGAATATGGGATGAGAACAATAACTAAGATGGCAAAGGGGGCCAGGCACAGTGGCTTACGCCTGTAATCCCAGCACTTCGGGAGGCTGAGGTGGGTGGATCATGAGGTCAGGAGACCGAGACTATCCTGGCCAAAATGGTGAAACCCTGTCTCTATTAAAAATACAAAAACTAGCTGGGCATGGTGGTGTGTACCTGTAGTCCCAGCTACTCAGGAGGCTGAGGCAGGAGAAGCACTTGAACCCGGGAGGTGGAGGTTGCAGTGAGCAGAGATCGCTCCACTGCACTCCAACCTGGGTGACAGAGCGAGACTCCATCTCAAAATAAATAAATAAATAAATAAGATGGCAAAGGGTAAGGAGGTGCAAAATCAGACAGGTCTGGTGTAGAAATAGCCTCCACCAGTGGCCAGCAGATCAGTGTGAACTCGGGCAAATAACTGAACCTCCTGGGATTTAGCTTATTCTGGCTGCAGTCAAATTCTAATTAATATTGACCCTCTCTACTCCCATTGTTGTAAGTGTTAATTGAGCTAATACATGAATAGAACTTAAGGCTTGAGCTCAATAAATAGTAGTCACTGTTAGAGAGCATCACTCTTCTATGAAAGTCAGATCTAATCCCTAACCCCCTAGCTTGATCAAATATTACAAAGCAAATAATAATGTAATGCAAATACTGGAGTTGCTGAAGTTAAGGCAACAACTCCAGTCTTTTATTTGGACATGGTCTCCCATTAATTCTTAATTTTCTTGAGGCCAAGCAGAAAGAGACCATAGCTGCTGGGGAGACCCAGAGGGATACTGATCTCTAAGAATGAATGCAGTGGCACCTATTTTAAAAGCAAGTCAATGTGGTCAAGGCTCAGGATGGCACCAGAACACAGGTTAAGACAATGCTGAAGTTCTGGGAATTTTCTTCGCACTCCAGGGTGATTTCTTGTGTACGTGAGTGTGAGTGTGTGCTAGGGAGGGGGCAGAGGCTGACATGCAGGGACACCTGTGTCTGTGTGTCAGTTACCTAGAGACATCTGTGCTGCCCTCAAACTGGCCCTGGTCTCGCCGATGCCCCCTACCTCCAGGAGTACAGCCTCACAACCACTGGGAGAGAAAGCCCAGGACACTGAGAAGGGTTTTTGTTCCCCTGGATGTCCCTGACCTTACTTACTGATCTGAAAATTCAAGGTTAGAAAATGTATTCATTTGGCATCAATCTGTAATCCTAATGAAAGAGTAGACACCCACAGGAATGATAATATTTAAATCAGTGGCTTCACAGGTATGGTCCAGGGAGTGAAGAAGTTACAACTATTTTTCCAATTACTCCAAGATGTTATTTGCCCTTTTCACCCTCCATTTCTCAGGAGTGTGCAGAGACTACGGGACGTAATGACATCATCACTCTGGTGACAAATGGAATGTGTACTTGTGGATGCTTGATTTGTCACCATTTCTCTGTTTTTAACTCCTAATGCATTAATATTAATAGTTAAAACTCATTTAAACTAAAGGTCTCCATAGTCCTCATTTTCAGAAGTGCAAAGGGTCCTGAGACCAAAAGGTGTGGGAACCACTGCTTTAAATCAACACAAATCATTTGCATATAATCATAAATGAATTTCTGACAGGTTGAAAATTTAGTGGTGTAACTACCTAATTCAAAACTCTGTGCTAGAGTTTGTGGGAGGAAATGGTGACAAGAAAGAGGTTGGAAATAGTTGAGGGTGTAGACATATAACTAACACAAACCAGGCTAGGAGAAAGTGTGCAATTGCCATCATCATACATCCCATCCCAGATTTTGCCAGATAGTCCCCACTTCAAATAGTCCCCATTTCAAATTGGTCCAGGCCTATATTTAGACTAGTCAAATCAATGGCTTTGGGTTTGGCAGGTGGGATGAGATGGAGAGGAAGACAGTGATGATGAGATACGTGGTTGAGGAATTCTAACTTTTTCTGCATATGCAATAGAAAGTTGTGAGTGATATGATCAAACCAGACAAACCAGGATAATAACTGCAGAGATCTCAAACTGATGTTTGAGAGTGCAAGAAAGAAACAGGGCCGGGTGCAGTGGCTCACACCTGTAATCCCAGCATTTTGGGAGGCCGAGGAGGATGGATCCCTTGAGCCCAGGAGTTCAAGACCAGCCTGGGCAACATGGTGAAACCCTATCTCTACTAAAAATACAAGAAGTAGCTGGGCATGGTGGCACGTGCCTATAGTCCCAGCTACTTGGGAGGCTGAGGCAAGAGAGTAGCTTGAATCTGGGCGTGGAGGCTGCAGTGAGCCGAGATGGTGCCACTGCACTCCAGCCTGGGTGACAGAGTGAGATTCCTTCTCAAAAGAAAGAAAGAAAGTTGTACAAAGTTGCAGGCCAGGTGTGGTGGCTCATTCTTGTAATCCCAGCACTTTGGGAGGCTGAGACAGATCACTTGAGGCCAGGAGTTCGAGACCAGTCTGCCCAACATGGTGAAAGCCACTCTACTCAGGAGGCTGTAACATGAGAATCTCTTGAGCCCAGGAGGTGGAGGTTGCAGTAAGCCAAGATGGTGCCACTGCACTCCAGCCTGGGTGACAGTGCAAGACTCTGTCACAAACAAACAAACAAACAAAAAACCAAAGTTGCAGAACTAAATGCGGCTTCTTGGAGGTGATGATCATTTATGTTTCAGCAAGCAATTCACAATGCTGCTGCGGAGTTTGTGAGACAAGGTATGGCATAATTGTGTTTGTGGGAGAAATCACTAAGAACGTGTGGATGAGAAGGTAAGGAAACCAACAGGAGAAAACTAGAAAAAAACCATTTAAGATTGGGTAGAGGGAGAGGAGCTAGTGAAGAAACCTAGCAAGGTGCACTCAGAGAGGAGTACTGAGTAGTGACCAAAAAGTCTGTGCCAGAAGGAATTTCAAGGATGGCCAAGGATGAAAATAGTGAGAGAGGATGAGGGCTGAGAAGATGTGGCTAAGGTCCTTGATGATGTTTAAGATTCACAAGAGGCATTTCCCATGGAGAAGCACAAGTGCAGTCAGCTTGCTGCCTGGCTTTAGCACTGCGGTCCTACAGTGTGGGCTGTGGTAATACCAAAAAAAGGAGGTGGAGCAAAGGGCAAAGCTGTCATGATGAGAAAAGGCGGGACCATGACAGACAGGGAGACCCATGTAATGCAGTGTTGTGTATTATTTTCAGGAGGGGAGCTTTGCACATACATGTGGACTGAGGAGGCCAGTGGAAGAGGAAAGATTTAAATAACAAGGGGCTGGGCGGTCGGGTGTAGTGGCTCACGCCTGTAATCCCAGCACTTTGGGAGGCCGAGGTGGGCAGATCACCTGAGGTCGGGAGTTCAAGACCAGCCTGATCAACATGGAGAAACCCCGTCTCTACTAAAAATACAAAATTAACTGGGCATGGTGACGCATGCCTGTAATCCCGGCTACTCAGGAGGCTGAGGCAGGGGAATCACTTGAACCTGGGAGGCAGAGGTTGTGGTGAGCCAAGATCGCGCCATTGCACTCCAGCCTGGGCAACAAGAGCAAAACTCCGTTTCAATAAAAAAAAACAAAAACAAAAACAAAACAAGGAGCTGGGCACCATGGCTCACGCCTCTAATGCCACCACTTTGGGAGGCCAAGGCAGGAGGACTGCTTGAGGCTAGGAGTTCAAGACCAGCCGGGGCCACACGTGAGACTCCATCTCTAATTACAATAAGCAAACAAAATTAAAATGTTAGTAAGGGGCCTGGCGTGGTGGCTCACGCTTATAATCCCAGCATTTTGGGAGGCCCAGGTGGGTGGATCACCTGAGATCAGGAGTTCAAGACCAGCCTGGCCAACATGGTGAAACTCCGTCTCTACAAAAATACAAAAATTAGCTGAGCATGATGGTGGGTGCCTGTAATCCCAGCTACTCAGGAGGCTGAGACGGGAGAATTGCTTGAACCCGGGAGGCAGAGGTTGCAGTGATCCGAGATCACACCATTGTATCCAGCCTGGGAGACAGAGGGAGACTCCATCTCAAAAAATATATAAAAAATAAAAATAAAACAATAAAATGTTAGCAAGGGATGAAACAACAGATAAAAGGGAAATAAAGTGGATGGAGAGTACAAGTAGGAGAATTACAAAAGAAGGGATCCAACAAACTCCATGAGGAAAGATGGCTGTTGAACTGAAAGGACAAACTTAAACCTTTCTTGAGAATAAGCTTTAAGAGGAAGGGTGTGTGTGTGTGTGTGTTGGTGAAGAAGGGTGTATGTGTTCAAGGGAGAGGGACATTTGTGGGTATATGAATATTGGAAAAGGAAGAGTATGCATGTGGCTGCAACAAGGCAGATAAAGGTCAAAGCTGAAAAGCAGAAACCACCTGAATAAAGCCCCTTCAGCTACTTTAGAAACTAAAATTTGTTTACCTGATATTGTCCCCAATTTTTTATTTTTATTTTTGAGGAGTCTCACTGAGTATCCCAGGCTGGAGTACAGTGGCACAATCTCGGCTCATGGCAACCTCCACCTCCCAGGTTCAAGTGATTCTCCTACCTCAGCCTCCTGAGTAGCTGGGATTACAGGCATGCGCTACCATGCCCAGCTTATTTTTGTATTTTTAGTAGAGAAGGGGTTTCACTATGTAGGTCAGGCTGGTCTCGAACTCCCTACCTCAGTTAATCCACCCACCTTGGCCTCCCAAAGTGCTGGAATTAGAGGCGTGAGCCATCTTGCCCGGCCTTGTCCCCAATTTTAACCCAGGTCAGGACTGCAGAGATAAAGAGGACTCACATTTGTTGAGATTTTACTCTCCTTAGGGAACTTCTATCACTGCACTAAACATATTGTAGTGTAATTAGCTGAGCCTTTTATTTCTAAAAAAGTTTCCGGAAGCGTTTAATCCCAGCATTTTGGGAGGCCGAGGTGGACAGATCACCTGAGGCTGGGAGTTTGAGACCAGCCTGAGCAACATGGAGAAACCTCGTCTCTACTAAAAATACAAAATTAGCTGGGTGTGGTGGCGCATACCTGTAATCCCAGCTACTCGGGAAGCTGAGACAGAAGAATCGCTTGAACCCAGGAGGCGGAGGTTGCGGTGAGCCGAGATTGTGCCATTGCACTCCAGCCTGGGCGACAAGAGCAAAACTCCGTCTCAAAAAAAAAAAAAAAAAAATTTTCTGGAATTCATTCTCTCCCCACCCTCTTACCCCTCCATTAATAACAGACTTAATTGTTTGGCATAAATAAGGCTTGTTTGACATAGTAAAGAAAGGAAGTCAGAAAGTCTTAACAACAGTAAGAGAATCATATTGGATTCTTGGAGTTCGTCACATGTTTTCCACCCTAACTCGAACCAGTGTTTCAGCATCTTTTATTACATAGTTAGCCTGATAATCTCCAAATGACTCGTGAGTAAAAACACCACCCCCATCTCTCCACCCTCTATTCTAGGATGGACAGAGGTGACTATGGACCAAGCAGCTCTTACATTAGACCCAAGGGAAATGAGCGCTACACAGACTTAAAAAAATTGTCTCCTAGAATCCTGTGTAAGTATAGAGATATCAAATGTACATAGGTCAACACATTTATTAGTTTGAACAATGAATTGTTTTGGTCTTTTGCAGATGTTTCTTTATATTGAGTTTCTGAAATGTAATTCTCGTTTTGGAAATGCTGAGATACGTGTTCAGGAACAGCATTCTAACACATGCCCCGTAAAAATCTCATTGGGACTCAGTTTTGTACGTGTGTACCCCCCACTTTAGGGGGAGAGACCCTTTCTTTCTTTCTTTCTCTTTTTTCTTTTTTTGAGATAGGGCTTCATTCTGTTTGCTCTAGACACCATCTCTAATCCATCTCTGTGTATCCAGATATTCTAGCACACTGCACTCTACAAATATTTAATTTTTAGATACCACATAAGTTATACGTTATCTGTATTTTATAGAGAAGGACAGTGAAGCTACATGCTGAGCTTATGGGAAGCAAATGGAAGGGGATTTGAAGCCAAGTGTGACTCCAAGGCCTGCCCAATTTCCACATCAGGAGGCCTCTATGATGATAAGAGGGAAGTAACTATACAGCCAGTGCCTTGTGCCAAGCCCAAGTATTTGCTGAATGAATCAAATACAGCACCAGGGGCTTTTAAGCATCAATAAAGGAAGGAGGAAATTGACTTTTCTTGAATATATACTATCTACCAAGGACTTAATTTGTGTTAAGTCATTTAATCCCCAGTAAAATACTTGAAAGAGGTAATGCCATGTTTTACAGATGAGGACACTGAGCCTGAAACGAGCTAAGTAAATAATCTACAAGTAAAAAAGGGTACATACGTGTCACTTCTGATCCTTCTCCTCTTATCTCCACTAGACAGAAGCATTAGTCCCCCACTGGCAGTAACCCACTCTGGAGCCTCCTGGGGGTAGAGCCTGGGATATTTCTGCCTGTCTCTCATCTTCAAGTTTCAACAAGTCATTTCATCTGGAACAACCAGATCTGGTACAAATGGCTCACAATGCGGCACTAAGATGGAGTTCTTAATGTATTAGATTGTAGCAGTATTCAACCATAGCACTATTAATGGGTGGAAAGCCTGATCCTCCTTTGGTAAGCGTGTTTGTTTTCCTGTTACATTTTGTACTTATGGATACAGTACGCTTTGATACCACATTTTTGTTATGCCAGAAATGTTGACTGTTCTTGTATTGTCGAATCAATGAATTAGGGAGAGGTTACTACAAGGGATTAATGCATTTTTAATGAAAATGCATGATAAAACTTGTTATTCATTACGAATAATGGCAGATCTATGAGATTTACATGGGTAAGAGCTTTGTGAGTTTATCTGAAAGCATACATAATGGGTTTCATTTAGCTGTAACATGGAAAAAAATATTCTTAGAGATTCTAGTAAGTGTTAAAATCCATTGTTTATTCAGATGATTTCCACCCTTCTCTGTGATCAGTTCACCTACATAAAGTTACTAACTATAAACTTACCTTTAAAAAATTATTATTTTTCACTAAATCATTATTGTTCTTTTTCTCCCTTGATTCCAGCTTCAGAAATGAATACTATTAAGATAATCCCTGAGCATATGTGGGAAATGTACTTGAACTCACCATATGCTGGTTGGGAAAACTGGTACGGTCTCCTGAAGGCTTAAACGGAAGGAGAGCAGAAACATTCCATTGCTAAGATTAGGCTAGTTTGCCAGATTATAAGTACTTTTTAATTACGTGAGTGCAATTTTCTTAAATAAATGTTCATAATCACTAAAATAGATACACAATAAATATGATCCTCAAAAGCAGGGATTTTGTCTATGCTTTTCATGTTGAATCTCTAAGTCCTATAATGTTACCTGGCACACAACTAACACTTGATAAGTATTTACTGAACGAAAGAAGGAATCTTAAGAATATCTGACCAACCCTATGGTATTTAAACTGTACTTTATTATTATTATTTTGAGATGGAGTTTTGCTCTTGTTGCCCAGGCTGGAATGCAATGGCACAATCTCAGCTCACCGCCAACCTCCGCCTCCTAGGTTTGAGCAATTCTCCGGCCTCAGCCTCCCAAGTAGCAGGGATTATAGCCATACACCACCACACCCAGCTAATTTTGTATTTTTAGTAGAGATGGGGTTTCTCCATGTTGGTCACGCTGGTCTCGAACTCCTGACCTCAGGTGATCCACCTACCTGCCTCAGCCTCCCAAAGTGTTGGGATTACAAGCATGAGCCACTGCACCCAGCAATACTGTACATTATTACTTCACTGTATAAATGTAAGGCAATCTGGAGAGTTTCATATTGCTTAGTAGGTCTTTATGATACACACATGATGAAGCCTTTCATTATCTAATGACAATGAAGAGGCTGTACAGGAATCCATAAAATGCACAAAAATTCTTATCATCTCACCATTTGAAATAGTTTTTAAAATGTACACTTATATGTAAATTATGAATTACTTATTACTTGTGTGATAAGAAATTTAGAGGCAACATCAAATGAGCATTGTATTGAAAATTACTTGGACAGCAGATGACATTTGTTACTTAAGAAAAGGCAGTTGGAGTTAACTTTTTAGGATGAAATGAATTGATTTAAATTTCAGAAATAAGTAAGCTGAGTATTATAAATTTTTCTTTAAATTATTTTTCTTATTCCTTGCCTACCACATTTGTAGGTAAACCCAGAAAAATAAAATTGCTTATACAATAATGACAGTGAGGTCGCAAAAACTGCTTTACATTGTTGATAGTTTGATATCTGTAACCCATTGTCTTGCTTAACCTTACTATTAGAAATTTGAGTTCTGAAAAACTTACGCAGAAAAACTGTGACATTTTTATCTTTAAATAAAGATAAATGTTACGATTTTTTAAAAATCAGAATTTCAGCCCCAAAGCTTCTAGACTGAAAAACTCAGAGACATATAGTCTTAGTTTTTTAGGGCATATGTTGGAAGGGTCATCTTAGTTCCAGAAAAAAAATTAAATGGTTTTCAGGTAGGTTGCATGCCTTTTTAGATTAAAAATAGTAATAAATATGTAAGACCTTTGTAGATTCACAGCACGTGTTTTGAGGGCTTTACATTGAAAAGCTGACAACTAATTATAAAAGCCTGACTGGACTAATCAATTATTCAGATCAACATTAGATGCCTATTATATACAGAAACATGGGAATTATATCTCCCTTAATATCTCCCTTAATTAATATACTAAAATCATGAGTTTAAAATATTCTAATGTGAAATTTGAAGACATGTAAGTCTGAATACTAAGACACATTCCAAATAATAAGTATTTGTAATTTGTTGCCTCTCATTCAAGAATTAAATTCCTATTGACCCTACATTAGTCACACAAAAGACATGTTTTTCAGTTTGACTCATATGTTTGTAATTTGTTTTATATTCTTAAAATGACAAATGTGAACCAAATAATTGATATAGAGTACCCTGTACAAAGGCACCAATGGCCAGATGATGCAAAACACCTAACGTGACGCTCTTCTCATAACAGCAGCAACAAAATATATTTTTTGTTCTTCAAGGAACTTCTAGAATTGTATTCAAAAATGATAGTTTTTATAATGTAAACCTATTCATCTTTTAAATAGTGCATCTGTTTTATCCAGGTCTGTTTTAAGCATCTTTCCCCTAATCAGGAGATTTTTCTAGAGTAATGAAAACAAAAATTTCCTCTTACAAACAAGCTTTTGGGAAGCAGTTGCCTGTCAAATAGATACTGCTTCTTCCCTCCAATGAGAATGCTCTCTCTGGCATTTGGGGTTGGTTGGGGTGCGGGGCGGGGGGTGTATAGTGAGTTCTTAAATAGATTCAAACCATAGGAAAACCAGAAATAGATGCAACCAGACACCTGCTGACAAACAGTGACAAATCCCACTGACACTGCAGTGACCCCCTGTTAGCTGAGATTTAATTAAGGGGCATAATTAAGTCAGTGGAACAGAACACTAATGAGTGTGTTTTTTTTTTATATGGGTAATTACACGTAAAAATACAAAGTGTTATGGAGACCTAAATATATCATTAAAATGAACGGTATAGAATAACAAACAAAGTGCTAAGTATGCCTCTTCTATTGCTGTTTAAAAAAAAAAAGGTAGACTATGTTTCAGGTTGAATAATACTCAGGCAAGTTTATGCTGGCCTCATGCTGGGAACATTTGTTATTCTAATTTTGCAACAATAAGCGACTATGTGTATTGAGATCCTGTTTTCAATGCAGATTCCATTGGCTTTGAAGTCTTTCTGCATTTAGCATTTTGTCCAACTGCAAATGAGCAATTAAGAGTCTGTTTGCAAGTATTTGGCTTCCTATGGATCAGCTTATGGAGGTGTCCATCTGAGCTGGAAGACTTTGACAGATGTGGAAGACAGGCGGGCATTAGTTACTAGTTCAGAATGAGCTTTCATTTTAACCAGTTATGTGGTATGCTTTGATTTGATCTTTGCTTTACGCATTGATATAACCCACAGGACTGCGGTCTACTGACTGGGAAATACCACAGAAGAAGGGAAATAGGACTGAAATAAAGTTGGTAACTTTTCAAACATGAAAATGAGGCATTTAGATCACAAGTTGAAATGATGAAAACAACTACGTTTTATTCTGTGATTGAAAAGCATGCCTGTGTGGTTTGGGACCTGCCCTTCTGTTGGGAGTATTTTAGCTATGGTACCCTCAGCTGGTGGACTGAGGTCTTTGGCAGGCTTTTATCCATTTATCCATGCAACAAGTGGAAAAACAGATTCTTTTGATGGCTAATGCTCCTCATTCAACTCAATGTAATTAGTAATTCTGAATCTTTCCTCTAAGAAAGTTATGAAATTTCTTCTTGCAGGTACTAAACATGCTTCTCGAGTCTTCTTGCTTCTGGTCTAACCTCTACTTTGCAATATTCCAGAAGAAAAGAAAAGGACATCTGTGTAATCATTATTAACAGGGGCCAATGGCCAGATGCTGCATGTTCCTACTGAGGGCAATATGAATAGGGATTGTGATAAGGATCCCTTGTAAATATATGTGAAAAGTATTTGTAATTTGTTGCCTCTCATCCAAGAATGAAATTCCTATTGATACTCATATATTATCTGATCATCTGTCCAATATTAACGTCTTGTAGTTAAATGCCAATGTATCTGTGATGATAATGGAAAGTTTCTCCAGGTGAAGAATTTGTTTTTGACAAAGCTATTTAAGATAAAATGTTCACAAATAGGATTTTGATATTTCATACAGTGCTGTGAGAATTCACCAAACACAAGGGTAATGGAAAAAAGAGAGCTGGAAAGAAAACTCACCTTTTGTTTAGATAGTGAGTTACAGAGCTCATTTTTCCTTAGTGCTTGCCATAAAATAAGCACTATCTCTCTCACAAAGCTAGTATCACAATTACCAGGAACTATAAAATCAAAGATTTTATATATATATATCTCTCAAACCAGAGTTAATAATTAAATTTCAAAATACTATAAATCAAAGCATAATAGAATCCAAATATTTTCATGAATATTAAGTCTATGAACATTAAGAGGCTGAGGCAAAGTGATTTTTGCAGTCTTAGACTATAGTACAACTTTTGAGAGGCCACACTAGGTTAATTCAAGTGACTGGTTCCATTAATCTAGTGACCAGTTCTATTCGATTGTAACATTTGAGCCATTAGACATATTTCTTGGTAGCATTGCCTGATGGTTCGTTCTTGTTAGGCAAATTAATCATGGATCTCTGTGTCAAGCACCTTTTTCCAGCTGTCTGTTCTCCTTCTTTCTCCAAATCACCTCAAACTTTTTGGAAACAATAAAGAAAAATAGAGTAAGCCATTTGCTAAAAGCCTGGGGAGTGCAAAACAGTAATAAAGTCAAAAGCTGTTTGATAGTATCTAGCTTTTATGTGAGCAACTTTTTGAAACACAAATGATTATATTTTGGACGGAGCCCATCTTCCCAAAATGACACATATGTTTGATTCCCAACATCCCTTTCACCATTTTTTTTTTTTTTTAACAAGGCCACCCTTATCAAGTCATGTATGAATGAACAGAAGTGTCTTTCATTCCCCACTTGCCTCACGGTTCAAAAGGAACTACTAAAATAGCAGCAACAAAAATCCAACAGCCTGCCAGCGGGCTTGCACCGGTCCCATTCCTAAAGGCATGCAAAAGGTTGGAGAGCTCAGCAAAATTTTTATGTACGGGAGCAGGCCCAAGGAAAACTCACACGCCATAACCAATTGTGGACAGAGGATCATCTATCAGCAGACAAATGCAGGAACTCCAGAATGTCTCTCCTCAAATGAAATAATATATCTTTGAAAGCCAATGCCCGTTTTAGGCCCGAGGCCCATATATCAAGCCTGAGAGGCTTGTGGAATCGCTCCAGGGCCATTAACCTTCCACCTGTTTCCCCTTGTCCTTCAGGATGAGACCCTGCCCTTGATTTTACTCCCTTCCCCTGTTCATCTTCCGACAGAGTGTAAATGTAAAGCAGCGGGCCTGTGAAATAATTCAAAGGCAATGGACCAGGGGCATGGTTACAAATCTCTGCCACTGGCACTGTGACTTATGCAGGCAGTTTGTCACACATGAGCCAGGTGACCTCAGTGACATAACAGAGAAAAATATCGCCAGAGATCAAAGATGGGATTCGGAGCGCTCTAAGTAACTCTGCTCCATAGAGTGAGCAGGTTACATGGTATCCAAGGATTTCCCCTTATATCAATAACATTTGTTCTGGCGAAACAGAAAAGGTAGCCCAGAGACTCCCTAATTGAAATCATTTCTGTCAAGTAGACCATTTCTGTAACATGAGACCATTTCTGTAACATGAGAATTCGAATTTCTGTTTTCTTGATCATGCCTTATAGTTGCTTGCTATAGTTATGAATGCCAGGAATAGGCAACATAAATCCATCTAATTCAGCTTTAATACAGAGAAATTAATAGAATTTGAAAAACATAAAAGTGAGACCATGAAGAATTTGTCAGCCTAAGTACTTAAAAGCTATTATTGTAAAGGTAAAAGGAAAGTTTTACTATTGCTTATAAATTTACTAGATCAAAGTGGTTAAGTAAAATTTTTGAGGCTTACACTACTTACTAAAATGAATTTTACATGTTTATTATGTATTATGTGTAACATTAAAGGTAGTAAATAAAGGATCTTATGAGATCACATACATGAAGTTACTTTAAAAAAGTCCAAGACATTCTCCAGATCATATTAGAACTTAGGAAAATGTAGAATGACCCTTGAATGGTTAAAAAAAGTAGAGGGGTATATTGGAAGAAAATTAATAGTTGAAATAGTCTTAATTATGAATGAGAATTAATTTCTAGTTTGTATTTGTTACTTAAAGTATGACTTTCATCAGTTTTTTTGTGCATTCAAATATTCTCTGTTGGGTCTAGAAAATGAACAAGACCTTAACATAGTCCTCCCTAGACCCACTGTCTTTTCCGTAGCATTACATTTTGAATTTTTCATAAATTAAAGTAACTAACAACAATCAGTCTTGATTCACTGGTTGAGAGAGGCAAATACATCTTAGTTCGTTCCTTCCCTGTTCTAAAGCAAGGTAGCTGAGATGTAAGTAACTTCCCTTGAGATGCTGTACGTACACACACGAGTGTCTCTTTCCAAGTGCTGTTGCAGTCTTTAGTGGACCAACACATGTGTTTTTGCCTTCTCCATGCGTGCTGATACCAATGCCAAATTTCTAACGTGGATATGTTGGAAAATAAAAACAATCAACTTTGTTTAATAATCAGAAAGTTCTGATGCCCACGTTTGGAGCAATTTGAAATTCTTGCTTGAATCTTGACAGAAATGTGAGGATACTAACTTTCTTTAACTAGCTTCGTTACCTGGAACCATCACTAGGCTTCAATGGGTCCATGAAGCCCTGGGATTGCATGCAAAATTTTCTGTTTTATGCATTTTTCTGGGAAAATTAGTACAAGCTATCATCAGATACTCAAAGAATGTTAACAGTGACTGCTAGAGAACAGGATTCAAAACCCTAAGCTAGAATCAAAAACTGTAAGAGCCCTAAAGGGTCATCCAGACTGATGTACCATCTTGCAAATGAGAAAAAGCAGTCCGAGGAAGAGGGTGTCACACAACTATTAAGTTGATGCAAAATTAATTGCGGGTTTGTTTGTGTTTTTGTTTCTGTTTGAGACCAAGTCTTGCTCTGTCACCCAGGCTGGAGTGCAGTGGCACGATCTCGGCTCACTGCAACCTCTGCCTCCCAGGTTCAAGCGATTCTCCTGCCTCAGCCTCCAGAGTAACTGTGATTGATTACAGGCACCCACTACCATGGCTGGCTAATTTTTGTATTTTTAGAAGAGACGAGGTTTCACTATTTTGGCCAGGCTGGTCTTGAACTCCTAACCTTAGGTGATCCACCTGCCTTGGCCTCCCAATGTGCTGGGATTACAGGCTTGAGTCATCCAGCCCAACCTAATTGTGGTTTTAATGTCAAAAACCACAATTAATTTTGCACTAACCTAATACAATTTATTAAACAATAGCTAGTGAAAATGAGTTACTGAAACTCCAGAATTTGCTTCTTCAGGGCCTCTTCCTCTACATGTATACCAATCTTTCCTTTGGCTGTTGTTTAAAAGTCAGATTTTGTTGTATGTCCCTTAAAATAATTTTTCTGTGATGCCAAAACCTAATTATGAGAAACACATATATTTTTAAAAGAACATAAAACATTTTATAATTCTGGCCTTAGGCATCTGTTGGTATGAATAAATGTTTAAAAGACTTTCATTTGTAGATTAAAATTTGTGTTTTATGAAAACAGCACTAAAGTAGTAGATATTATGCCCTAAATGCTTGTTAGGATTTTTTTCTTGAAAAAGGATAGTTTGTATACATGTCACATGACATGGTCTGCCTAACTTTTAAGTAGCTTTGTTGTATCAAATTCTTGTAAGTACGTTTTAAACTTCTCTAAAATTAATATTTAATTTATACAAATTAATTCACTATCTCTCACAGTGAGTGAATTAGTGGATGTTCCTTTGTAATATTTATGAAAACCTCAAACCAAGATCATGCAATGCCACCTATTATCAAAAAATATGTTTTTACTTAATGTTTATTTTGAATTCTCCATACCTCCAAATTATTAACTAAAATGCTAAGCAAGTCATGCTCTTCATTTAAATGTCTACTCTGTACCTACTCAATAGTAAAAACACTAAATCTGAAAAGATATCAACTGCTTTTGAATTCTCAAATCAAGTAAGGCATTTAATATTCTCAGTAAGCTACCTAAATTAGTCACTCCTTTTAGAAGTACAGGACAAAAAATGAAAAAGATACTATAATAGTAAGTTAACCTAAAATTTTTAATCCACTAATGCTCTGTGATTTAAAACAAATAAGATACGGTTAGCCTGCAGAGAAAAAAAAAAAAAAAAAAAAAATTCCTGGGCATGAATCACTGCTTACATTCTTTTCCATCCACAAACAATTTCATTTGGGAAAGTTGCCACATAGTATCGACAGTGACAACAAATGGCATTGTCCGGTGAACATCTGTTTCCGACTCCCACACTGATACTGCAGGCTGGGTACTTAGGACTTAGTTGGTCTTCACAAGTTGCTGAGCCACAAAGGAACTGGAAATCACTGGTACGTTGAGGTTTTATTATTGGAACACAGGAAAACTTTATCATCATGCTGGGAAGTTCTGTATCTTTTGAAATATTGGAACCGGGGTTATGTTAGCACATTAAACCATGCGGAAGACTACTTCTGAAGAAAGGGGAGGAAAAAAACTGTTTCTTGTCTATTATGTCCTTGGGTTGAGGTTCCCACTCAATCTTCATATAACTTCCTCACCCACCCTCAACCGAAAATTGTTTTGTTTTTAAAAGATGTTATTGAGTTTAGCTTCTTGTTAAAATCGAGAGAACAGAATACCAAAGGAATTCTAAGCAAAACATGATAAATAAACACTATTGTTTCTTAACAAAAAAAAAAGAAACCAGAAGAGCTTTTGTATACACTTTTATTTTTTCTAAATTCACACTACCTTGCTTCACATTTTCTGAAAGCCTGGATATATATAGGCTCGTAAAGACTCTTGACTAGGACATCCTCACCTCAGCCCACAGTGTTAAAAGGAGGAGGGCAAAGAGCTGCCGGGAGAAAAGCCAGTATGAGTGGGTAAGTGGAGAGGTGGCGACAAGACACAGATGTGTGACTTTGGCCTTTGCTGCTCAACTTATGCTACAAGGGTAATGGTTTATGCACGTCTTTCAAGAACCCTTCAAGTGCACACAACAGATTACTACTACTCTGTTTTACACTTCTTCTCTGTGTGGCACTTATTTTTAACAAAAGTCTAATTCTAAACTATTTGCATGCTCCAACTATTTGCATGCTCCAAATTAATTTGCATATTGCTGAAGCAAAAAGGCCTCCTTTTTTTGCAAAGTGGCTTTCCTTTTTCCACTTATATTAATGGAAATGTTCAGTGCGATATGCAGTCAATGTCTGACTTATGTATACTTGGTAAACGGTTCATTCTAAAAAATATATATTGGAACATATTATATAAAACACTGTTTACTTCATTTGGCATCACACAAAATAGGCACTCAAAAAAATATTTGTTAAAGAGATCACCAAATGAAATTACCACAGAGCTGTCTGGCTGAAGATAGGACAATAATAAATTCCTACTGGAGAGAAATAATTCTAAGACTTATTTTTCCTAGAGGATGATCTTTCACCAGAATACACATATAGTTTATAAATAATATATGTTTTTAAAAAGAATTATTACTAACTACCATATCTTCATAATTTTACATGCTGTAAACCCCTAAAAATGTAACTATTTAAAAAATAATCATTCAGTCTAACATGACTATTTATGGGAAAATATATCCATATTTGGAGAACTTTTTTTTGTTTGAATTCCAGTCCATAGTGATAAAAAAAAAAAAAAAAAAATCAAAGTGTTTGAGATTTGTGTTTCTCATGTTTTTTTTCTTTTCTTTCTTTCTTTCTTTCTTTTTTTTTTTGAGTCGGAGTCTCTCTCTGTCACCCAGGCTGGAGTGCAGTGGTACCATCTCGGCTCTCTGCAAACTCCGCCTCCTGGGTTCACACCATTCTCCTGCCTCAAGTAGCTGGGACTACAGGCTCCTGCCACCATGCCCAGCTAATTTTTAGTAGAGATGGGGTTTCACCGTGTTAGCCAGGATGGTCTCGATCTCCTGACTTCGTGATCCGCCCGCCTCGGCCTCCCAAAGTGCTGGGATCACAGGCGTGAGCCACCGCACCTGGCCCCTTTTTCTTTTCTGTCTTCTTTCTTTCTTCCTTCCTTTCTTCCTTCCTTCCTTCCTTCCTTCCTTCCTTCCTTCCTTCCTTCCTTGCTTCCTTCCTTCCTTCCTTTCATTTTTTTTCCTTTTCTTTTAGATTAAAGACAGGGTCTTGCTATGTTGGTCTTGAATCTTCCCACCTCAGCCTCCTAAAGTGCTAAGATTTCAGGTGTGAGCCACTGTAGCTGGCCTCTCCCACTTTTAATTACAGTCTTATAATCAGTTCTCAAATAACTGCACTCATAATTAGTTATCAAAAAGAAAAAAACATTAACAAACAGGTAATCAAAAATTAGAACTAGATCTGTAATATTCATGACCATGAATCATTTCATTACTAATAACCTATTTATATTGTTTTTTATGCTTTTTAGCATACTTTTATTTCCTCATGAGGCCCAAGTTTAACCATTTTCATCCAAATCAGTCTTGAAGAAAAATTCAAGAGGAATTCTTTAAGATTGAATTGACTCAAATGGCACCATCTCTGCAAGGTTTTCCCTGGTGCCCCCTCCACAGACAGAAAAGCTCTGCTCTGTGTTCTTATAACAGCTATCATCTCCATTGTACACCCATTGTCAATTCTAACTACAAATTCAAAACTCTGTCTCCCAGCAGTGCGAGGCCACTGTGCAAGGACTGGGTATCTTAACTGACTTCGTATCCCTACTGCTTAGCAATGTGCCTGGCATATTGAGGCTCTCCATATATGTTTGCTATATTAATTAATCAAGAAACTGTGGCTCAGAGAAGATGTGTGTGTGTGGTGTGTGGTGTGTGTATCAGTGGGGCCTGCGTATCTGTGATTCTGTGTCTTCTACATCCGTGAGTTCAACCATGGATCAAAAGGATTTGGGGAAAAAAAATTGTGTCTGTACTAAACATATACAGACTTTTTTGGTCATTATTCCCTAACAATACAGTGTAATAACTACTTATACCCTATTAGGTATTATAATTTTAAGATGATTTAAAGTACATGGGAGGTTATATGTAAATACTGTGACATTTTTATACCAGAGACTTGAACATTCTCAGATGTTAATATCTGTAGAAGGTCCTGGAACCAATCCCCCACAGATACCAAGGGACAACAGTATGTGTATGTGTGTGTGTGTGTATATATATATATGTGTGTGTAAACGCTTTGACCAAAGTCATAGAGCACATTAGTGGCTCAGATGAAACTGAAACCTGACTTTTGGTTCAGGGCTGTTCACAATAAACTACTTCTTCCAATTTCAACTATGTTAACCGATGCTCTGTAGATGCAAACTAATAGCAACCAAATAAGTTAACAAAAAGGCAGGCAATCAATGCTGATTTTCGTAAGGAAGTAAAGATAAAATTCTTCATCACATCTTGTGTCACCTAGAGGAAACATCAGCCTGCCAATTTTACAAACATGCCGGTAAAAGAATTTCCTTGGCAAATTGACAGCATGGAAATGTCCTTTCTAAAAATCAATTAACCCTCTAAATTCATGGGCTTGCTAGAAACATTTCCTATGCCATGGAATACAAGGCTCATGGAGATGCTCTTCCCCTTTCTATTTCTGGACATCTTCTTTTGTTCATACTTGCTAATAATAGTAGCAGAGATGGAGGTGCTATTTATAGTCCTGAAAGCAGCATGACTCTGTGCACACTTTATTCATTTATACTTCCTGTGTTTATTGTAACCTTACCTTTTTAGTAATTAAAAGTGTTCATCCAAGATTTTATTTAGCAACAAATCAGTTGTAAATAGCTTTTCTTTTAATACATGAAAGCCTATATATAGGCTCATTCAAATATTTTACTCCCACTTCCTTATTAACTAAAAACAGATTTCAATGGTGGGTAGGGGTATAAAACTGTGTTTTCTTTCCAAGTTTTATACAAGATCTAATTATTTGGCCTTCAGGTGTTTTGATTAAAAGAGTGTCACATTATGAGGTAAACCGTGCATTCTCAAATCATTCAAATTTTGTCTTAGATACTGAAGCAAAATTGCTATTATAGCCAACCCACCATGAATTTATTAATCAACAGACTATAACTTTAAATTTATCTGATTGCTATATAATATGGTTAAAATATATAATAGTTAAAAATGTTTCCTGTGCTCCATAAAAAATTGCTTGCTGGAGTACAAGTTCTCTAAAAATAGTCCTAGCACCTAGGAGTTCCCTTTGAAACCAATAGGGTTTTCCAGTATTAGAAGCACCCAAAAACAGAAAAATTAATATTCCTAGATTTACTCCTGGTATTCCTTTACCTTGATTTATATAAATGAGTTAGGTCCTACCCCTTTATAAGCAATTCCTTGTGAAGATAATCATACCAAACATGAATCAATTTCCTCACTAAATCTAAGACAACAAAAGTGCATATTTTGTCAGCTTCAACCAGTATTCCATATCTATCATGTTCTTTATCACATAGTATAGATTGTTTTCATCAGAAAGTAAAGCTCAAGGTAGTTTGTGTGCATCTATTTTAAAACTGATCAATTTTTAAGACTTTCAGGAAAAAAAATCTGCTAAATATTATAATTGGTTCTGTCTCTGAGCAGAGAAATACTGAGTAACACAGGCAGTGCTGGATCCTGTGGTCCCACTGAATATCGGCTCTGCTCTTCATCACAACCTCAAAATCCACTAGAATTGAGACAATTAGGTTTTTAATCTAAAATAGCCTAGTTAGAGAAATAATTAGCAGTTAATTAGAGCATTCAATCTCAAAAGATCTCTTTTAATAAATATATTTTTGCTCTTCTGCTCTAAACCTGATCAAACCAAAACATTCAGCAAAAGTGGGAGCAATTATGTAAACATTTATTCAGTCATTCTCAATAGGGGACAATTTAACTTCTAGATTTGCCTTATACTCATGTGTAATGAAACAACAGATTTTGGGCACTGTTGTTGCTTTAAGTGCCATTTCAATGTGTTTTTACCTAGGGTTTTGTTCCAATAAAGTTGATGCTACATAAACACCTCTTAGCTCAGAAACCATTGTGAAACATTACAGCTGTGAAGCAGAGTGTTTTCAGGTCTAAACTAATTATTGATGTGTTAGTTATTTTTCTCTAACTCCTAAGGTGAAATGAGACAGGGCTGGAAGCTGTGGGAAAACCTAGAGCAAAAGCATATGAAATAATATTTTGTGGATATTAATTCCTCTCTCTGAAAGTGGTCTGGTACATTTGATTTAGAAATCAAAGAACATTAATCAAAATAGTCCTGTAAATGATTTGACCTAATCTCAAATTCTTGTTAGGCAGCCATCTGGGTGAATAATTTAAAACTAAAGAAGTCAATTGCCCTAAAAAGGATGTCTTGTAAAAGGACATACATATATATTTATATATGGAAAAATAGGTAGTTTTACGCCCATTTCAAAAGATAAATTCATTTTTACTCTCTCTTATAAAGTATTGCCAACATGCTTCTAGTATTCCCTACAGATTCTTCCAGAATTCTCCCTTTTACCTGAGAGCCTGCACACACAGACTGAAACTCTGCTATGCATCCCAACTGCTCAGGTACATACACAGGTAACTTAAACCAGCTCTCAATCAGGTTTGTGTATGTATTTGGTGGTGGGGGGAAGGGAGGTTGGAACGGATTTTTGATTAAATGTTATTATGCAGTAACAGTGAGTAATTTTTTTTTTTTTTTTTTTTTTTTGAGACAGAGTTTCACGCTGTCACCTAGGCTGGAGTGCAGTGTTGCTATCTCAGTTTACTGTAGCCTGGACCTCCTCAGCTCAAGCGATCATCCTGCCTCAGCCTCCCAAGTAACTAAGACCTCAGATGCATGTAACTACAGCTGGCTAATTTTTACATTTTTTGTAGAGACAGGGTCACTATGCTGAGACTCCTTGTCTTAGGCTCAAGTAATCCTCCTGATTTGACATCCCAAAGTGCTGGGATTACAGGTGTGAGCCACAGCACCTGGCTGATCATTTCATTTAAAATATATATTCTTGACTTATAGACGATTTAAAAATAAAAATCATCAGACACTACAGAATATGACTGGCTCATAAGATTTCTAGGCTACCTTCTCTGTTTGCCTTAACTATTTCTCAAACCAAAAGACTGAGAAAGCCCACGTCCACAGCAAATGCACAAAGGGGCTCTGCCATCCATTCATTTAACTAACATATACTGACAGCTTATTATGAACAGGAAAGTAGATGCCTGGGAAAAATTACCTAAAACCAACTGTGTACAAAACTACTACCCTGTACAATTTATATCAGTCAAACTACCTCACAAATGAAAAGTACTTAAGAATGTCACTTTATTTTTCAGGGAAAATTGGAAGTGAATAAAGATGACTTAAAAAAAACAAACTTTCCCTCAGCCTTCTAAATTTATGTTGAACTTCGAGCTCTGGAGAGCAAACTTTTCATAAAAATATCTCTAACATCCCATTTTAAAGCCAACTAGAGTTCATCTTAGAGATAACTATTCATGGATACATATGTAATATTGAGACATAATTAGAGATTATGTTTTCCAATGTTCCTCCTAATTAGTCACTTAAGAGTTCTAATCTTTTTACTTTGACATGAAGGGCAAAACTGGGTAAATAAAATCAAATAGGAAATGTAAGATAATTTAGTAGTTTTTAATGGGATTCCTTTTACAAATAGAAAAATTAAGTTTCTGCAGTATGAGGACCTCCAAAACCTTTATGACATACTTTATAATATTACCATAGGAAACCCCACATTTTCTTAATTAGATAACAGTAAAACTTGTATCTATATGCAATACTATTGCTATTTTGAATCCGAATTGTTTGGCCGAGTGTGGTGGCTCACGCCTGTAATCCCAGCACTTTGGGAGGCTGAGGTGGGTGGATCATTTGAGGTTTGAGACTGACCTTACCAATATGGTGAAACCCCGTCTCTACTAAAAATACAAAAATTAGCCAAGCATGGCAGCACGTGCCTGTAATCCGTGCTATTCGGGGCACTGAGGCAGGAGAATTACTTAACTCAGGAGGCGGAGGTTGCAGTGAGCTGAGATAGTGCCATTGCACTCCAGCCTGGGTGACAAGAGCAAAACTCCGTCTCAAAAGAAAAAAAAAAAGAAGATGAATTGTTCACAAATTCTTCATCAGAACTGAAAGAGAACTTACAGCATTTTCCATTTAAAGTTGTTTGATATACATATTAGAAATTTCTTAGGGTAAGGAGAGTGAAATTGAACTAATGGAACTATGCCTGGTATCAGCCAGTCTAGGTGAGCTTAGGAGAAGGTGGAATGCTTAAGGCCGAATAACCAGAGAGTGTGTAATGAGGCTATAAATGTTGAGCTTAGCTCAGAGAAAAATTACTTATTTAGTTTCCAGGCATGACTTTCTTGATAGTCCCTGGGTCAATGAGAAATTATTTTGAGAAAGAAAAACTCACTACAGATGTCTGGGGTTAATATTTATTTTCAGTCAATTTGGGTAGTATAGACTTAAATCCTATTTTATCAAATTTTAAAATTTCATCATCTGTGTAGGTTTCTATCTTTATTTCCACCTCCTCCTACACTAAATGATATTCTACACAAGAAATACCTTAGCAGAACTGCAAATCGGAAGCAGAAGCAGATTTACCTGAAACTAATGAGCTTCAGCTTCAGCAGCCTTTACTTGCACAGAAAATTCCACGGCTTTTTGAGGGACTCAAGCCATGTGTATGCTCCAGGTCTAATGTTTTTGTAAAATTTGCAAAAGAAAGAGATTTTTGTGGTCTTTTTCACTGAGAGCTTCCTAAATTGTATAAAATTTAGGGTCCACAAAGCTGGGATTAATCTCTGCTGCAAGTGACCACTGACTTGGGCTAATAAGTAAACTGGCAAGAAACCTTTTCAACTTCAAAGATATCAGACCAAATATTATCAATTTTTTTTTTTCAAATGACTAGAAGTAAATTAAGTAAGGTTCGAAGTAGTGGGAAACTAAGTCCTGTTGGAAGATTGGGAGACTGAAGAATTATAATAGATGAAACACTCACTGCTATTAGCAGGGTTATTGATTCTGATATGTATGACATATTTATGCTCATCTGTAATTTTGTAGATAAATCCCTGGATTTGTTTTCTAATCCAAACCCTGACACTGCTCTGCCCCAGGAGGAGAGAAGCCTTGGAAAGACTATAGCTTGGATTCTTGTGCTACTACAGAAAAGAAAGTTGAAAGAGTTCTTTAAAAAGCAACAAAGATCATTAAAGAATTGAAGATAAAGCTTACAAAAAATATTTAAAATAACTAGCAACTTTACCCTCATAAAAAGGACAACAGAGGAAAACAAATTGGGTCTATGCCAAGGCACTGATGCAAACATCAGATGAAATTCATCTATAGGTTTCATACTGAAGGAGAAAAATACCTTTAAATGTAACATTTCACACTTTAAATACAAGAAATCCAGTTTCCTAAGCTCAGAGCCAGCCTCAGAATCAGGAACGTCAAGGGAGGAAGCACTAAATGTTCTCAGCCATTATTTCTCTGCATATGTAGCCAACTGAATTTGCACACTGGTGTCTGCATAGGCGCTTAGTTTTTTTGTGTGGTTTTCAACATTTATTTTAGGTTCGGGGGTACATGTGAAGGTTTATTACCTAGGTGAACTCGTGTCATGGGGGTCTGTTGTACAGATTATTTTATCACCCAGGTATTAAGTCCAGCACCCAGTAGTTATGTTTTCTGCTCTCTCCCTCCTCCCACCCTCCAGCCCCAAGCAGACTCCAGTGTCTGTTGTTCCCCTCTTTGTGTTTGTGAGTTCTCATCATTTAGCTCCCACTTTTGTTTTTTGAGACAGAGTTTTGTTCTTGTTGCCCAGGCTGGAGTGCAATGGCGCGATCTTGGCTCAGTGCAACCTGCACCTCCCAGGTTCAAGCAATTCTCCTGCCTCAGCCTCCTGAGTAGCTGGGATTACAGGTACCTGCCACCACGCCGGGCTAATTTTGTATTTTTAGTAGAGATGGGGTTTCTCATGTTGGTTAGGCTGGTCTCGAACTCCCGACCTCAGGTGATCCACCCTCCTTGGCCTCCCAAAGTGCTGGGATTACAGGTGTGAGCCAACGTGCCCAGCCAGCTCCCACTTATAAGTGATAATATGCAGTATTTGGTTTTCTGTTCCTGCATTCATTTGCTAAGGATAATGGCCTCCAGCCCCATCCATGTTCCTGCAAAAGACATTATCTCGCTCTTTTTTATGGCTACATAGATAGGTGATCAGTCTTAGACTCCTCTGTCTTAAATACTGAAATAAATTTAGATTCCCTAATGTCTAAAGTTTTTAGGTTTTCACATAGCTGCAATTCAGCAAGTCATCATGTAAAGGGTTATGATGAAGCAAGGGGTAGCCACGTGTTCCATCTCTACTGACAGGGCCCACAGGGAATGACACGTGGTGCAGAAGGAAAGATTTAAGTTGTACATAAAAGAATGTCTTGACTACTGACAAACTTTAAAATAGATGGCAGGGGCCAGGTGTGGTGGCTCATGCCTGTAATCCCGAGGCTGAGGCGGACGGATCACTGGAGGTCGGCAGTTCGAGACCAGCCTGACCAACATGGTGAAACCCCGTCTCTACTAAAAATACAAAAATTAGCTGGGCATGGTGGTGGGTGCCTGTAATCCCAGCTACTCGGGAGGCTGAGGCAGGAGGATCACTTGAGCCCGGGAGGCAGAGGTTGCAGTGAGCCAAGATCATGCCATTGTACTCCAGCCTAGGTGACAGAGTGAGATTCCCTCTCAATAATAATAATAATAATAATAATAATAAATTAATTAATTAATTAAATAGATGGCAGGGAACGTGTAGAGGATCCCCACCCCTGAGAAATCTTTGGGAAGAGCTTGAATTTATATCTCCATGGAGTGGTTTAGCTGTGCCTTCTTAAATAAAAATAAGAATTAGAATAAATGAATAGCTCCCAAAGGTGACGTCTGAGAACTGGCTCTGGCACCTGGATCTATCTGTTTAGGGAAATTTTAGAACATGTGCATGATTTTCCCCTAGATTTTCCCCTAGATGGTCTGGTTCCCCTTCTCTACAATGGCTCCCAAAGGCTTAAGCCAAAAACCTGAGTCCACCTGCCTCATCTTCTCTCAAAGTCCTTTTGGCAAATTCTGTCAGCTTTACCTCAACATATATCCTGGGTCCATCAACTTCTCCCCCATCTCCATTCTCATGCCCTGACCTAAGCCACCATCTTTCCATCTCTCCCCTGGGCTTGACACATACTGGATATTTAATTAACGTATGTTGAATTAATAAATATATGAATGGATGAACAATTCATTAGTTCTGGGGTGGAACTTGGGAATATGTAATTTTAAAAAGCTAGTGTGGAATCACTTTAGGCACACTGGGCTAGATTGCCCCCTCAATGTGTGCATATACTGGAAGGATGATTTGGTGTCATTAAAATAATAACTATGAAATAATCCGCAATAAATCAGTTCTAGGTTAAAAAGAAAAACTTGGCTGGGCATGTAATCCCAACACTTTGGAAGGCCAAAGCGGTGGATCACCTGAGGTCAGGAGTTCGAGATCAGCCTGGCTAACATGGTGAAATCCCGTCTCTACTAAAAATACAAAAGTTAACTGGGCGTGGTGGTGCACACCTATAGTCCCAGCTACTCAGGAAGCTGAGACTAGAGAATCGCTTGAACCCAGGCAGAGGTTGCAGTGAGCCAAGATTGCACCACTGTACTCCAGCCTGGGGGACAGAGTGAGACTCTGTCTCAAAAAAATAAATAAAAATTGAAATTAAAAAAGAAAAAGAAAACTTTCTGGTCAAAAAGAATGTTATACTGAAGAAATCTGAAGGCTGGGCATGGTGGCTCATGCCTGTATCCCCAACACTTTGGGAGGCTGAGGCAGAAGAATTGCTTGAGCCTAGGAGTTTGAGACTAGCCTGGGCAACATAGCTAGGCCCCATATCTACAATAAATAAATACATAATTTTTAAAACATTACATTTGTTTAAATTAAATATGAAACAAGGACTAGGACCTCAAATACATACATGTCATCAATAACCAAAATTTACCTAGAGGAAAAAGGTCTGTTGGAGACAGTGACAAAAATAACCAAGCACATAAAAGATACCAACTCCTTTAGTATGAGTTTAGATAGTAAATTAAAAACAAAACAATATCGAAATACACTTTCAGCTAAATGCTGGCAATTAAGGGAAATCCTATACCAGGACCGAAATCATGACATTATGTGGCAGGCATATGTCCCTGGTACATTTTCAATCCTTCTGGCCCCCAATGCTTAAGTTTTTCCAGTGGCTCCCCTTTGCCCTGAATAAAATCCGTATGAGAACCGTATATATAAATGATCTGCTCACCTGTCCAGCTTTACCTCTTGCCCCTTCCCTACCTTTGACCTTCCAGCCATAGGAATTACTTGAAGTTTCCAAGAAGTGCAATGCCAATGCCTCTTTTTTTTAACATGAGCTGTTCTCTCCTAGTGATGCTTTCCTGAACCCTCCCTTACTCCCACCTTGTTGTCTATAAGAATTAAGTTGTACTTTCCAGTTCAAACATAATCTTAAACATAGCTGGGGCTATTTGTGTGCTGTCATAACCAAGTTTTTGCACAAGATTTCAGGGTCAGAGTTTGCCATTGTGTTTAGTGCTGCATCAATGTCAGGAGGGGTTCCACTTTGAGAAAACTGCCATGGAGACTTGTAAAGTGAAGACAGCTTCCATCTATTTTTTTTTTTTTTTTTGAAATGGAGTCTCGCTCTGTCCCCTAGGCTGGAGTGCAATGGGTGATCTTGGTTCACTGTAACCTCCACCTCCCAGGTTCAAGCAATTCTCCTGCCTCAGACTCCTGAGTAGCTGGGATTACAGGCATGAGCCACCACACCCAGCTACGTCCTGTATTTTTAGTACAGATGGGGTTTTGCCATGTTCGCCAGGCTGGTCTTGAACTCCTGACCTCAGGTGATCCTCCTGCCTTGGCCTCCCAAAGTGCTGGGATTACAGCACTTGATTCTGTTATATCTCCAGCAATTTAGCATACGGACTGACACACAATACAAATTTGATAAATGTTTGATGAATGTGTGAGTGAATAAATGAATATGTGAATAAAATCTGACTCTGGCCTGATCCTAGGTCAGGACTACCCATTTATGGCTGAAATGTTTTAGGGGCAGCTTTGAGAGTGTGATTCAACAATAAAGAAAAATACTACACCCCAGTAAAACGCAGGTGTAATGTGTTTTGATCTTTTCAAAAGCTAAAAATCGCAGTTGGACCCTTCCAAATATGACTGAAATGAAGTTATGTTTACTAGATTGTAACACTTCATTGATAAAATCATGAAAGCAATTCTCAATGGTCAAATAAAACTCCTTCAATAACACTCATAAGCAGGAATACCAACAGATGAGTGCAATATAGTAATGCTTTTAGGCCAGGCACAGTGGCTCACGCCTATAATTACAGCACTTTGGGAGTGGTGGGTGGATCACAAGGTCAGGAGTTCGAGACCAGCCTGACCAAATGGTGAAACCCCATCTCTACTAAAAATACAAAAATTAGGCTGGGCGTGGTGGCTCACATCTGTAATCCCAGCACTTTGGGAGGCTGAGGCAGGCGGATCATGAGGTCAGGAGCTCGAGACCAGCCTGACCAACATGGTAAAACACTGTTTCCACTAAAAAAAACAAAAATTAGCTGGGCATGGTGGCATGCGCCTGTAATCTCAGCTACTCAGGAGGCTGAGGCAGGAGAATTGCTTGAACATGGGAGGCAGGGGTTGCAGTGAGCCGAGATCGCGACACTGCACTCCAGCCTGGGTGACAGAACAAGACTCTATCTCAAAAAAAAAAAAAAAAAACCAAAAGTGAACCAGGGCCATTGTTTACACTGCAGATATCTGATGTTACTTGAACTGAGTGTTAATAGCAATATTGCTGTTATTGCACTCAGGTGTCTTCCCCCAACCTTAATTTACGTGCCAAACAGATCCATAATTTTTTTCTCCAAAGCTGGAGCAAGAATCAATTAAAGTACATAATAATGTGTTAACTAGCTAATACAGCAGTTAACATTAAGGGGCATTTCAAGCCTCTGAGTTTTTAGCAGTAGAGCTTTTCTTTCATTTGCTCTGTAAGATCTATAATTGAAAGAATACCATGAGAGATGCCTTTCATCAGCTCCGCGAGTTACATTTCCTGCTTTGATAACTGTACAAGGAAAATCTAAGGCACTTCAAGCTCCCCAATTACGTTTGATTAGCTAGTCAAAATAATATAACAGCTTTTCATCACCCAAAGGAAAACTTTTGAAGAATTCTATTGCCAACACTTCTGCACAAACACTAATCTATATCATTATTTTATAAGGGGAAATGTAATATTTAGTAAGTTTTTTAAAAATTAGGCAACAAGTAAAGCCTCTTATTCATCACAACTTTAGATCAAAAAGGCACACAACTGTGATGATAAGATGTGTGGTAAAGAAGCATTTGTAGCAGTTTCAGAGTCCACAGGATACAGTGATCAAAATGAAACAACAGGCCTTAGAATGAGCCAACATTTCAGAGAATGTGTGTGAAAACAGGATATGCACTCCAAACACTGTGATACACACACACAGACACAGATACACACACACACACACATACACAATCTGCCAGGGAGACTTATTTGGGACCCGGAACTTGTGCATGCAGGTAACTGTTTTCTAGCAAATGAATATGAGTGTGCCTATATGAAAATAAGGAACACTAAGAAGTCATTTAAAACATTATTCTGAGAATTTTCAGGTTATTGACAGTATCTACAGAATGTTGCTTAAAAGTAAAGCAAAGATGTCTACATATTGCCTTTACCATTGATAAATCTGTATCTGTCCTTTAAGTCTTGAGCACATTAATTCAACATGTATCCAGTGTCTACCACGGGTCATTCTCATAAAAATATGTTTTTAATTTAAATGAAATAATTATCCTGCTCTCTCAGGTAAAACATGCTATAAACAGCATGTAGACATGTGATAGTCAATTCATAGGAGGTGGTTCTGTTGTAGCATTTAATAACGAACACTACTAAACCACTGATGAAAGGCCAGTTACATCCGTGCTACCAAGATGAAAGACAAAGACCAGGACCTTAAGATCTCAGGTTGCATTTCACCTTTGCGAGGCTTTTATTGCACAATAAATGATAGAATTTAGACCTATTGGCCAATTACTCCATCTGTCATGTAAAGAAATGATATTCTTACAGAATTAGAAGCTGGATCAAGTTTGGTTGTAAAGTTATCCCGGGTTGGGTGCGGTGGCTCACGCCGGTAATCCCAGCACTTTGGGAGGCGGAGGTGGGCGATCACCTGAGGTCAGGAGTTCGAGACCAGCCTGACCAATATGGAGAAACCTTGTCTCTACTAAAAATACAAAATTAGCCAGGTGTGACAGCACATGCCTATAATCCCAGCTACTTTGGAGGTTGAAGCAGGAGAATCGCTTGAACCCAGGAGGCAGAGGTTGCAGTGAGCTGAGATCACACCATTACACTCCAGCATGGGCAACAAGAGCAAAACCCTGTCTCCAAAAAAAAAAAAGTTAATCCCGAATGTTGTGCACTCTGAGTGACACTGACATTTCCAAATATTCAAAATAATGTGGTTTTCTGTTAGTTGTCTGAGAGAAATGATAAGGCAGCATTTCAACAAGTCCTGGGTACTTCAGACTTATTATTTATTTATTTATTTATTTGAGACAGAGTTTCACTCTGTCGGCCAGGCTAGAGCACAGTGGCACAATCTTGGCTCACTGCAACCTCCGCCTCCTGGGTTCAAGCAATTCTCCTGCCTCAGCCTCCTGAGTAGCTGGGATTATGGTGCCCACCAACATGCCAGGCTAATTTTCTTTTTTTTGTTGTTTGTTTTAGTAGAGACGGGGTTTCACCATCTTGGCCAGGCTGGTCTCGAACTCCTGACCTCGTGATCCACCTGCCTTGGCCTCCCAAAGTGTTGGGATTATAGGCATGAGCCACCGCACCCGGCCCAGACTTAATTCTTCTTGTCAAAGCTTTTGGCTATTTCTTCCCAGGACATAGTACTTGAAGAATTCATAGAATTGGTCCTGGTAGGTCAAGAACATAGCATGTGAAAATTATTTCCAAGGAGGAAGTTAAAGGTGAAGAAGACACTGGTGACCATCTGTGGGACTGTGTGGAGACATGGTTAAAAGACTGAAGTAGAACAGCCTTGTCATGGACAGAAACCCTTACACCTATTTAAAAAGCAGGGATTTTCAAGTTGCTTTTGCATTGACTTCATGGGATTTATGCATACTCACCTTGCTAAGCCTGCAGCCCCAGTATTCTGTCCTGCCCATACCCATCCAAGCTGAGCAGCTACTTTCTCTGCACCCACCCTTGGAAAATGCCACTGTGTGGAAGTCACCTGGCACAGTGGAAGGACAGATATAAATCCTATTATCATTAACTGCAGCCCATCTCTGGGGTCTATTTAACCATTTCTCTTGCCTGCTCCACCCATTCTCAGACTTGTAGGGAATGAGTTGCCTTCCTTGCTCAACCACATCTCACCTGAAGGGTAAATGCAGATACAGCTGAGGACAGAGTAATACCTAAGGGTGCTTCTTGAGGTATAAGAAGGAAAGGAAAAATAGTTAATTAAGAAAAGAAAAAAGCAAATTGGGATGGAAGAAAAGTGGACAAGGAGGACAGAAGAGAAGATAAAGAAAATGATGTACAAGGTTAGTATCCCCCATGGAGCCAGCCAAGGTGCCCATGCCACTGGCTGCCTGATTTTAGCCTACTATATGGAGAGGACACAGGTGTACAGGGGAGTTAGGTTTTAAGTATCAGACATTCAAGAAATACCTAGCTGCTAGGTTAGGTGATGTGGTTTATGTCATTTTTGTTGTTCTTGGCTGTGGGTGGTTTTCTTGGGTTAGAGCTTAATGTCTTTAGCATGAAGAATAGTTTAAATGGCCAATTTCCATGGAGCCATTCTACAAATAGATGTTGAACTCTCAAAGATTTGTATGATCTACTTCCCAAGGTACAGAAGAATAAGTCAGAGCAAAATCATTCTTTATTTATCCTGGAAAATAAAAAAGATCTATTTTACCTTATAGGTTCAGAGGGCAAAGTCCTTCAAAAGTGTGTTGAGGGATGTCACATATGAGTCATGTTTTCTGTGTGTGGTTTTCTTTTTTTAACCCATTCTGTGACTTTGTATGACAGTGTGCTGAGAGGGAGCCGGGGGCTCAGGCTCAGTGGGCTCTACCTCCCCCACACTGAGGAAGTAACACTGGCAGCTTTTCCATAAGATCTCTGAGCAATCTGTGTGCCTGCTGGGGAAGCATAAGTACTGGAATAAGCAGGGACCCTAATTATTCTCAGCAAACAAGCATGCGGCTACTTCTAGGCAGACAAGCTGACAAAACTGCTTCTACCGATTGTTCAGTAGGAACCGGTGCTGAGCACCGAGAGGTTGGAGGAGGTAAGGTAAGCCTACCCAGGTATTCACAAGCTGGGGAGGACCACACTGCTGCTGCATACCTGACTGCCTCATTCTGTGCCCCTCCAATTACATATAGCCTGGTTTTGCAAAAGGAGGCTTAAGTTTCTGCAACCAACAGCAAGACCCTGTTCCTGTTCTGATGGGGACGTAATGAATTATTTTGTCTTCAGTTTCCCACGACGGTCTCCTTTTTTTTTTTTTAAAAAAGATAAAGTCTCACTCTGCCACCCAGGCTGGAGTGCAGTAGTGCGATCTCGGCTCACTGCAACCTCTGCCTCCTGAGGTCAAGTGATTCTCCTGCCTCAGCCTCCCAGGTAGCTGAGATTACAGGCAAGCGTCACCACACCTGGCTAATTTTTGTATTTTTTGTAGAGAAGGGGTTTCACCATGTTGGCCAGGCTGATCTCAAACTCCTGACCTCATGTGATCCTCCCACCTCGGCCTCCTAAAGTGCTGGGATCACAGGCATGAGCCACCGTGCCTGGTTGGGCCTCCTCTAGTTAAAAAAAAAAAAAAAAATCCCGGCCCAGCGCGGTGGTTCATGCTTATAATCCCAGCACTTTGGGAGGCCGAGGCAGGTGGATCACCTGAGGTCAAGAGTTGAAGACCAGCCTGGTCAACGTGGTGAAACCCCATCTCTACTAAAAATACAAAAATTAGATGGGCATGGTGGCATGTGCCTGTAATCTCAGCAACTTGGGAGGTTGATGCAGGAGAATCGCTTGAACCTGGGAGGCAGAGGTTGCAGTGAGCTGAGATCGCGACACTGCACTCCTGCCTGGGCAACAGAGTGAGACTCTGTCTCAAAAACAAAAACAAAAACAAAACAAAAAACCAGCATAACAAATGTATGTATCTTTGGGTAAATTTATGAAAAACCACTCTCTTCAGTAAAAAACAATACGAGTCCTTTAAGACCTGTTGGAATATGATACAGAGGTGAGCATATTGATAATGGCAATTATCAATTATAAAGTATTTTATATATCCTGCTCTTTCAGGTAAAACATCCTGTAAACAGGGCATTTAGACATGTGATAGTCAATTCATAGGAGATGGTTCTGTTGTAGGCTTTAAAAAACAACACTACTGAACCACTGATGAAAGGCCAGTTACCTCCATGCTTCCAAAATGAAAGACAGAGACCAGGACCAAAAAAATGTATATGGCAGTTCTTTGTAAACAGTCAAGTACTTTACTGAAAGTACAATTTGGTTGAGCATGGTGGCTCACACCTGTAATCCCAGCACTTTGGGAAGCTGAGACGGTGGATCATCTGAGGTCAGGAGTTTGAGACCAGCCTGGCCAACATAGTGAAACATCGTTTCTACTGATAATACAAAAATTAGCCAGGCACGGTGGCGCACACCTGTAATCCCAGCTACTTGGGAGGCTGAGGCAGAAGAATTGCTTGAATGCAGGAGAATTGCTTGAACCCAGGAGGCAGAGGTTGCAGTGAGCCAAGATCACACCATTGCACTCCAGCCCAGGTGACAAGAGTGAAACTCCATCTCAAAAAAAAAAGAGAAAGAAAGAAAGTACAATTACGGCCAGGTGAAGTGGCTCATGCCCGAAATCCCAGCACTTTGGGAGGCCGATGCAGGCAGATCACCCTGAGGTCAGGAGTTCGAGACCAGCCTGGCCAACATGGCGAAACCCCATCTCTACTAAAAATACAAAAATTAGATGGGCGTGGTGATGCCTGCCTGTAATCCCAGCTACTCAGGAGGCTGAGGCAGGCGAATCACTTGAACGCAGGAGGCGGAGGTTGCCGTGAGCCAAGACCGTGCCACTGCACTCCAGCCTGGGTGACAGAGTGAGACCCTGTCTAAAAAAAAAAAAAAAATTGATTTAACAAACTTTTACTAATAAATTAACTTGACATTGCTATGGGTCATTATGACTGATGGACGTATCCTCTACAGAGAATGTTATATGAGAGCGATGGTCTTTTACTCCTACTCTGACCAAATGACCATACACTGTGCTCACATCATAGGACTGTCCTAAAGATCAAACTAGAAAATGGCCTGAAAGCATCTAGCACTAGAGCAGGTGCTTAGTGGGTGCCCAAGAAAAGTTACTTCTCTTCTCCTTTACCATATGACCTTGAGCAGAGCAAGGAAAATGTTCACGTCTGTACCATTTTCCAACAGGCCTTAAAGGACTTATATTACTGAAGAGAATGGTTTTTCATAAATTGACCCAAAGATATGTAAATTCATTATGTTTTCTTTTGTGTAATTAGAGAAGGTCATCATAGGAAACTGAATACAAAATAATTCAGTACATCCTTATCAGAATAGGAATAAGGGCTTGCTCTTGGCTGCCGAGGCTTAAGTCTCAGTTTGCAAAACCAGGCTATATTGAACTGGAGGGGCACAGAATGAGGCAGTCAGGTGCGCAGTAGCAGTGTGGTCCTACTCTCACTGTTCAGATTCAGACACCTGATGATGGTCAAGCTAGTTAAACATGGATTTCTTGGGTGTGCCTCGCTATTCTCATGTTCTCCCCATGGTTCCAGTAGATAACATACAAGTTAATACGAACAGGAAGCTCATAAGGCATGTGAACAAGCAGACCCAGTGTGAAGTTACGATCATCACTACTCTCTTACCAAATATCCCAGTGCCCCATGGAGGATATGTTTCCATGGAAACTCTTAGTGCTCAACTATGCTGAAACCAAGCTTCAGGGAGCTTAAACTGAGTCTACAGTTTGTAAATGTATACTCAACAAATAAAGCAAATTTACTTATTTTTAAAAGTATCAAAAACAACTCTAAGGACAAAAACAGATCAGGATTGGCAGGGACTGGGATGGGGAGAGGAGCTTATTACAAAGCGACACGGGGTAATTTTAAAGTGGGAAAGAGTTGTTCTATTATTTGTACATTAAAAACAGTAAATTTTAGGGAAAGTAAATTTTATCTTAGTAGAAGTAACTATTGTATGGGAGTTTTGAGGTGACTGGTGTACTTTCAAGATATCCCGGTAAAGAACAACACATATCCCCATAGTAAATGGGCATGTTCCACTGCCCCATGACAGGCATTGACTGAGAAGAGCTGATTCTTTCAGTGAACTGTGAGCAAGAAGAAAGCTCAGAAGAAAGCAAGAAGAAAGATAATGGCTTTCTGAGTCTACAACAGACACATGCAATATACATATATAAGCAAGAAAGGCTGAAATAACATAAATTCTCATCCAACACTGTCAGCCACACCAAAGCCTTCTGTTTCAGGTCTGCTTGGAAAAAGGTATAAAAGCAGATGCCTAACACCTTAAGACACCTTAGAGACCATGTATCAAACCTGCTGATTGCAACATTCTCTCCAAATTCACAAAGACAGAACACTTTTTTTGTTTTTGTTTTTGAAACGGAGTCTCGCTCTGTCACCCACGCTGGAGTGCAGTGACCCGATCTCGGCTCACTGCAAGCTCCGCCTCCCGGGTTCTCACGCCATTCTCCTGCCTCAGCCTCCTGAGTAGCTGGGACTACAGGCGCCGGCCACCAAGCCCGGCTAATTTTTGTATTTTTAGCAGAGATGGGGTTTCACCGTGTTAGCCAGAATGGTCTTGATCTCCTGACCTTGTGATCCACCCACCTCTGCCTCCCAAAGTGCTAGGATTACAGGCGTGAGCCACCGCGCCCGGCCAACACTTTGATATCTACTTTCAGCGGAAGAAACACTAGTTTTATCATTTCCTTGTAAACCTATGCAGGTTCAATTTATTTCATTCTGGTAACTTTGTGATGAGTATGAGAACTGGCAATAGATGGCTTAATGTGCCTTGAGATAAAATTTTGATTGGAAAATATTCATTGAAAAATTTAACTGGAAAACAAACTTTAATGTTTATTTTCTTTGTGTCATCCTTGTGCTTCCCAGATTAGCTACTTTGCATCCAGAGAAGTGAAAACAAAGATAAGCAAAGTGGCTATCATTCTGTGACATCACAGTCAATGAGGAGTGCTGGTGTTGGACCCATGATTCCCGACCACAACTCTCAGGAAAAGGCAAAGGAGAGTCACATGGCAAGTAACTGTGGTAGACACCGAGCAGGATCCTCTCTCTCAGTTTCTCTTTCTCTCCCATAGAAAAGTAGGGCTGGCCGGGCACAATGGTTCATGCCTGTAAACTTTGGGATGCCGAGGCGGGTGGATCACCTGAGGTCAGGAGTTTGAGACCAGCCTGACCAACATGGAGAAACCCCATCTCTCCTAAAAAATACAAAAATAAGCCAGGCGTGGTGGTGGGTGCTATTCAGCTACTCGGGAGGCTGAGGCAGGAGAATCACTTGAACCTGGGAGGCAGAGGTTGCAGTGAGCTGAGATCGCACCATTGCACTCTAGGCTGGGCAGCAAGAGCAAAACTCCATCTCAAAAAAAAAAAAAAAAAAAAAAAAGGAGGGCTGCCAAGTACAGTGGGTTATGCCTGTAATTCCAGCGCTTTGGGAGGCTGACGTGAGAGTATCACCTGAACCCAGGAGTTCCAGACCAGTCTGGGCAACATCACAAGACCCCATCTCTACAAAAAATAAAAAATTAGCCAGCATGGTTGCACGCACCTGTGGTCCCAGCTATTTGGGAAGCTAAAGTGGGAAGATGGCTTGAGACCACAAGGTCAAGGCTGCAGTGAGCTATGATCATGCCACTGCACTCCAGCCTGGGCAAAAGAGAGACATTCTGTCTTAAAAAAAAAAAAAAAAAAAAAAAAAAGTAGGGCTAATTAAATTTACAAAAGAATATAGCTTAAAATTGGGGCAGAGTCAATAAAGTCTAAGATTACAGGCCTGTATTGGGAAAGGTAACTGTGATTTAGGAAAAAGGATCTAGAAGGTTAAAAATAAATAAATAACGCTGCTCAAATAGCTTCTATAATGGGCTAGAGAAAAAAGGAGGTTTGCTCCTCCCTTGTGCCCTCGCTTTAGATAAAGCTACACTTAAAAACTGACTTCAGCATGGCTGCTAAATTCCTTTGGCACAAACTCCCTGAGTCTCTGAGACCTATTTTCCACAGAAATGCTAGTTGGGAGCTTCAGTCAGGATTAATTTAGATTTTTTTAAATACTTACATGTATCAGAATCATTCATCGAGGGGAAGTTCTGATATATCCATTCCCAGAATTCTCTTAAGACATCTGGTCTCATTAGAAGATCAAATAGATCCTCCAGATTCATTAGCTGTTTAACAAAGTGGGAATTATTTTCTCACTGCTCTTGTGTTTGTGAGATATTCAAGACACAGGTGGAAAAAAATAACAGAAAAAAAAAGTCAATCTTCTTGACTCACAAGGACAGCTCTTTCAGCAGAATACAAAAGTCTGGAATTAGCTCTTAATTTCTAAAAACACAAGGAAACAGCCAAGAGCATAGGTCACTTAACAGATTTGGTTTAAAGATCAGAAAATTTTATAATTAGTGGTTCACCTATCACCCGGTTACAATCCTGTGTTCTCTTTTTTTTATGGACAGTTTCATGAATGCGCGTGTCATCTTTGTGCAGGGGGTCATGCTAATATCTGTATCTTTCCAATTTTATTGTATGTTCCACCAAAGTGAGCACCCTGCATTCTCTTTCTGCTATCTCAACAAGCATACATAACAAGAAACCTATACTGAACATGCCCAGCCTCTGGTAGAGCACAGGATATAATCCTGTTTGGCTGCTTTAACTGCAGAGCACAGCCCATATGCTGTCACTGAACCAGATTCTCCAGGAGAGTAAACTATCCACAGAGGGTAAGGCACTAGAGAATGCTTCAGAAACTCTTTCAAGGCCCAGAAGTGCTGAATCCACTGTACTGAATGATACCCCAGGGGCCTGAAAGAATTATCGTAGCTTTTTTAAGTGTCTCATTTCACTCCCAGGGGGTCATCTGGACTCAGGGAAAATCTGTCTCACTGATTATTGGTGATTTGGTAATTGGATGGTAGTGATGGACTTCTGATAACCTCGAGATTTGCTTTAGCTTCACTGGCAAAGGACTGTTTTTTTTTGGAGTCAAAGGTTACACTGTCTATTTGTGTGTGTGTGTGTGTGTGTGTGTGTGTGTGTGTGTGTGTGTGTGCGCGCGCGCGCACGCGCGCGCGCACGCGCACTGGGGGGGATGAGGGAATGCACACAAGAGGACTGCTTCTTTGAACCTGAATCTACCAGTCCCAGTTCTGCCATTCAGTAGCTGTATAATCCTAGGCAGATTATATTCCCTTCTGCCTCAGTTTCTTCATATGTAAAAAGAAGTGGGGTCAAATGATCTCAAACATCTCTTCTAGTTCTGAAAAACCTTGTGATTTCTAGGCAATAAGTATCTTTTGATGCACATCTGCTGTTGCAAAAGCTACAAGTTTCAGAGTATTAATTTCATCTTTCTCAAGCCATTATTTTGGATGAAGACCAGAATTGTCCTTTATAAGTGTGTTAAAAAAACAGAGCAGCTCACTTATATGTGTCCTCTACCCTTTTCGCTTTCATCTTCCAGCTCTGAAATTCCATGGTTTCTATGAGAGTTGGCGAGTTGTAATTTCCTCTTTTTCATTCCAATATTTTGAATGAAAACCAGAATATCTTTTTTTACACCTTGTAGATGTATAGAAAAACAAAACAACCCACCAAATTTCCTGGCCCTACTGTTCCCTTAACTAGCAAACAAATGAAATCGGTATTCTCTTTTTTTCCTACATGGTAGAGAGTGTAATTTGTCCTGAGAGAGTGAGCAAGAGGTCATTTCAAAATTGCCTAATTAGGAGCAAATATGTGACTTTTCATCTTTGGGTTTTAGAGGTATAAAAAAACTGTCCAATAAGTATATCACTTGATAGGTAATTTGCTGTGAAGTTACCAAGAAAAGGACAGATATTTAATGAATAAGACAGGCACAATGGCTCCTGTCTGTAATCCCAGCACTTTGGAAAGCCAAGGCAGGAGGATTGCTTGAGCCCAGGAGTTTAAGACTAGCCTGGGCAACATAGTGAGACCCCTGTCTCTACAAAAATAATTAAAATCAAATTGAAAAAAAAAAGAGCATTTATCTTCCTAAATGGTATTTTTAAATTACAACCTTTACAGAAAGATAGGGTGGGGACTCAGACTGTGGGTTTCAAGGATGTCTTATAGGCCATGCCAGGAGGAAGAGACCTTTTTTTCAGAGTTATTATCCTTAATCGTAGCAGGTAGGCAATGCCAATGGATGGCCGATAAAACCTCCTCTACAGCAGCAAGGTTTCCTGCAGGTCATGCCTCATTAATGGGCCATGAAATCAATTTAGTGAGTCGTGACCAGAATTTTGTAAAAAACAAAAAATAAATTAGACTAAATTAGAATACATAGAAAACATCAGAGTGCATCACTTGTAGGTTATGTACTATCTGGTGAAACTTTGGTTTAGTTGTGTGTATGTGTCTGGGTGTTTGTGCATCTCTGTGTGTGTGCGCCCGTGTGATGTGTTTGGTATGCTATGTCCCACCCACCGTAAAATACATTTCCTACTGCGGGTCACGGTTAAAAAATTTGAAAGCCACAGCCCTACAGATGTCTCAAGGTTGGCTTCAAATGAGTTGGTTTGCTTTCTGACAAAGTAAATTTATAAATGAAAAGAAAAGGAATTCTTCCAAATGTCAATAGTCACCTCCCAACTTTCTACTGAAACTATCCTTAAGTCTTTCTGAATTCTACTCTTTGTTCACTGAAAAATACTTGAATCACTCCTGTTTAATGTAAGCCGAAGGCAAACTGTGAAGTGGGTCAAAATTATCTTTCTCTTCTGGGAGCATCTCCCACCCCTTGTAGATGACCCTCATGTTTGTACTTTTTTCCTTTTTCCTTTTTCATAATTTATGAAAGACTGATAAATGCATTAAACAACACCATAATTGATTGAAAATGCTTTTATATGCCCCATTCTCAAAGATATTTATATTTTAGCCAAATATTTAACCTCATGCTATATAAAAAAGCTCACTGTAAAATTTATCTGCAGGAGGGAAAAGAGAGGAATAGTGGAAAAAGCAAATCTTCCCAGCCCTCTTTATGCCTTACCTGCCGATAGCTATATTTACTTCATAATGTTTCCTTTTTACATAAAGTAATATGCATTATTTCTTTCCTTGTTGATTTGTAAAATATTATTTTTTTCTCTGCAGCTGTCTTTATTTTTTAAAATAATTATTTATGAAACTGTCTTATTATAACTCTGAGAGGAAACATGTTGCTTTATTCAATGTTATATTTACCTTATACCCAACTTACCACTTGGCCAATTTCAGGTCCTTAATTAGTACTGATTAAAAACTTAATTATAATACAATCATACTACTCTATAACACATGTAATAGTTTTTGCCAATGTTAAACTAAGAGACTACAATTGCATGTTTTTGATCCTGAATATAAAAATTATGTAGATTCTGCACATTTTTCATAAAACAGCAATGATAATATCAATTTAAAACAACACCACTTATTGAGTATGTAGTATATGCCATACTCCCGTACTGGGTACTTAATCTACATATTCTCATTTTCCTTTGAAAACCTCCTCAATATAAGCACTGTTACATCTATGCTCCCAATACTCCTCCACAAACACCACATATGCAAGTTACACATGAGAAAAACCAAGGCTCAGAGAGTCTAACAACCTGCCTATGAAGACATCATTATTAAGGGGTTAAGATAGAGTTCAGATCAAGTTCATTCGATTGTAAAAAGTCTGTGTTTTCCTCGTTTTTACATTACCTAACCTTTCAACGGTATCTAAAATTATCATTTAAATTTTCATTTTCAAATACTTTACCTGTTCTAAGAAGGACACAGTTTTGAATGTAAGAATATCAGGAAAGTGTTGGCGTGGTTTGTTTTTTCATGAAAAATGTTCTGATTATCATAAAGTGGTTACAGACACTAACACATACTCGGAAAAGATCTGGCCTAATTGTGCTAACACAGTGCGTTCTGCTTGCCCTTTGCAGCCTGAGGTATCCTTCAGCCATTTTTAAGTGTAGCAATAAAGGACATGGGAATAAAGAGCTGGATGTGTCCACAGTCTTAACAGCGTGCTGATGGAATTTTATCAACTTATTTAGGTCTGTTCAGGTAACTTTTTTGCTTCCATGTACAAAGAGCAGTGCTTAATGTAGACTGCTATGAAAGCATTATTTTCCATTTGCATGGCTTCCACATTCCCCAGACCATCTACTTACACAGACGATATTTAACAGTAACTCTTAAAATTAAAAGTCGGGTTTGCATTTTCCTTCTCTCAGAAATTTTACAATCAATCTCCTGTCCTAGGTAATCACAAGCTACAGATATTTAGCAGCCACATCTCTCCCTGTGACAGCAAAAAGAAGAAATTTATTTTGTGACAAAATATACTTGGAAATCAAATCCAAGACTCACTTTTAAAATAGGAATGAAACCACTGACTACCAAATGTGTTTTGGTAGCCACTCTTAGATTCCAAACTTCTAAATAACTTTCCCACATTAATTCAGACTTAAGTTTCAGGAAATAAAATAATTATGAATTTAAACATAGATCCCTATACAAACAAGTACTATGTTTACAATGTACCAGTCCACTAAAATCAACAAGACATAGATTATGAGAACTACAACCCAAGCCAAGTAAACTAGCACTCACCATTTGCCCATTCCCCATCCAATGACAGTAAACATCCTATTGGAATCTGCTCCGAAAACAAAGGCTTTACCAACCTAATGTCAAGGTAAACAGTAGTAAATACCTACTTGATACTACTAACCAGTGGTATCATTTTCATTCCTTAGAGTCTAAATACTACTAAATGTTGGCATTTTTTCCTTTGAAAGAAACCTTCAAGATGACACCATTATAACATAGCTCTTTACTTGGTAATTTTTAAGGAAAATCGTTTACTAGGTGCTATTTCACATTGACACATTGACTTGAAATGTTTTAAGCCACAAACCATCTGAATTAAAAGGAATACAGATATTCTACTATTTAGGAAAAAAAGCCCGAGTTTCCTGTACTTTATGTTAAATGCCACCCCCCTAAATTAAGAGCTACACAGAATCAAAGCCCCATAAAGTTAAGCTGCCATAGTCCTGAAGTCAAGGTAATAAAATTACGTCTACTCTGTAAATCATACAAAGTAGAAAATTAAGGAAAACGTATTTTCAGCACCAAGAATGTATTAATTAGGAACATAGTTAGGTCTCTCTTAAAAGGGGTACTGTACGTTGTAACAGCTGGTGGCATACCTTAAGTTCTCTGAAGAAGATACTACTTCTGGCCCACTCGACAATGGAGAAGAGAGTTTGATCTGCCATTTTGCACATAAGCCCAAAGGTGCTCAGCTTTTCGTGCTTGCTTCGGTTAGCCTGCTCTTGCTGCAAATAAGCCATGATTTTAGCCTGGACTTGAGGCTCATCTGGCTCACACTTCAAAAGTTCCAGTATCAGATGTGGAATGCTTGCTGGAGAGCTGGTCTGGTAACTATCCATATACGAATAGCCCATTATGGACTCGGGTGAGCTGGTATAGGGGTCTGGGTACTCAGACTTGATGGCCCGGCTAGGAAAGTGGCCATATGTTTGGTAACCTTGCAGGCTGCCGTGAGGGGGCATTGTCATGCTAATGGGGGATGTTACAAAGGGACTTCTGTCGTAGTCTGTAGGAGGCAAGGCAGCATGGTTCAGAGGTAGGCCTTTGGAGGCAGAATGGATGTTTTGAATTGCAGAGGAAATGGTCAGGTCAGAGGGCATAGCTTGGATCACCTGAGACATGGCTTCCAGCTTAAGTCCATTGGCTCGGATGAGGGCTTTCTTCTGTTGCTTCAGGGCCCTGTCTCTCTTGTACATTGGCCCAAACTTATTCCTTCCTCCACGCATTCGGTCGGCCCTTACAGCTGTTGGGGGTGGGGTGGGGGGAAGGAAGGAAAGGTATAAATAAGGTGCAAATTATTAGCATTCTTCAGATATTTAGAAATGTAAATCGACAAGAAGTGGTATGTGTGTGGTTGTTTTCGTTACAATAGCCCACAAAGATTTCCCAAAAAACCATGTCGTCTTTATTTATGAATTCCTTCCTCCAAGTGTGTGTTGTCATCAAAAAAATATTTTGACTACGTAGGGACATATTAACCCTTTTGTGGACTGAGAAGAGTTCATAATTTTTGTTAGACATAGAAATATTTCACATAGGCCTGGTGCAGTGGCTTACACCTGTAATCCCTGCACCTTGGGAGGCCAAGACGGGTGGATCACCTGAGGTCAGGAGTTCAAGACCACCCTGGCCAACTTGATGAAACCCAGTCTCTACTAAAAATGCAAAATATTAGCCAGGCGTGGTGGTGGGTGCCTGTAATCCCACCTATTCAGGAGGCTGAGACAGGAGAATCGCTTGAACCCAGGAGGTGGAGGTTGCAGTGAGCCAAGATCACACCAATGCACTCCAGCCTGGGCAATAAGAGTGAAATTCCTGTCTCAAAAAAAAAAAAAAAAAAAAAAAAAAAAAAAAAAAAAGAAGAAAAGAAAAGAAAAAGACAATAAATATTTCACATTGCTAAGAAAGAGTATCAGTTGTTCTACTAAGAGTATATGCTTTTATTATGCCAGTTCCTTATGGAAACCCAAACTGCTTTGGGGTTTTCTTTTGCGGGGGTGTGGAATTGAGTTACCCATTTTTGGATTAAATTGTGAATACCTTCCCACAAGATACCTTCCTCCCTGAAAGCCATTTTGGCTACCTTGTTGCAATTACAAAAGGGTTGGGGACATGTTCTTCTTGGAAAATCATTTTCACCTGGACTTGATGAGCCCACATCAGATGACGACCAGTTACTGCTTTTAATTTAAGTAGAATTGGACATAATTAAAACAAACTCATTTCAGAAGCTGTCAAGACAGTCTTTGGCCACAGTGGTGTGTGGAGTCTGCGGCCATGACTAATAAGTTAGTTAGCAGTTCCCTCTAAGTCCATAGTGGCCAATGGCAATTAGACAGAAACTAGAGACCTTTGATAGCTTGTGACATATTGAACTTGCTGGAGGTTAAGTTTTTCAGCTTTTTATCTTAGGACTAGTATCACATTAAAAATTTATTGTGAATTCTAGGTATACAGAATATTGCACAAGATTATAAAGAGTTTTTCATCTGGATGATAATTTATTGAATATTCAGTTGTTTCATATCACTCCTAAGGAAGCATGAGCATGTACCACAAGTGATTTACAATTATGAAAGCTTAATTTAAAAAAAAGAAAGAAAGTTTAATTATTTAAGGTAAAGAAATGCAGCCTTATTATTTTTGTTGAAAAGGAATTAAATGACATGCAAAATCACAACATTTACTTATCTTCTGAGTCTCTTACTGTAGTAAGCATCTACCACAATATTTTGCTATTTGGGAAATAATAGTGATTGATAATAAGAAAATTAATAAGCATCAATTATTTCCTTTCATGATCTCTTAAAAATGATACTGACATTAACAGTCCTCATAATAACCAAAGTGGCTACCTCTATTCGGAAGAAGTGTGTTAGCTATTCAGCAGATTTATATGATTTTTTTTTTTTTTTAGTATTTCTATCAAGTATGAGTTCCATATAACAGAAAAGTTCCAAATAAAAATAGCCTGTGCCTCATTGATCAAATAAAATGCACTCTTGTATCTAGCACCATCGGTGATATGTATCCCTTGTTATTGCTTTATTTGCAGTATATTTAATCCATGAAAAGCCAGTAGGTCAGAGGCTAGAAAGCAGCAACATACCATAGTAGTACATGAACTACAAATTATTTACAGCAGTCACATATTAACTTTACTGGCTGCCAATCTGTACATTGTAGTATAGGGTCTGCCCTTTCAACAAAGTTCAAGTGTGGTTTTTGAGGAGCCACTTTCTTGTTCTTGTCAAATCTTTGCTAATGATTTAATAGTTCATTATTTTTCATGTTTCCTGATTCTCAATTTTTTATTTTGCAGCCTCAGTCATTATCTTTTAAAAAAATACATTTCTACACTACCAAAAATATCCTACATGAGAAACTCCTTTTCACCATTAAAGGCTTTAACTCTTGCTTAAGAATCATGAAATTAGTAGTTAACACTTATGACAAGCACACCTATTTTAAAAAGGATTGAAATCAAACTTTTCCTAGGGTATCTTGATTTAAAAACTTAAAGGATATTTTACTTTTAATAGTTTTACAAATTATTCTTGTTTTCAGTTGGATTGTTTTAGTCTTATTTTCATAACCTGATCTTTTTTCCTTTTTTGTGTCAAATGAATCTGTTCCCAAACTAAAAAAAAAGGGGATGGGGGGGGAAGACAACTAATATTTTAAATTTTCTTCCTAGTAGATGTCACCATGATTAAATGAGACTCAGACTATTCTGCAGACGAAACAGAGAAAGATCTTACAGTATTGTCAGTAGTGTTAAAATGCTAGGAAAATAATGTTACCATGCTATAAGTACAATGTTGTTTTAAAGTCCATGTCGTTGGAGAGTTTTAATAGGCAGTAGTCTTTAGAAGAATCTTACCTTCTAGCTTCATTCCAACACTTAGACATTTTTGAAAACGACAGTAAGGACAACGCTTTCTCTGTGTTTTGTCAATTTGGCAGTTCTGGTTTTCTATACATGTGTACCTTTTATTATTTTGGACTGTTCGCTTAAAAAATCCCTATAAGACAGAGAAAATAGTGAGACGTATTATAAATCTAACATCCATCTTTTCCATTGTTTCATTTTAAGAAAATCACCAGTAAATCCTTTCATTGCACTATTTGAGCCCTTATGTGGTTCTGTGGTTTATTTTACATTTCAGCAACATCAACCTTCCCAAACTGTGCCAGGCCATGGTGGAGATTTTTCTGGTATCAGTTATATTCTTGAAGAATTAAGTCAAATCTTTGGGAGATTTGGCTACACACCATTTCATCCCAACAGTCAGAAAAAATACAATCTATATTGATCAATTTTTTTAAAAATCTGTTTTCCTATTATCCCACGTGTTCCAGATAGGGGTACTCATAAAGTTCTGGCATTGTTTTTAAGTAGTCTGATATAATTTCAGTGATAAACCATTGAAAAATGCCAGTGGAAAAAAATGAATAGCAAAACACCTCAGTTTTTTTTTTTTTTTTTTTTTTGGTTAACAAATGTCAACACTGGATAGTTAAAAGCAAAAGGATGTAAAGAGTAAAATGGGAAAATGCTCATAATTCCACTGGAATACATTCAAATATAGGGACTGTTTTTAAAAAGGCAAAACTAATGGAAAGAAAAAGCATGTATCACAGATAGCTGAATTGTAGCACACAGGGTATGTGCTTTCCTTATATTTTATATAAAAGAGTTAATCAAAAGTAAAATGTGTGGCTTTATAATATAATAAGAGCTTTACCAGGATAGTATTCATATTTAACCTACTCGCCACAAAGAGAAACATTCTTACTTTGTTATAGAGAATGGAGGGATTTTCCTGGTGGTGGTTTAAGTAATTGTACTGAGTTTTCCACTTAAAAACAAAAACAAACAAACAAACAAAAAACTTTGAAAACTAGTGAATACTGAATTTACTGGGAATATATTAAAAAGTTCTGAGATAAATTCTTAAAGTATAATTTATATTAACAATATAGCATATTTTACATATTAAAATCCATGTATTTAAATAGGTTATACGATATATTTGTAAAAATTATTATATTAAAAACTAAAATCTGATTTCTTGGTCTTTATGATATAAATTTCAAAAAAATCCTTAAAATTATTTTGGAATAAATCAAGATGAAATCACACAGTTGGGAATTTAGGCTTTTATGTCTGTGGATAAAAAATGTTTAGACTTGTAGCACAGAAATACTCTGAAGTTAAAATGTATTTGGGAAATACTTTGTCATATTCCCTCTCAAGAACAACGATGCTTTAAATATATATAAGTCAAGCAAAATCAATATTTAGGACCGTTAGAAATGGAAGTCTTTCTACAGCTGTATCACTTTACTACAATGAAGTATTTTAGAACCATGAGACTGGCAAAGTTTTCTAAACAGCATAAATTTCTTTGCCTTTTGAACTAAATCAGACACACACTTTTAAGAATCATCTCCCTAAGACTTTCTTTTTCCCTCTTTGTCATTTTTAGTTGAGTCTTTAAAAAGGAAGCCTAAATTTAGCTTAAAAAAAGTAATCCACTGGTTTATCTTGGTGTTGGACATTATATTTTTCAGGTAGCAATGTGTGAGCAAACCTTGCAGCTTTCACAGGTGAGGAGCCCATAATGGTACCCAGACACTTTATCTCCACACACGGGACAAAGCTCTTCCAGATCTTCATCATAGGAGTAATTCACCATTTTAAATTGAGACACTGAAACAAAAAGACAAATGTATACACATATTCAATTAATTTACATGTAGGTGTTAATCCCGCAACAGAAAGCATTTTGGTGATTGCTGGGCAAATATCACATGGTAAAATATAAAATAAAAACAATTTTTAGCAAGGTCTTACTGAACTATTTTTACAAGTAAAACATCTTTTGCCATCCATGAGCATGCACCTTATACAATTCCATGTGCCACAAACAATTCCAACTTCTTCTATTAACATTTTAAACTGACCACTTTTAAACACAAGTCTCATAACTCCACAAAGCAACAAATAGAGAAATGAATTGCATAAAGTAACAGTTTCGAATTTCTTTTAAATCCCTATGAAGTTAAGTTCCAAAATGTCACCTTCGCCTAAGGTAGAGAAACAAGCGCAGGCTTTATTCCCTCCCTCTTGAAGTGGTTTGCTGCAAGTGCACCTTGCTTACAGAGACAGCAGCACCAATTTGCAAACTGTCCGACAGAGAAACTGAAGCCCCAGAAACCCGCTTCTCAGGAGCAGCCCACTTGAACTAAACAACCTGAGGCTCCCAACGTTCAGATCTGTTAGAATAATCGAAACATTCAGTTCCGTATTGACAGTACTTTTCTATTCTGGATACTTTCATCTCCTCACGTTTGAAAATCTGTGAAAATAAAAGGAAGGAAAAAGAAAATAGAGGACGCCCGTACGGGGAAAAATACCAGAAGAGTAAAAGGCACACGGGAGGGTTTTGGTTTCAAAGTATTGAAGCCCTGTAATGAACCTCACATGTTTCCGATCATCATAGCAAAATATAAACACCTCGAGATCGCCCTGTTAAAGTTAAACAGAAATCAGGCCGCGACGACGCGCGGCTCGGCTCACTGCCGGGATCGGGTAACCGCCTTGCTCCGGACGCAGACCCGTGAAGGCGTCTTCGCAGCTGAAAAGATGACAAACTATGCACAGGAAGGGCAGTGACCAGGAGACCCCAGGAAGTGCCTGATCCGGTATTTCCCGGAGACTCCACATCCACACAGGTCAAGTATGGGAGCGCCCGGCGCGGGTGGGCGGGCACCCGCAGGTCTGCGCAGCCGGGACCGTGCCCGCATTCCCCTGGGCACTCTTCGGCCAAACCCGTGGACGCACCAGGCTCTCGCCCAGGCTCTACCTCCTGCTACCCAACGGCGCACAAACACGAAGCCGAGTTTGTTTTAAGTTAATCAGTGGCGTTTGCAGGGGGTGGGGCAGGTGGGGGATGGGAAACTCACGGCCGGACAGAAGTTTCCTCTGATTTGTTTACCAAAAAGGAAAGAGAAATAGCCCCCACCCCATCGCCAAAGTCCTCGGCCACAGTATCGCCGCAGTGATGACTTGTTCTTCTGAAAATAAAGTTTTTTTTTTCTCTTTGGTTCCAGAGCGCTTCGGTCGGAAAGGGCCGTCGAGGGGGTCACTTGCAGCGCTGCGGCTCAGGACTGCGCGCAGACCCGCGGAGTTGACGCGTCTCTTCCTGGGACACAGAGCCCTAGGGTGGCGCTTACAGGGGAGTGAGTTAACCAGAGTTTGGGAAAATTTCGAGAAAAGAGGCTCCAGAGGAGGCAGGACCCTGCTTTCGTGAAATATTAATAAAGGGATGCTAGGCGCGGTCCTCCCAGCAGTACCAGCCTGAATCCCAGCTCCAAGAGACCCCCGCCTAGGGTTTTAGGAACCTGGGGGTTTGGGAAGGGCCGAGGGTTCAGAAATTCCTTTATAGCCCCTAGACATTGATCGCTCTCCTAACAATCGCGATGACAGTCTTGAGGCATGTTTTAGGAATAAGGCGAACAGCGCACTTTCCCAAGTGTGATCTTTTCTACCTCCCCTTCCCCCAACAAAGTAAACTCTAACTTTACACCAAAGGGGCACAGATAGGTAACTGCTTTCAGAGGGACTCCGTGCCTACCTCGGGGACCCGACATCGAAAAAAGACCGAGGGATGAGGTAGAAACCCTCTTGAAAAAACCCAAAGACAGAGGCCGAGTAGGGAGACGCTGCTGTGTGAGGCCTGGGCACCTTTCAGAATTTCCCAGGTGCCCTGGTGCAGCCGACGTAGGCGTTTGGGGAAGCGAACCTATCGGGGCAAAGAAGCGCCCACACTCTTCCCCAGTTTCGGTCTAGAGAAAGAACGGACGGCGGTGCCTTGGAAAGCTGGGGCCTCAGAGAGGAGCACAAAGTTCCCTCAAAGTTGGGCGCGCTGCGCTGTCCCGGGGCTAAGTTGTGAATCGTCTTTCTGGGCTCCCCCACGAGTCGGACTACGGAGGCGTCCCAGGTGGGAAACAGAGCAAGCAAGAGAATGGGGTCCCCATCCCCACGGGCTCCTCCCAACAGGCAGGCCTCTAGTCTCCGACGAAGCCTTGCCCCGCGCGTCCCATGCTGATTTCGAACCATAGGCTGAGGGAGTGGCGACTTCTGAGCCCAGGCACCAAAGAAAAACTACTTCTCTGGTTTGGGGGCAGTAGGTAGTGTGTACAGAAGACCCCTCTCGAACTTTCCAAAGAAAACGTTACCAATAATATTTCTCTCTCCGCTCTCAAAATAAGCCTCTGGTTTCTCCCGCCAGAACAAGAAGCAGAAACTTCCCTTTTGGAGCCAAGAACCGTGCCGGCCTCACCCAGCGACCCCAAGGGTAGGCGCTCTCCAGAGCTGCCGGCTGAGGCCCCCAGCTCAGCCTCCCCGCGCCACTTCCCGGATGCCTCACACTAAGCTGGAATTCCAGGTGCCCAGAAGAAAGCCTGCTTTGGACCAGCCGGGTTCCCATAGCAGCCAGACCCACAGGTCAGCCTCTGGGGCCTCAGCTCCCGGGGACTCTCACAGCCCTACCTAGAGGCCTGGAGAGACCCCAGGATGACCGATGGGGTAACGGATCACACCCGCACGGCGCACGCCCTCCAGCTACGTATTTTCCCCTCCGCGGTAGGGCGACGACAGGTCCCCGGGCCTGAGCGCCCGGGCGCGCCACCCACTCAGCACCGCAGAGTGCACAGCCCTGAACTCTGCTCTCAACACCTCCCAGCCCTTTCAAGTTCGCGCAAGGGGATGGCAGGAAGCGTTCCGGGATCACAGGCCCGCCGGCCCGCACATCCTGCACCCTGGAAGGGGCGAGGATGGAAGAGCACCGGTGACTTTTCCTAGCATTGTTCCCTCCCCGGCCCAGAGCAAATGAGATAAACTTCTGAAGGGCTTAATACAAGCCAGATCTAGAGTTGCTATTTTGGAATGCGGAGAAAATATAGCCAGCGGGATTTGTTTTTTGTTGGCAATCAAGAGCTGGGAAAACGAATGGGACTTCCATATTTTCAGATTTCAGATTTTAAAAAGGGGCAATAAACGAACCACTGCCCACCCCCCCCCAACTCACTCAGCACTACGCGTACAGGGGATGGGGTTGGGGTAACTTGTTCCCTTCATTTCTGCCAGCAGTTTTGAATTGTCCAAATCCGAGCTGGCTACGGGTGCCTCCTGGGCTTTTGGGGTGGTCACATGCATTCTAATACCGATAAGACAATCCTTTCGGGGGTCACCTCTTTCTGTAGTTGACTCTCCTAGACTGGGTCGCCTCCCTCCACACAAGAGTACTGGTTGAAGTACCACACAAACCAATTCCAATGACGGAGAACCTGTTCGGGCGTCCAGTGAGCCGTTCCATTTCTTAGAATGATATTACTATTCTAAAGTACCTTTAGCCTGAAGCTGCCCTGCTTGGGTTGCCATAGAGCTGGAAGCCTCTCTTTCCTTAATTAGAAGCGGCCAATTAGACGTTGCTTGGACAAACCTCTGCCCCACATTGTTCAAGAGCCATAAACTTTTATGCCTGCACCTGGGGAGGGGGCTTGACTCCCGCGCCTGCGAGCGCCCAGCGGGGCTACTCCCGCGCCCGCGCGGGGCGGGAGGCTGAAGCCTGCAGGGCGAGCCCGGGGGTGGGGAAGCCGCGGGAGCCGGAGCGCCGCGCGGCGCCTCCTTACCTTGCATGTTTTCCGGCATCTGGCCCTGTTCCCCATGCGATCGAGCCAGTCCCAGGGCTTCCGTCTCCACTTTGGGCAGCATGACAAGGCGACCACGGGCGGGGACGGGGGATCCGTGTCGGTCCGGAAGCCCAGCACCTGGACACGGGCAGCACGGATTCAACTCCGGCGAAAAGAAGGAAGGCGCGACCGGGGTGCCCGCTCACCCAACACTCTCGCCTCGCCAGAGCGTGCCTCCGCCTCCTCGGGGCTGCCGGGCAGGACCTCTGAGCCCTGTCCGGTCTCACAGCTCCGGAGCCGCCCCCGAGCTGCGAGGAGGAGGTCGGGGTTAAGAAAGGAGGCGAGGAAGACAGCTTCCCGGCACTCTGGCTCGGCTCCGCAAGGGCGCAGGCGGCGGCGGTGGCGAGGACGCAGCTGCCCGGGGCGCGGAGCGGTGAACCGCCGAGCTCCCGGCGGGCAGCGAAGGCGACCGCGGGGCTGCTATTGCCGCCTCGGCTGTGCCGCTGCCACTGCTCCCGGACGGCTCGGGCGACTCCTTCCCCTCCCTCCACCGCCCGCTGGCTCTGGATCGGCAGGGGTCTCTCTCCTCTTTCTCTCGCCTCCCTTCTCTCTCCCCTCCTCTCCGCCCCTTCCCCCTATCACTCTCTGCCTCCCTCTCGCTCACTATCGCCAAGTGTGGAGTTGTGAAGTTCCAACCTCCCTCTCCTGCCTGGTCCACTCCCCGCGCGGGTCCGAGAACGGCCCTTCCCAGCCCCGAGGGTGACGGTGCTGGGAAGGACGGGGGGAAGACGAGGGGGAGAAGGAGGTAAGTGGGGCCAGGGGTAGGGGAAAGGCTGGATTGAGGGGTGAAGACAGTGAATGGGGACGCGGGTTCCGGACTCAGGTCGGACCCTAGCCGCCAGCCAATAAGGATGAGGCTCAGGCTCCAGTCCCCCGGCCTGCCCCAACCTCTTCACCCCGCCTCGCCCCCTCCCACCCCACCCTGGCCCGGGGCGGGGGGGATGTAAATGCAGCCGGGTCTTACAGCTAGTCAGAAGCGACCTCTGTCTGAGCGTGGCGGAGGAGGAGAAGCAGCCAGAGCGGCAATTTCCTCCAGCTGAGGGGAAGCAAGAAGGGATGGGGGCGCGTGTGGGCGTGTGCCCTAGCTAGTGTGTCGGATGAGGAGATGAAGGGGAGTTAAACGCCCATTTAAATCACTGAAAGGAGAAAATTCAGCTGACCGTTCTTACGTGCAGAGTTGGTCCGCGGTCAAGGGTCCTCCAGCTTCAACTCCCCAGGGCACTGAGACCCTGGAGAGGCGACACGTGGGCCCCGGCGCCCTGAAGGGGCCGAGGGTCCTGGCTCAATGAGAGGCGGGCCACAAGCCAAGAGCTCACTCATTAGAATTAGAGGAAGGGGCAGCCACTCCTATTTCCCCAGCCTGCGCCCTAGTCCCTTCGCTTACTTTTAAAAGACCCTGGACTGGAGCCCAAGATCATCTAAGCGACAGACTTTCCAGTTTTAGTGACCTGTGTTTCCACACAGAATACAAGGATCAGTCCAGGCTGTACTTTTTCATTCTGTTGTCTGATGGGACCATCCACTTGAGGCCGAGGCCCAGCATTTAAAAAATGTTTTGAAGAACCATCTGTTATGCAAGCTCTTCGACCACCAGCCCAGCCGCATTTTCAAAGTTTTCAGATCTCCTCCCAACAAGATGAAAAACATTCTTTCCAGCCTCCTGACTGCATGCGAAATGCCTCATATTCAGGGTCTGCTGTGCAACGAAGTAATTATCAGAGTCCACCCACAAGGGGGTGAATTTGAATCTCAAAAGATCTAAGTTTATTCTATTTGAATGGTATAGAGATTACACATTGAAACTGCTCAGTCCGGTATTTGGTGAATTGGAAATTATTTCAATCTTTGCAGTGCATAATTTATATAAAATGGGTTGTTTATCACCCACTCACACCTGGCAATTCAGGTACTACTGACTCTCTTAACTGATTTGTCATTTTGCTCTTCAGTATATATTCAGGATCAAAGTTATTTAGGCTTCAGCTTTAGTAGCAACTTCAGGTTTCATGGAAACGTTTAAACTTATGAAGGCCTGTCCATTAGTTTGTATGGAGAAGTGGGCTGAAGTTGCCAAAAGCTCCAATTTTCATGATAGTATCAAGTATCACTGTCACCACATTTCAGTATTCCTGGTTGTTTTAAATATCACTGAGAACTAAGAAAATAAAGAAAGGGAGTTAGTTTCAGGGCTTATTGCAGTGGTTGCCCTGCTTTGCTTGTGAACTCTGAAAATCAGTTTATTTCAAAGCCTTAATTAAGAAGAACTTCCTCCTACAGCAGTTCGAAGAATTTATGGGGGCACTTATGATACAGCACCTTTCCCAGATCCTAGCCTGGCAAGCATGCAGGACTCTAGACCCTTGGTCCTAGAGGAAGCCTCCAACCCTGTGTGTGATGGTGATTTCACCTCTGCTTGGTGAAGCAGGGGGAAGTTAGGAGAATTGAAAGAAGTTGAAAAAGGGTCTGACAGGACCTTGAAATTGTAGTGTATCAAGAAACCCTGCCTTGACTTGAGGCTGAGACTGAGGCTGAGGCTGATCTAGTGAGGCAAGCTTTGTGACCATGCTCATAACGCCAGCTGCCAGGGCCAGAAGGGACTTGCTTAGGCCACACTAGCGACTTCTCGGTCCATGCCAGTGTACCCTCCCACCACATCCCCGAAAGATGGAGAGTGGTGGTGGCAAAAGGCCAGCTGGCACTCATTTATCTCTCCACAGGTAGACTTTCCAGGAAAGAAAAATCCTCACAAAATGGGAGGGGTGCGGGAGGGAATAGTGGCTGGGGACGGGGTTTTAAAAATCCATGCTTTAAAAAAATTCACGGAGGAACTTATATCACGGAGGGAAGCCCTTTCCTTTGCTTTGAAAGTCTAGTCCAGGCCGACACCTAAGCGTAGCAGCGAACTGGAGGGGGAATGAAAGAGCAGAAAGTCTCAAGCGAGAGAAAACGGCCTTTCCTAAGAACCAAGTGAACTCCTAGCTCAGAAGCCTAAGCCCTCGGCGCTCCAGGCCTCCACCCCGACGACGGGAAAAGCTCCCTGGGGGCAACCCTATTTCAGATCCCCTGGAAGGATGTCAAGATCCCCTCCAGCAGTGGACGAGGCAAGGAATGTTCCACAGGAATTGATTCTTGCCAGAGACCTGAGGGCACACAAACCTTCCTCAGGTACCTCCGCCAGGGATTTAAGGAAGCAGCGGGGTCTCCACCCTGGAGGCAGATGCAGAGGAAGGGGAGGCAGCACCAGACTTCCAGCGTCAAGCTCATTACTGCCCTCCAAGTGCACCCTTTCTTAGCCCTCAGAACTCCCTCCTCCTTCCGAGCACTCACTCTGGTCCTTTGACCCTTCAATTCTGCTGGGTGAGGGACCCCTATTGAAGCCGGGGACCCGCTAGCTCAGTGACCTTGGATGGGCCTGGGCGTCCCCCAGAAAGCCCTCTCCGAAAGGAAGTTGTGGGAGGAGGAACCCGAGTTCGCGGAGTCTAAGATGGGATACTTGGGAATGGTTCTGGGTTCCCGAGGCCGCAGTGTGAAGACAGCCAAGTGGCTGCGGGAAGGGAAAGCAGTTGAGATGTAAGTAGGTGGAACGGGGTCTGTGTGGTCTAAACGCCGGCGCCAGCAGTGGTCTGGACCTACCCATAAATGCACCTATCGCGGGCGGACAGACGCATCTCATCCTCCGTCAGGGACATCTTAGCAACTGCCACTCTACCTGTTAGTGGAAGCACATTTAGGAACCCACCCCGTACTTGCCGCTGCGGGAATTGTAACTGGTGGCGGAGACCAGAGACTAGAACCCGGGAGGTCTGGGAGTCGGTGGTGGGACCGGGGGACAGCTCTGCTCAACTACCTTGTGCGTTCTCAATTTCTTTGCACTCCCTCTGTCAACTTCTGGCAAACTTCTCTCCTTTCCCCCCACCTCCCCTCTACCTCCTTCTTTCCGACAAGACTGGTCTCCAGGGCTCGCCCTTCCGGATTCTGACTTTGTCTTGAAGTGTTGATTGACGGTTGCAATTACGAAGGATGATGGCTCGGGGAGGCTCCCGCAACCTTGATGAGCCCGAGAAGCGCAGTCCTAGCATATTTTATCCACGCTCGGCGTTACGGGGCCGTGCGCGCCCCATTCACCCAGCTGGCTGGAGCTGAGGATGTCTCGCACTCCCCACTCGCGAGGATGCAACTGCCTGCCCTCCTCCCCACCTCCTCCTTCCCTTGGTTCAGCACCGCATTTCGGAGCGCGAGCTGGGAGCAATCAGCTCGACCTGACCTGGCAAGTGTTGGTCGGCCCCCGCGCGCTTGACCCGTGCGGGCTACAAAGGAAAAAAAATAATCAGGATCTTCAGGAGCGGTTCAGGTTTCCTGGGCTCGCAAAAGGTGTGGCAGACACACCTTTCCCGCGCGCCTGGGTAGATGACCCACCCAAACTCGTACAAAACTTGCAAAACCTTCCTCCTTGGAAACAATTTCTCCCGTCTACTCTTCCATTCCCACTTTTTGGTGCTTTTTAAGAAACCAGGACAACTACTTTTTTCGTCCCACCTATCTACTTTTTAGACCCCAGAATAAGTCTAGGTTCTTTTCAGGTCTCCGTTACCAGGCCGGGATAGCCCAAGGGGGAAGAGGAGCAAGTTTATCAGCCTACGGAAACTCCGGGTCTGCCTAATTTTTCCGCCGCTCCCAGCCGAAAAGCCCATCAGAAGTCGCTTTTGCCTTTCTCTGAAAAGTTTAGCCAGAACTCCGGTTTCATTCCTGGGCTCAGAGGGCTGGGCTACCCGCCCACGCCCGTAGGCTCCACCCGCCCGCATCCCGAGCGCTTTGTATTAAAAAGGGACGGGTTAAATTTCAGTACAGCCAAAGTAATTACCAGGGAGCGTCGTGTTGACCGAAGCTTTAAAAAAGCAAACGTGAATAGGTGAGTAGTCGTGCCTCGTTTAAAAAAAAAAAAGCCTTTCTGCTGCACGTGTAAATAACTACTTAAGACGTCAACATCAGCCCCTAGAGCAGGAGGATGGCGATTGATTCACAATCACTATGAGAATATCTTGATCTGGCGTGGCGCGGTTTTTATCGCAGAGGAAAACGAAAGCCAAAGCAATTATCTGGGTAATCCAACCTACCCCACCCACCCCCCAGGCAACCTCCCACCCTTGCCCCAAAGGAAAGGAGGGGTTTTTGGAGAGTTTGGCCTGGATATCGGAATCTACGGCTCTTTGTATGAAAAGAGTTCACTGAAGAACCTTTTCACTTATTTTCTTTGCAGCATGTTGTCCCAAACCAAGGGTCCTGGCGCGCCCCACCAGGGTATAGTCGATTCCCTCAGAAGAGTGTAACAGGGAGATCTGGTCTTGAGAAAAGAGCGGGGCAGGGGAAATAATCTTGGGTAGGTGGTCCAGTCTAATCTATCTCTTCCTCTCTGTAATTGAAATGGAAATTTGAGCCAGCTCCAGTTCAAAACTATTGAGACTCCATCCATTGGAACCAATCCTGTCCAGCCTGGGGGCCAACAGAACGACGATCCCGGCGCTAGCAGGCCACAAAGCACCTTGTGAAACTAGCTGAACACGTGAAGTTGCCTCCTTTACACCCTCTCCTCCGCCTCAACCTGGGTCAGGAACAAAATCCTTAGCACGAGATTATTCTAGGCTGCCATTTAAATGTATCCGGCGATACTGGAAACTTCTTGATGGAAGGGGTAACGTCCTGCATTGCTTCAGAATTCCTTGGCTTTTGCAGCGAGGGGATGAATCCAACCAAACCTCTTCCTTCAGAAAAGCCCCTGCCTGAGCTACGAGCTTCTGATTCTTAACGTCAAAGAGTGCAGGGACCGCAGGGTGCGGGGTCCAGCAATTTGGATCTCACTTGGTTAACAAAGAAAATGGGAGCTTGGAAAGGCAAGACTTAACAGTGGTACCGTCACACTCAAGCATGGAGCGTGGAACTAGGGAAAGTGTTACGGTCTGGGCAGTTACAGAGGTTGCACAATTAGAAGGGGGTGGGCTCTTCCAACATGGAGACAACTTTTGCGATTAAGAGATGGCGTACAGTGTGTGCCAAGGCTTGAGAGAGATTCACTTGTTTTCTCCGGAGTTTCTTGTCTGGAAACTGGGAAGTTGATTCCAGGACCAAGCAGTGGATTCCGACCAATTTTCTTTCCATTCCTGTAGAGGCCGCTGGAGCAGGTGAAGCTTGCAGGGGGCCAGGAAGCAGAGGCTGCAGGCATCCAAACCCTGAGCAAGGAATCCAGCACTTACCGTGAAAAATGCTACCATGGGTGTGGGACTAGCCTATCTCGCTGCAGGAGGCACAGCTAGGTTTGTCAAAAGTGCTTTTTTTTAAAAAAAATTGACACCTAAATTGTCTTTCCCTATCCCCTTCTTTCATGGGACAACAGTATGTTTGTTTATGCTATCTAATTCAGTCACTCAATTTGAGTGATTTCCCTGCCCTCCTCATATCCACTGACTCTATAACAAGTACATGCTCTGAATTTCCTCTCAGGTCCTTCTCACCGTCTGTTGGCAGCCCTGCGAGTTGCTACCATACACCACAAATTCACAAGCTAAACTTCATCCAAACTCCAGAGATCCTTTCCAGGAAACTCCAGAGTAGGGGACCAGAAGTGCCTTCATCCCACCCCACTCAAATCTCAGTCCTCCCAGATGCGATTTCCACTCTGCTCTCCATACACTACTCCCTATGCCACCCTTCTGAATTCTAGAAGGATCCAAATCTGATTTCTACTGTAGAATGGAAAGGAAGATTAAAAAGCCACTTATAAATGTGTTTCTTAAGCTCGAAATGTCTCTTGGAGGAAAGTTTACATAGACCAACATTGTATTAAATCATAATTCCTTTATATCAACAAGAACAAGTAGTTACTACCTTGGAGAAAGAGTATGTATTTCAGAATATTTCTTGGGCTCTGTTTACAGTTCATTCTCTTGACAAGCTGAGTAAATTACTTGACCTCTGATTCCATTCTTTAAATCAGTAAAATTGGGTTAACAAAGTAAGCTTTATAGTTAAATGAGATAGTGCCAGGAAAGAAATATACTATGCTGGAGATACACACACACACACACACACACACACACACATCTCAGTTCCCCTTTGTCCTGCTTTCCCCTTAGCTTCACTCAAACTCATCATTCTGTAAGAAAACTAAAAAGGGAATCACTAACCATTCTAGGACCACCTTCCAGTGGGATGTGCTTGTTAACTTGATTGTCTTGCAGGACTTGACAAAGTCCTTGGAGACAATTACATTTATCACCAGATAAAACTGCTCATGTAAGTGCTCATGGTCATCTGCATTCAGGTTATTTGGTGTTTAAAAGTTAAACTCCAAATATCTTTTCTTACTTAGCAACCACACAAAAACATACATAACAGCTTCCCAAAAGACTAAAGAAGAGGCAACCTTTATCAACTGGCCTGGTCAGTTTTAGTTCACATGGTTTTCTCAAGCTTGACCTCTCCAGATCATATCGGTCATATTTCAACTCTTCCCCAGGGCCTCCCCAGAGCACAATGCCCTCCAAACTCCTGAAGTTCCTTGAAGCTAACTGGATTTATCTGAGAAGTGTCTTCCAATAAGGTGAAGCGTGAAGAAGTGCAACTCAAAGAACTAGCTTTATCCTAAGGTAGACTCTAGACCTGTAGAGTGAAGTTGTCTTGCCTGCCTAGTGCATCCCTGGGGGTGGGGATTGGGTTGGCCTGTAGGTGGAAGTCTGACAACATGCCCTTCTCTAGCTCAGCTCATGTTCAAGGCTGAATCCAAGATAATCCTAGACATTGTGTCTGGTGGAGGGGTCAAGTAAAGGAGAGAAGCATTAACAAGCCTCTGTTCTCCGTTCCTCTATAAATCTCTCTTGGTTTATTAGAAGAGGTGTTAAAGATGCCGGGTGCAGTGGCTCACGCCTGTAATCCCAGCACTTTGAGAGGCCGAGGCGGGTGGATCACTTGAGGTCAGGAGTTCGAGACCGGCCTGGATAACATGGTGAAACCCCATTTCTTCTAAAAATACAAAAAATTAGCCAGGCGTGGTGGCATGCACCTGTAATCCCAGCTGCTCGGGAGGCTGAAGCAGGAGAATTGCTTGAATCCCAGGAGGCTGAGGTTGCAGTGAGCCAAGATCATGCCATTGCACTCCAGCTTGGGCAACAAGAGTGAAACTATGCCTCAAAAAAAAAAAAAAAAAAAAAAAAAAAAATTCCCTTTTTTTTTTTGAGATAGGGTCTCACTTTGTTACCCAGGCTGGAGTTCAAGGCATAATCACAGCATCCTCGACCTCCCTGGCTCAAGTGATCTTCCAACCTCCACACCCAAGCCCTAGTCACTGGGACTACAGACACATGCCACCACAACCACACACAGCTAATTTTTTTTTTTTTTGTAGAGACTGGTTCTATGTTGCCTAGGCTGGTCTCGATCTCCTGGGCTCAAGTGATACTCCAGCCTCAGTCTCCCAAAGTGTTGGGATTACCAGTTTGAGACACTGTGCCTGGCCTAAGAACTCTTTTAACTCTGGTCACAACCTGTGGATCCAGGCCAGAAAAGAGGAATCTGAGAAGCGCTGTTTTGGAGATGGGCGGGGGCATGGAAAGAAGGGAGGCTCCGGAGTTTAGCTTCCCAGAAGAAACTGGCAGCCTAAGCCTGAGCTGCGAGAATCAGAACATGGGCTTGGGTGGTTAGCATTCTAAATAAAGCTGGCTGGAGGTTAGGGTGACATAACGGCTATCACACTTTCCACTGATGACGTCTACTTTCAGAGATCCTTATGAGCGCAGAGCTTGGTGGAGGTTATCACTGAAATAAAATCAGACTCAGAGTGTTCAGGGGACCAGATAGCAAGCCTCATATTACAGACTCAATACAGTGTTTGCACTGTGTATCATGTACCCCTAAGTATGCAGACATAACCTTCTGTGGATAATATGCAATATTATAATGAATGCATAAAATATTCTGCAAATGCAGTTAATTTGAAGAATTATGGAAATTTAATATGAATCAAAGCACAATATTGGGCACATTGTGGGAGTTGTCAATAAATACTTGTTTCATGTATAACATATTTCCTACCACACAGATAAGGCTCTTTTCTTAATATAGGTAAATATAAAAAGCCTCTAAAGTTAGTACTGCATATTATTCAATAGAATCATCCTATCTGGGAGAAAGAAGAAAACAGAGACGAGAAACCAAGAGTTTGACCAGCGTCCCAGAGTTAGTTAACTTTAAGGGAGCAATCTAGTTATAACCTGAGCGTGCTGCTCTTACACTACATTGAATGATTATCTTGCAGGTAGGCAGAAGGAACAACTTTATCTCAATTCTGCTTTTCTATACAAGCACAGACATCTACACAAAACTTTCATGTAACCATCAGTGTGCATACAAGATGTAGTCCCTAGTTAAAAACCATGGAGTCGCTTTTTAAATAAAACGAGGCCCATTTCCTAGTACAACACAACTGAATTAAATGTAGAATTGTAAACCCTGACTGATGTCTACATACACCGGGCTCAGTTTTGTGAACGACTCAACACAACCCAACTTGCAATTTGCCATCTGAAAGCTACTCTCGAGACCCTCAGTCACTCTCTACAGCTGCACCCGTGGGTTCTTCCCAGTGGGGCTGCCCTGGGCAAATCAGAAAGACCCATTCAAAGAGCATCTCTCCTTCAGGAATCGGGTCAGGCCCTTCAATGCAACAGTTCAGTCTGATGGCTCCTCACCGCCCTCTCTTCCTCTGCCTCAGCCCTTTGGATGGCTCTGTCCAGCCATTCACCCTGGGAACGACGGTCAGCACCCTCCTGGAGGCTACGAGGTTAAACAGACGATCTCTCGGTGCCAAAGTCGCCTCGGGGTCACTAAGATGTTGCAGATGCGGACACCTCACAACCACCTGCGGGGCTGCAATACCAGGAGGCGGAGGGGGTGTGCTTGAGTTGGGAAGGGGCGGGTGGCTGCGAATAAGATCCTGAAAGAGGTCTCTTTTACCGGAAACTGGAATTTTGTTATCCCGGAATCCGGCGCCCGGAAGTGCCTGCACAGGTTTAGGATGTTGGGGTAGGCTCGCTGAGGCCAGGGGAGAGCCTTCTTCGGTACTTTTCTTGAGGCTTAGTCCCCAGCAGCCTCTCATGGGCTGGACCGACAGTCCTCCGGTTCCCAGCCCTCTGCGGTGGGACGGATTCCAAAGCTGCAGGTGTTCTCTGTTTACGCTCAGCGTGTACCCGCCTCGGTTCCTTGCTATGTGAGTTGCGGGTGCGGTCGGTGGAAATACAGTTCTTCCCGGGTTGCAGAGAGAAGTGCAACAGCGTCTCCTTCCCCTACCTTACCCTCTTTAATTCACCCTTGGGGTCTGGGGGAGACAGCGGGGGATCGGCGTGTGTGGTCTCCCGACCCAGCTCAACTCTATTTTGGCAGCGACCAGCTGGGGCTGCGCGCGGCAAGAGCCCAAGACCGCCCGCGCGGGCGCGAGCCCCCGAGCGCGCGTCCCCCGTGCGCGCTCAGTCCGCGTCTCCCGCCCGAGCGCGCTCTAGCTGCGGCCCTCGCCACGGAGCGGGAGCTGCGCGGAGCTGCCGGGAAGGACTCCTCGCCTGCACACCGCGGCGGTTCAGACCGACGAAAAAGATGCGAAATCGTTTTGTGCTTCTCTCTCATCTTTCTTGTGCCTGTATTTTCTGTGTTATCTGCAGAACAATTGATTGTGTGTTACACCCTGCTTGCCTTCCCCGTGTTTTCTTTTTCGTAAGTATAGAACATTTTTGGTAAACATTTCCTCAAGTGATATACTTTAGGGTGTAGTTGGCCCATAAAAAAAAGCAATCACTGCATTCTGTGGAGTCAGCTGACTCGGAAGGAAAAAAGAGGAAAAACTCAAGCCTGGGTTTTTCTTTCTTGTTACAATGGAGCTGAGACTCAGAGCTCATGACAGGCCCCTGCAAATTCGGAGGGAAGTTCCAGTCCGAAAGCCTAGGAAAATGCTACCAGAAAAGACACAGGTCCTTCAAAAACCGGGGGAAAGGCAGAAGGGCATGACTTCCAACAGACAATTACAGACCACTGAGAATCACTTCCCTTTAGTCCTTTACTTTTAGGATTAATTGAATGTAGTCTTGCTATAAAATTCACAAGTTTGTAACTCTATTTTTTAAATGAAAAGTAGCTTTATTTACTTATTTCTGTTTGTAAAAACAAAATATACTAATTGTTGCAAAAAAAAAAAAAAAAAACAGTAGCTCTTAACTTCAAATCCTTTATTAGTGATGGTCTAGTTTTTTGGGTTTTATTTTTTGGCGGGGGGGCATGGCTTTCATTCCCCAGGAAGATAAAATGAAAAGTTTTTACAGTATAAGCAGAGAATGAGACACCATACTTTTGTGTGGGTTGAAAAGTAACAAATACTTGACAGCTATCTGTTAAAGTTTGATCAGTGATCAGTCAATATGATTAACTTGTTTCAAATTGTTCAAATTTTAGCTTATTATTTCTGATTAAAATTATCAGCAAATATTAAAGTTGAAATTGTTAAATTATAAATTATATTTTCTCGCTGTTTAGGCTAATAGAATGCCACCAGTAAACACTAGATATAATGAATAATATTCATATGTTGAAATATTCATTTGCTTTTTTTGAACTGCAAGAAAGATAAATGTGTGATACACATACATGGGCTTATTATGTGCTTTTAATAAACATAATAGGAAAAGCCATGACTTAAAATGCAAAATCCATCAATGAGATTAAATTATATGTATGTACTAGCAGAATAAATAGATGATCAATAGAGCAACTCCTACTTACCAATAGGTGTAAGTCCGTGCTTTAAAGACTCTTGTAAATCCCCAGTATCCGAATTAGAAGACATTCTTAGTGAAATTATAGGCAGTTCTTTGGCCTAAAGCAGAAATCATTGAGCAAAAGAAAAGTGCAGCTTGTCAAATTTCGTGGCCTTGGGAAGGACACATCAGACTACGGTAACCCTTAGTGAAAGTTAAGAAAAAGCAAAGGGAAAAAAAAATCCAGAATTCATAAAGTTACAAGCAAGTCTTTCCCTGGACTCTGTACTTTTTCCAACATTAGTGACCTGCTGTAAACCATGTATCCAGTTTCATGATGATTTCTAATCAGAAGAGTGGAAACTTTTGATAGGCTTTGACTCATCACATGACTCTATGCAGGTTGATAAGAGGACCCTGTTATAAAGTGACAGCAAAAGAGATAAGAATTCTTGCCAGATAATGGCAAAGAAATGATTAACTCAGAAGTGGAGAGGTGCTGTGCAGCACAGAGTGGAAAGTTGTAAAACTGAGGGGTCAGAAGATCAGACTTAGTGGATAAAACTACAAACCAGCTAACTAACTTAGTCTAACTAAACTTTGGCTTGTGACATACCCCTTGATGTCGTCACCTCTTTGCATAGAGGAGGACGGACATAGCTCTTCTGACCTCTGTAAATATATTTTAGATGAAAACATTGGCAGACATTAATTCTTTAAGTGATGACTACAAATGTGATCGACACTCTGAAACACTAGAGGTAGCATTTCCAAGCTTATGGTCATTTATTTATTCATGTTGTGGTCAACCAACTTTTTTATCGGGCCTATTCATTAGATGAGGAGTTAACCTTAGCTTGTTTCTACATTGGTCATATGGCTAAAACACAATCTATCTCTTTATCCCCAAAAAGTAAAACTTATGCTTTGAGATTAATGCTGGCAAACTGATGAATATGTAATAGATTTTTCATAATTATAAAGTTATTATTCTTAGGCCGGGCATGGTCACTCACACCTGTAATCCCAGCACTTTGGGAAGCCAAGGCAGGCAGATCACCTGAGGTCAGGAGTTCAAGACCAGCCTGGCCAACATGGTGAAACCCCATCTCTACTAAAAATGCAAAAATTAGCCAGGCGTGGTGGTGCAGCCCTGTAATCCCAGCTACTTGGGAGGCTGAGGCGGGAGAATTGCTTGAACCTGGGAGGCAGAGGTTGCGGCGATCTGAGATCGTGCCACTGCACTCCAACCTGGGTGACAGAGTGAGACTCCATCTTCAAAAACAATAACAACAACAAAAAAACAAAAAATGATTTTTGTTTTTGAGACAGGGTCTCACTCTGTCGCCCAGGCTGGTGTGCAGTGGCATGAACTCAGCTCACTGCAGCCTCCGCCTCCCGGGTTCAAGCAATTCTCCTGCCTCAGCCTCCCAAGTAGCTGGGATAACAGGGGCGAACCACCATGCCCGGCTAATTTTTGCATTTTTAGTAGGGACGGGTTTTCACCAGGTTGGCCAGTCTGGTCTCAAACTTCTGACCTCAGATGATCTACCCGGCCTCCCAAAGTGCTGGAATTACAGGCATGAGCCACTGCACCCAAATTGGCCAAAATCCCTAATTTTAATATTGACACTCCTTTTAAACTAAGTAAATGCAGGTTGTGTGTATGTGTACAGATAATTTTTAACTCAATATATAAACATTTGTTGTAACAAAACTTCATATATCATTTGATGGATTTAGTAGTCTTTGTCTAAAGATTCACTTTACAGAATTTATGGTCTATTTATTTATTTAGAGATGGGATCTCACTCTGTAGCCCAGGCTGGAATGGAGTCGTATAGTCATAGCTCACCCAACCTCAGACTCCTGGACTTAAGCAATCCTCCTGCCTTAGCCTCCTGAGTTAGGACTACAGATGTGTATCACTACACTTGGCTGATTTTTAAAATTTTTTGTAGAGACAGTGTATTGCTGTATTGCCCAGATTGGTCTCCTGGGCTCAAGCAATCCTCCTGCCTCAGCCTCCCAAAGTGCTGGGATTACAGGTGTGAGCTACCTGTAAACCCAGGACAGTCATTTTTTTTCCTTTTTCTTTTCTTTTTTTTTTTGAGACAGAGTCTCACTCCATTGCCCAGGCTGGAGTACAGTGGCACAATCTTGGTTCACTGCAACCTCTGCCTACCAGGTTCAAGCGATCCTCCTGCCTCAGTCTCGCTAGTAGCTGGGATTACAGGTACATGCCACCATGCCCGGCTAATTTTTGTATTTTTAGTAGAGACGGAGTTTCGCCACATTGGCCAGGCTGGTCTCGAACTCCTGACCTCAGGTGATTCACCTGCCTCAGCCTCCCAAACTGCTGGGATTACAGGTGTAAGCCACCACATCTGGCCCTTTTTTTTTTCTTTTGTTTTTTATTCAGATTATTGTTAGTTATTTCCCCTCTTGCTTCACTTCATGTCAGTTGAAATATAGCATCTGAAAGTGCTCTCCACTACCTTTCAGCTGTGCTGCTGGCTCTGAACCTTGCCCAAGATCAACTTGCCTTTATCAGGTTTGGGTGGCTTGGGGTCTGGGTGACCCCTGAAGTCAGAATCAGAAGTGGCCACAGCCATGACTTGTGGTCCTCTGAGTATAAGAAATGTCCCCAGTTGTATATCCTCACAGTCTCATGAAAGTAAGATTTGGTTGAGTAGACCTGCTCATGGAAGGTGGGTAGTTTCCAAGTGGCACTGGTACACACCAAGTGAAATAACTGGTAATCCTGGCTGTCAGCGGAGCCAGGTCAACTTGCTGATATGCATGCTGTTTTTCCTTTGAACTTTAAGTTCTTATGTACACATAAACAATCCATCCTACTTTTCATTAACACCATGTTAGGTATTATTTTCTTAGATCGATATTTTTCTTTTAAAGAAAAAAAAGTTATACGGTGGATTTTAAAATATTGTTATTGAAAACAATGATTTCTTCTTTGATTTTAGATGGAAACCCAGAAAGGACCTTCCTCCCTCCCTCCCTCCCTCCCTCCCTCCCTCCCTTCCTTCCTTCCTTCCTTCCTTGTTTCCTTGTTTCGCTTTTCTTTCTTTCTTTCTTGACAGAGTCTCACTCTGTCACCCAGACTGGAGTGCAGTGACACGATCTCGGTTCACGGCAACCTCCACCTCCCGGGTTCAAGTGATCCTCCTGCCTCAGTCCCCCTAGTAGCTGGGATTACAGGTACATGCCACCATGCCCAGCTGATTTTTGTATTTTTAGTAAAGATGAGGTTTCACCATGTTGGCCAGGATGGTCTCAAACTCCTGACCTCAGGTGATCCACCCGCCCCGGCCTCCCAAAGTGCTGGGATTACAGATGTGAGCCACTGCACCCAGCTAATTTTTGTATTTTTTTGTAGGGACAGTGTATCACCATGTTACCCAGGTTGGTCTCAAACTCCTGGGCTCAAGCGATTCTCCTGCCTCTGCCTTCCAAGTATATGGAACATATATTTCTATGGATATATTTTGCATCTGTAACTGCTTTGAAATACGTAGGTCTTCTTTTACACATGCCAAAGTGTTGGATACATATTTCTTGAGGCCTTTCATATCATTCAGTCCATAAAATTACATTGTCCATCAGATCCTCTCAATGCACTGGTTATAGCTCTAACTGTTTTCCTGAGGAAACCACTCAGTTTTGGTTGCTGAATGCAGCCTATATAAGCACAAATCATGAGATCATGGTAAGAATGAAGGCAGGGTAGCAGGGTGGTTAAGAGCCTAGGATTTGAGGTCAGAAAGCTCAGGGCTTCCATTTGTGCTTTGCCCCCTTCTCGGTGGCAAAGTAATGCTTGGCTTTTTTTTAAGCCTTGAATTCCTCATAAGTAAAAATGACAAAAATGATGAAATCCAGTAGTTTTTGTGGTAAGATGTAAATGAGAAATAAAGTACTCAGTGTCATGTCAGAGAAAGAAAGCACTCAACGTGTCATCAAAAGTGAATATGGAGGCTGGGCGCAGTGGCTTACACCTGTAATCCCAGCACTTTGGGAGGTTGAGGCAGGTGGATCACTTGACGTCAGGAGTTCAAGACCAGCCTGGCCAACATGGTGAAACCCTGTCTCTACTAAAAATACAAAAAATTAACTGGGCAAAGTGGTGCACGCCTGTAATCCCAGCTACTCAGGAGGTTGGGGCAAGAGAATTGCTTGAACCCAGGAGACGGAGGTTGCAATGAGCCAAGTTCATGCCACTGCACTCCAGTCTGGGCGACAGAGTGATACTCCATCTCAAAAAACAAAAAACAAAAAACAAAAAAAAGTGATTATGGGCTATGTGACTTGGGATCTTAAGTGAAAGACACATCTTCCTTAGTGGAATTTTAGAAGACATACTAAAGTTTCTGTTTTTGGGTTTTGTTTCTGACACCAATTCTATCTTAGTCACGTACACTATTAGAGACCTTATAGAAGACCTCATAGGATTCATATAATTAAACAGCACCATAAAGTGATTTGTGGCTGGGCACGGTGGCTTAACACCTGAAATCCCAGCATTTTGAAAGGCTGAAGCAAGAGGTTCACTTGAAGGCACGGGTTTGAGACCAGCCTGGGCAATATAATGACACTTCATCTCTTAAATAATAAATGAAATAATGATAAATAATAAGGAATAAGGAATAAATAAGTATTTATTAATAATAATAAATACAGGCCAGGCACGGTGGCTCACACCTGTAATCCCAGCACTTTGGGAGGCCGAGACGGGAGGATCACAAGGTCAGGAGATCAAGACCATCTTGGCTAACATGGTGAAACCCTGTCTCTACTAAAAATACAAAAAAATTAGCCAGGCGTGGTGGTGGGCGCCTGTAGTCCCAGCTACTCGGGAGGCTGAGGCAGGAGAATGGCATGAACCTGGGAGGCAGAGCTTGCAGTGAGCTGAGATTGCACCACTGCACTCCAGCCTGGGCAATAGAGTGAGACTCTGTCTCAAAAAATAAAATAAAATAAATAATAATAATAATAATAATGAATACAAATAGTAAAGTGATTTACTTTTCTTCTTGTCCTTTCTGTATATGGTTAACAAAGCATGTAACAGCACAAAGATTGAATTTCATGCTATACTGTCTGCCTCTAATCAGACATAATTGTTTTTAAGAATGTACAAAAAATTGGGAATGGTAGTATTACCAGCTTGCCTAATAACTCCTAACAGAATCTTTAAAAGATACTATTTGCGATTTGTCACTCTCTTGCTTTCCTATAAAACTCACTGGCTTGTTGAGGAAACATTATATTAATGAGTTACTTTGGTCCTTTGAAGCTTATCCATCAGGCTGATTGAATAGAAATAGGTACTCAGTACTTTGTGAGAAATGAACATATTTTTCTGAAAGTGAGGCTAGAGTAATGTTCACATGTGGTACAAATAACAGATGCTTGGAACTCAGCCTCAGTGACAGTTAACAAGCAATTTATGTTCTGGCCATGCTGTGGGGAGGACAAAAAACAAATCACACCCTGAATTTTTGTGTTTATTTTTTCTCAATCAAGGTATCATCTGACCCTTTCCATTTGGCAAGTGTGGGCATTTTCCATTACAACATTCTGTTTTAAGTACCTTCACTACCTCACTTGATACCACAACATAGAATACTTATAATGACTCACATTTACAAGAATATGTTTATAATGATAAAAAATATTTGCTAACAGATTTCAGAAACGATTTGTAAATTATTGACAGATAACTAATGACTCTAAGGCATCTTTGCCAAAATCCAAAAAGTATTCAACAATGTCACCTGAACCCATATTGCATGATGATGTTAAAGTGTAGTTAATGAATTACAGTCACTGTAAACTTCCTGACAACACTATTCCAAGACATTATGACATATCTATTAGGAATTGATATTCCTGCAAAATTGGATTTATCATGAACCCCTTGCATGAGCAAACTGGAAAGGCCCTTTCAGTATGTTTATAATATGGGTTTATTAAGAGCAAACACCTTAAAATTTTCATCATTCAAATAGACTGATTGCATCAGATCTGGGGGAGTTTTTAACAGAAGGCTTGTAAGTACTGAACCACTTAGTTACTTCCAAACCATTGCTTAATAGTGCATTTTTGCTTGTACTCTTTGCTAACAAAGGCATTTGTCGCTGATTTTGTATAGAATCTGAGCTAGGGTTGGCACTTTTTTTTTTTTAAAATCAACTTTCTTAATAATCCTCTCCTCTGCCAAATTATATAAGATGATGGAATGGTACATTTTGGAAAGGAGTGACTAAGTAAAGATTTCTTCTCATTCTTTTAAATAACTGTGAGAAATGTGGCACCTGGCGGAAAAGATAAGTGACTTTTACACAATACTATTATGGCCAGGTAAATATTACTCACTTTTTGTAACACTAATAATTAAACAGAGCCTTAGTCAATCTTTTGGCAATTGAAATGTTTAAGACTTTACTCTCCTGTAGGCTTGTGCTGAGTTCCCCACGTTTATCACAATCTATGATCTGTGTCTGATGGCTCATAGTTTATATCTTTATTTAGAGTAAAAGAAATACACTCAGTAGCATTTTGTTTCAATTTAAGGCCTTTAAAGACATTTAAGCAAACAACTAAGTGATCTAAATTGTTTTTAAAAGAGGAAACTGTAGCATATCCAAAGTGATTTCCCTAGGAATCACAGCATAATTATTATTAAAACACAATTATTATTAAAACACGAAGCTACAAAATAGATCTCAGGCATTCTTTTTTTTTTTTTTTTTTAGACAGAGTCTTGTTCTGTTGTCTAGGCTGCAGTGCAGTGGCACAATCTTGGCTCACTGCAACCTCCACCTCCTGGGTTCAAGCTATTCTCCAGCCTCAGTCTCCCAAGTAGCTAGGACTACAGTCACATGTCACCACACCCGGCTAATTTTTGTATTTTTAGTGGAGATAGGGTTTTGCCATGTTGGCCAAGCTGGTCTCGAACTCCTGACCTCAGGTTATCCACCTGCCTTGGCCTCACAAAGTGCTGGGATTACAGGCATGAACCACCACACCCAGCCATCTCAGGCATTCTTAATTCTTGAAATTGAATGTTATGTGTTACCTAACAGTCTGGCAGACTACATAAATAAAACAATCATTCAAATAATAGATTTTCCTCTAGACTGAAATATTTTATGTGGGTGAAACTTACATGGGTTAAGTTATATAACCCATATGAAAATGAGTTATATAACTCAATTTCGATTTATGTTTCAGTTATTTTAATGAACTTTTTCTTTCCCCTCTCACTCTTTTGTGAAATAAGAAAATACAAATAATATTATTTTTAATAAAAAATAAAAATAAAGTATCTGGGCGTGGTGGCTCACACCTGTAATCCCAGCACTTTGGGAGGCTTAGGCAGGAGAATCACTTGAGCTCAGGGGTTCAAGACCAGCCTGAACAACATAATAAGACCTCATCTCTATGAAAAATAAACAAAATTAGCTATATGGTGGCATACACCTGTAGATCTGTGATTAGTCAAAATATCAATCTACTAACTGTAATAGGATAATAGCATAAATGCATATATGTTACATGTTCTATTATATTTGAGAAAGAAAGAATAAAACCAAAATGGAAAGAGTTAATTGGCTGGGCTTGTTGGCTCACACCTGTTATCCTAGCACTTTGGGAGACTGAGGACGGCAGATCACGTGAGGTCAGGAGTTTGAGACCAGCCTGGCCAACATGGTGAAACCCTGTCTCTACTAAAAATACAAAAATTAACCAGTATGGTGGCATGCACCTGTAATCCCAGCCATTTGGGAGGCTGAGGCATGAGAACTGCTTGAACACAGGAGGCAGATGTGGCCACTGCACTCCAGCCTGGGTGACAAAGCTTCTCAAAAAAAAAAAAAAAGAAAAAGAAAGAGTTAATTAAAAGACACTGAGGATACTTAAAAAGGTCACTTTGTACTATATGAATTTGTAAAAACAAAAAAAGTTTTTAAAAGATAGCCTCACTTTCTACCTTTTTTATTTCCATGAATCTGACAATTTACACCCTCAAGCATTATTTTGATACTAAATATTAGCATTTTAGATTTTCCTGATCCATTTGCATTTTTCAGAAGGCCATGACCTATCCACTTTTTCTATATTTACCTAATAATTAAAAAAAAAAAAGAGGCTTATGTGGTGGCTCACGCCTGTAATCCCAGCACTTTGGGAGGCCAAAGTGGGCAGATCACGTGAGTTGGGAGTTTGAGACCAGCCTGACCAACATGGAGAAACCCCATCTCTACTAAAAATACAAAATTAGCCAGGCGTGGTGGCACATGCCTGTAATCCCAGCTACTCGGAAGGCTGAGGCAGGAGAATCGCTTGAACCCGGCAGAGGTTGCAGTGAGCCAAGATCGTGCCATTGCACTCCAGCCTGGGAAACAAGAGTGCAACTCTGTCTCAAAAAAAAAAAAAAAAAAATTGTGCCTTTTTGCTTTAAGATCATTTAGTATAATCTCAAGCTTTAAGATCATACAAAATCATCCTAAAACTTTATTTTACTTATACTAATATTAGGATACATTAGAATTGGAACAGCTGTGTTATTAGAAATGTGATTTTTGACTACATTTTCAAGCCTTCTTTACGTCTATACACTCACATATTATTTCTACATGTTCACTTTTTTATCTTCATTTTTTCTTTTTGCGTTTTTAAAAAATAGAGATGGGGGTCTCACTGTGTTGCCCAGGTTTGTCTCGAACTCCTGGCCTCAAGTGATCCTCCCATCTCAGCCTCCCAGAGGGCTAAATTACAGGCATGAGCCACTGTGCCTGGCCATTTCTACACTTATTCAGCACATGATTATGCTAGACACTCTCTTAAGTGCTTTACATGCATTCTATCACTTAGTTTTTAAAAATATTTTATTTACCTCTATTTTATACATGAGAAAAATTAACGCTTGAAAATTTTAAGTAATTTGACCAATGCTACACAGATGGTATATGATTGATAGAGCTGGACTCAAATCCATGCCTGACTTCAATGCTATTATACTGCTTGAAATGCTATTATAATGCTTGACAAATTATTTTGTGAATGTAATGATACGTATGCCTGGCACATGACAGCCAATACATTTGCTACCAATATTAATATTGCTGGTATACAGCAGAGAAACTCAAAGAACTGTAAACAGAGTTGGTAATGCATTGTGTCCTTATATATGTCTTTCAGTAAACATATGCATAATGCCCCAAATGAAACTCATTCTTTTTCTTTTTGAGATGGGATCTCCCCCTTGTTGTCCAGGCTGGAGTGCAGTGGCACGATTTCAGCTCACTGCAACCTCTGCCTCCCAGGTTCAAATGATTCTCCTGCCTCAGCCTCCCGAGTAACTAGGATTACAGGCTCCCGCCAGCACACCTGGCTAATTTTTTGTATTTTTAGTAGAGATAGGGTTTCACCATGTTGGGCAGGCTGGTCTTGAACTTTTGACCTCAGGTGATCCACCTGCCTTGGCCTCCCAAAGTGCTGGGATTACAGGTGTGAGCCACCATGCCTGGCCAGATATTTTTCATTTTGAATGCCGCTTAAAAAAAAAAAAAAAAAAAAAAAAGATAGACCAAGCACAGTGCCTCATGTCTGTAATCTTAGCACTTTGGGAGGCTGAGGTGGGAGGATCACTTGAGCTCAGGAGTTCGAGGCTACAGTGAGCTACAGTGAGTACAGTGATTATGCTACTGTACTCCAGCCTGGGGGACATTGAGACCTTGTGTTGGCACAACAAAAGAGTGAAATATCAGAATTCATAGTCTAGAAGGAAAAAAAGTGAAGTATTCATGGGAAGAATTTATTGTTGCATGAGCAATCAAGGCAACTATATGAGTGAAAGAATCAAGCAAAAAAGGAGAAAATAAAGTATAAACATATGATCACATTTGTGCATTTATATAAAAGTCTGTATGCAAAAAGAGATTAAAACAATTTAGTGGACAAGCAAAAGGAAAGATATATGAATCACCTGTAATTCTGACATTCTGAGATCATGTTTTAAAGTATTTTCTTCTAGTAGATATCTATGTATTTAAATATTTAAATATTGGCTGGTCCTGTAATTCCAGCACTTTGGGAGGCCAAAGCAGGATGACCACTTGAACCCAGGAGTTCAAGAGCAGCCTGGACAGCAAAATGAGACCCCATCTCTACAAAAAATAAAAAAATTAACCAGGTGTGATGGCATGAATGTGTGGTCCCAGTTAGGCAGGGGCCTGAGGCAGGAAGATTTTTTGAGCCTGGGAGGTTGAGGCTGCAGTGAGCCCTGTTCCCTCCACTGCATTCTAGCCTAGGAGACAGAGTGAGACGTTGTCTCAAAACAAAAAACAAAAGCAAAACCCCAAGTTAAATATAGACAAAATTGTAACATATTGTGTATATTGTTTTATATCCTGCTGTTTAAAACCATTACCATGACTGGGCTGGATGGCTCATGTCTCTAATCCTAGCACTTTGAGAAGCTGAGGCAGGAGGATCACTTGAGCCCAGAAGTTTGATACCAGCCGGGGCAACATAGAGAGAGCTCCTCTCTATTAAAGAAATTTTAGGCTGAGCACGCTGACTTACACCTGTAATCCCACTACTTTGGGAGGCCAAGGCTGGCAGATCATTTGAGGTCAGGAGTTTGAGACCAGCCTAGCCAACATGGTGAAACCCTGTCTCTACTAAAAATACAAAACTGAGCCAGTTGTGGTGGCGCACACCTGTAGTCCCAGCTACTTGGGAGGCTGAGGTTGGGAAAATTGCTTGAGCCCAGGAGTTGGAGGCTGTAGTGAGCTATGATTGTGCTACTGCACCCTAGTCTAGGTGACAGAGTGAGACGCCGTCTCAGAAAAAAAAGAAAGAAAAAAGAAAAAAAGGGACAAGAAAAGCAGAGAGTTGTAAGGTTAAATTATTTTCCCAAGGTCCACTGGCCAGGAGGGACTGGGGCTGAGATTCGTGGGTCTATCTAATCCTAGAGCTTGAGTGCTCATCACTCTGCAGTACTGTCTTCTTTATTGACCTGGGACCAGATCTGGCTTCAGGGTTTGTCAAATAAGGTCAGTGTGTCCTGTCACTCACCAGGGTAAATTACATAGCCAGTATGGCTGCTAGTCTTTTCTCCTTTTATAGTTTGGCAGATGGTTATTGACATTCTTGTAGTACTATACGGTGATCTCAGACAAATCCTGTAGTAGGAAACCAAATCAAAAAGGTCAGAATGTCCTCTGAGAGACAGTAGAAAGAGCCTGGTTTCTGTGTACCAAGCTAAAGGTATGAAGTGGTCATGCCCTTTTTCCTCCCCAGTTGTGAGGCTTAGACTGTCTGAGAGTTACATCCGTCATCTCTTTGCTTCTGAGTCATCAGTGAACAGAAAATTGAGGACAATCAGTAGACACAGGGGACAAGGAGTGGGATGTTCTATAATAAATGGTGGAAAGGAAGCACAATGTCCATTAAACAGGCAGGTGATATTAACCAGGTACATGACAACACTGAAACCTATTTTATTTTTAAATAAGAGATGTGAACCCTGAAACTCCAACAGTTGAGAAGCTAAAAGTTAAAAGGCATGAGAATATATTTTGTGCAATCCCAAATTTATAGGCTTGAAGAGAACCACAACCTAGAGTGCCAGGAGCAAACAAACTACTTTAAAGACACAAGCTTTTTATTTTTATTTTTTCTTTAGAGGCAAGATCTCACTTTGTCACCCAGGCTGGTGTGCAGTAGTGTGATCACAGCTCACTGCAGCCTCAAATTCCTGGCCTCAAGCAATCCTCCTGCTTCAGCCTCCCAAGTAGCTGGGACTACAAGCAAGCAACTGACACATCTGTCTAATGTTTTTATATTTGTAGAGATGGGGCAGTCTCACTATGTTGCCCAGGCTGGTCTCAAACCCCTGGCCTCAAGTTATCCTCTTGCCTTGGCCTCCCAAATTTCTGGGATTACAGGTGAGAGCCCCTGCACCTGGCCAATGTGCCCTTTTTTTTTTTTTTTTTTTTGAGACGGAGTCTCGCTTTGTCGCCCAGGCTGGAGTGCAGGGGCGCAATCTCAGCTCACTGCAAGCTCTGCCTCCCGGGTTCACGCCATTCTCCTGCCTCAGCCTCCCAAGTAGCTGGGACTACAGGCGCCCACCACCCCGCCCGGCTAGTTTTTTGTATTTTTTAGTAGAGACGGGGTTTCACCGTGTTAGCCAGGATGGTCTCGATCTTCTGACCTCGTGATCCGCCCGTCTCGGCCTCCCAAAGTGCTGGGATTACAGGCTTGAGCCACCGCGCCTGGCCTAATGTGCACTTTTTAACTGAGATGCCCAAGCTTTCTAATCACAGTTCTAGTAAAATGGCCATGAAGAGTCCATTTTGGTAGGGGAATTAGAGCAGAATGACAAATAACTGCACATTCTTGCTGGCCCAGATTCTACATTTCTTTGTTCTGATATGATGAAATTTTAAAATTTTTATAAAGTGGCTGCCCAGCTGGAGGGAGGTTTAAGGAATGCTTTCCCTTTAGTTAGTTCATTAAAAGTAAACACAGTTTTGTGTTCTTTCCTAAATCCAGTCCCAGTACTGTGGTTAGTTAGGCTTGTCTGCAGCTAATCATTGTATCAGAGATTTGGGGTGTCAGTTAATGGGCTAATGATTTGAACAATTGACATTGAATTTCTTTTCATAGTAACACCTAAGGTAAGCTCCATACCTTTATGACTAGGATGGATGCCAGATTTGACTTCTGATTTGGCTATCTGATGAACTAGAGGCATTTAACAAAAAAATTAATGTGACTTTGCTCTACACCATCTTTGGATAAAGTCCTCAGTTTTGTATTCAGTACAGCACTAAATATTCTTTACACAGTTTGTTGAGAGACTATTTTTAAAAATCAGCCTTTATGTAAGAAAAGTATAGGTTATTCTTTCTTTCTTTCTTTTTTTTTTTTTGAGATGGAGTTTTGCTCTTGTCACTCAGGCTGGAGTGCAATAGTGTGACCTCCGCCTTCTGGGTTCAAGCAATTCTCCTGCCTCAGCCTCCTGAGTAGCTGGGATTACAGGTGCCTGCCACCACGCCTGGCTAGTTTTTGTATTTTTAGTAGAGATAGGGGTTTCACCATGTTGGCCAGGCTGGTTTCGAACTCCTGACCTTAGGTAATCCGCCCACCTTGGCCTCCCAAAGTTCTGGGATTACAGGTGTGAGCCACTGCGCCTGGCCAGGTTATTCCTTCTTTCTTTCTTCCCTCTCTCCTTCCCTCTCTCTCTTCCTCTTTCTCTCTTTCTTTCTCTCTCTCTCTCTCTCTCTCTTTCTTTCTTTCTTTTCTTTCCTTTCTTTTTGATGGAGTCTCACTCTGTCACCCAGGCTGGAGTGCAGTGGCAGAATCATAGTCCACTACAGCCTTGAACTCCTGGGCTCAAGCAATCCTCTCACCTCAACCTCCCAAGTAGCTGGGATTACAGGTGCGTGCCATCACACCTGGCTACTTTTTGCATTTTTAGTAGAGACGGGGTTTCACTATGTTGGCCAGGCTGGTGGTGAACTCCCAATCTCAAATGATCCACCTACCTCAGCCTCCCAAAGTGCTGAGATTACAGGTGTGAGCCACCTTGCCTGGACAGGTTATATTTTCTTTTTTTCTTTTTTCTTTTTGAGATGGAGTCTCGCTCTGTCGCCCAGGCTGGAGTGCAGTGGTGCGATCTCGGCTCACTGCAAGCTCAGCCTCCTGGGTTCACGCCATTCTCCTGCCTCAGCCTCCCGAGTAGCTGGGACTACAGGCGCCCACCACCACGCCCGGCTAATTTTTTGTATTTTTGGTAGAGATGGGGTTTTACCGTGTTAGCCAGGGTGGTCTCGATCTCCTGACCTCGTGATCCACCCGCCTCGGCCTCCCAAAGTGCTGGGATTACAGGCGTGAGCCACCGCACCCGGATGACAGGTTATTTTTTCAATTAAAACAATAGATTAAGTGCTCACTTCAGCAGCACATATACCAAAATTGAAACAATACAGAGAAGATTAGCATGGCTCCTGTGCAAGGATGACATACAACTTCATGAAGCATTCCATATTTTAAAAATTAACACAAAGAAAACACACACACACACACACAAACCCCTATAGATTAAAATATATCCTGAATCCGGCAGGTGTGGTGGCACACACCTGTAATCCCATCACTCTTGGGGGCTGGAGCAGGCAGATTGCTTGAGCTCAGGAATTCCAGACCAGCCTGGGCAACATGATGAAACCCCTTCTCTTTTTTTGTTAAAAAATTTTTTTAAAAAAAATTTTTTGTTAAAAATTTTAATTTAAAATGTGTATTTAAAATTAAAAAATATATATATCCTGAATCCATCATTAAGCAGCTCATGTTCTATCTCTGTCTTACTCTGCGGGCATATCATTAGGTTATTGTCCTCTTGAAGACATTTCTTTTGGTTTTCTTTTTTCTTTCTGAGACAGGGCCTCCTATTGCCCAGTTTGGAGTGCAGTGTTGCAATCTTGGCTGGACCTCCTGAGTTCAGGTAATCCTCCTACCTCAGCCTGCCTAGTAGCTGGGCTACAGGCACGCACCACCATGTCTGACTAATTTTTGTATTTTTCTGTAGAGACAGAGTTTCACCATGTTCCCTAGGCTGGTGTTGATCTCTTGAGCCCAAACGATCTGCCTGCCTCTGCCTCCCAAAGTGCTGCGATTATCCTCATGAGCCACTCTGTTCAGTTGCCCTTGGTTTTCTTAAGTCTCAAGTAACAGAAAGCCCAGACAACTGTCTTCAACAATAAGAAAAATATACTCTCCCTCACCCAATAAGAGATTCAAAGGTGGGGCAGCCCCAGTGCTGCTTAATCCATGGCTCAGTGACCTCATCAGGGCCCCATTTCTTTCTATCACTGTCATTGTCAACGTGTTGACTTATCCTGTGACAGCTTTCGTTGTTGCGGGGTGGCTGCAGCAATTTTAGGAATCACATTGGAATAACAACAACAACAAAAACAATGTCCAATGCAAGAAATTAGGGTATTCTGTTTACTCTTTCTTTTCTCTCTGTCTCTCTCTCTCTCTCTTTCTTTTCCTTTTTTTTTGAGATGGAGTCTCGCTCTGTTGCCCAGGCTGAAGTGCAGTGGCCGGATCTCAGCTCACTGCAAGCTCCGCCTCCCGGGTTTATGCCATTCTCCTGCCTCAGCCTCCCGAGTAGCTGGGACTACAGGCGCCCGCCACCTCGCCCAGCTAGTTTTTTTTTTGTTTTTTTTTTTTTAATAGAGGCAAGGTTTCACCGTGTTAGCCAGGGTGGTCTTGATCTCCTGACCTCGTGATCCGCCTGTCTCAGCCTCCCAAAGTGCTGGGATTACAGGCTTGAGCCACAGCACCCGGCTCTTTCTCTCTTTCGTAGACAGAGTCTTGCTCTGTCACCAGGCTGGAGTGCACTGGCACAATCTCGGCTCACTGCAACCTCCTCCTCCCAGGTTCAAGTGATTCCCCTGTCTCAGCCTCCTGAGTAGCTGGGTCTACAGGCATGCACCACCATGCCCGGCTAATTTTTTGTATTGTAGTAGAGACTGGGTTTCACCATGTTGGCCAGGAAGGTCTTGATCTCCTGACCTCGCGATCCACTTACCTTGGCCTTCCAAAGTGCTGGGGTTACAGGCATAAGCCACTGCGCCAGACCCTCTTTTTTCATTCCAGAAAAGAAATACTCCAAATAAAGCCCCTGGAAGTTTTCTCTTTTTTTTTTTTTTTTTTTGATGGAGTCTCTCTCTGTCACCCTAGAGTGCAGTGGCACAATCTCGGCTTACTGCAACCTCTGCCTCCCAGGTTCAAGCGATTTTCCTGCCTCAGATTCCCGAGTAGCTGGGATTACAGGTGCCTGCCACCATGCCTGGTTGATTTTTTTTTTTTTTGTATTTTTAGTAGAGTTGGGGTTTCACCATGTTGGCCAGGCTGGTTTCAAACTCCTGGCCTCAAGTGATCCACCTGCCTTGGCCTCCCAAAGTGTTAGGATTACAGCGGTGAGCCACCATGTCCAGCCAGGTTCCTCTTTATGTCATTGATGAGATACTAGTCACATGCCCACCCCATAAATCAGTCACTGGGAACGGGAATGGAATGGCCATTAGAATATTCAGGATTTATCCTTGAGCTGAGCTCACTATAGGGTTACTTTTCGTTTTCTTTTCCTTTTTTTTTTGAAACGGAGTCTTGCTTTGTTGCCCAGGCTGGAGTGCAGTGGTGCAATCTTGGCTCACTGCAGCTTCTGCCTCCCGGGTTCAAGCTGTTCTCCTGTCAGCCTCACGAGTAGCTGGGACTACAGGCACACGCCACTATGCCTAGATAATTTTTGTATTTTTAGTAGAGGGATTAGACTATATTGGTCAGGCTGGTCTCAAACTGCTGACCTGATGATCCACCCGCCTCAGCCTCCCAAGGTGTTGGGATTACAGGCGTGAGCCACCGCACCTGGCCTTATAGGGTTACTTTTCTAGAGAGGAAAAATTGGGTGTCTGTTGGCAAGGAAGAAAGAGAATAGGTTGGGGTAAGCAATCAATACTGTGTGCCATGTCCCTTAAATGTTTTTCTCTTGCCCTCGGTAACACCTATGACATTTTAGCAATCATTAATTTCACGTAAGTAGGCAGGACAGAGTTTGCAGAGTTGGAATGGGACAGTCTGTTTGTGGAGGACTTAATATCCTGAGGCAGAAAGGAGGCTTACATGCAATGAGGCAAGAGAAATGTACGTGGATCATTTAGCTTGAGTTCAAACCTATCAGCAAACCATTTCTTAACCAACTGTGTTAAGATATGATGTACAACAGGTGAAAGCCCTGGTAACCAGAAATAAACCTGAATCCAGACAAAAAGCTTAGAAAGCCTGTATTTCCCCAGGATTTTATGCCAGCAATACAGAAGCTATAAAAACTGCCACCAACTGACCAGGGCACCTTAATGACCTGGGCAGTCATTATCATAATGCACCGAGAGATTGCAGAAAGAAAACAAAATTGGTCTCTGGGTATGGTGGCACATGCCTATAATCCTAGCACTTTGGGAAGTCAAGGCAGGAAGATTACTTGAGTGCAGGAGTTTGAGACCAGCCTGGGCAACGTAACAAGATTCTGTCTCTACAAAGAAAAGAAGAAAAATTAGCCACGTGTAGTGGCAATCGCCTGTGGTTCCAGCTACTTGGAAGGTTGAGGTGGGAGGATGGCTTGAGCCTGGGAGATGGAGGCACAGTGAGCTGTGATTGGGCCACTGTACTCTGCCTGTGTGACAGGGTGAGACCTTGTCACAAAAACAAAAATAAAAACAAGAAAGAGAAAAGAAAATTGAGCTTGTCAGAACATTCACAGAGAACTGGCAGAAGGTAGAATAAAAATGTATGTGGTCCTCATATATAGATATTATCTCATTTGAAAATTCCACTCCTGTCTTCTATCTAATAATAATAGCAAACATTGGCTGGGCTCAGTGGCTCACGCCTGTAATCCCAGCACTTTGGGAGGCTGAGGCGGGTGGATCACGAGGTCAGGAGATCGAGACCATCCTGGCCAACATGGTGAAACCCTGTCTTTATTAAAAATAGAAAAATTAGCTGGGCATGGTGACCTGCGCCTGTAGTCACAGTTACTCAGGAGGCTGAGACAACAGAATCACTTGAACCCAGGAGGCGGAGGTTGCAATGAGTCGAGATTGCACCATTGCACACCAGCCTGGGTGACAGAGGGAGACTCTGTCTCAAAAAAAAAAAAAAAAAAAAGCAAAAAAAGCAAACATTTAAATAGGAATTACTGGGGACCTAACCCTGTCCTACATACTTTATATTAACTAATTTGTTCAACAACCCTGTAAGGTACTATTATTATCATCACTCCCATTTTAAAAATGAAAGAAGAACTGAGGAACAGCCAGGCATGGTGGCTCATGCCTATAATCCCAGCATTTTGGGAGGCCAAGGTGTGCAGATCACTTGAGGTCAGGAGTTCGAGACCAGCCTGGCCAACACTGTGAAACCCCATCTCTACTAAAAATACAAAAATTAGCCAAACGTGGTGGTGCGTGCCTGTGGTCCCAGCTATTCCAGAGGCTGAGGCATGAGAATCGCTTGAACCCAGGAGACGGAGACTGCAGTGAGCTGAGATCATGCCACTAAACTCCAGCCTAGGCAACAGAACAAGACCCTGTCTAAAAAAAAAGAAAGAAAAGAAAAAAACTGAGGCACAGAGAGATTGTGAAGAGATTGTAAGTGGAAGAAACAGAGACTCCATTATTTATTTTTTGCCCCTAGCCACTATTCCCTATGGCTTCTTTTAGGAAGCTTGAGCCTGTCAAAGATGCCACTTTGATAAGCTTTTGCCTTAACAAGTTATTTCACTTAACTCTAGTAAAGAATGTTATACTACATGAGCATGTTAAATAATTCTTTGACCATTAGTTTTCTTACTAGTTTTTTTTAATGATTGTTTTGTGTTTAACAACATTCTCTAAGTTTAAATAGAAAATTCAAGCAAGACTTCAGTTAACACCACTGACAAAGAGCTAGAAATCATACATTGTTCATTTGTATGTGTGTATGTGTGTGTGTTACAAGGGGACCTTCTACTGTGACAATAAATAATCTTAGAGGCAATGATAATTATATTTGAATGTTCAAGTCACTGTTTTTTTAGAATACCCTTAAACACATAATTAGGTCTTTTATTCTTATATTCTAAAAATGTTTAATTAGAAAAGGTCTGTTCATCAATGGATGAATGGATAAACAAAATACGGCCTATATACACAATGGAATATTATCTAGCCATTAAAAAGAGTAAAGTTGGCCGGGCGTGGTGGCTCATGCTTGTAATCCCAGCACTTCGGGAGGCTGAGGTGGGCAGATCATCTGAGGTCAGGAGTTCGAGACCAGCCTGGTCAACATGGAGAAACCTTGTCTCTACTAAAACTACAAAAATTAGCTGGGCGTAGTGGTGGGTGCCTGTAATTCTAGCTACTTGGGAGACTGAGGCAGGAGAATTGCTTGAACCCAGGAGGCAGAGGTTGCAGTGAGCTGAAATCATACCGCTGCATTCCAGCCTGGGTGACAGAGCAAGATTCCATCTCAAAAAAAAAAAAAAAAAAAAAAAAAAAAAAAAAAAGTGAAGTTGTGCTATTTGCAGCAACATGGATGGAACTGGCGGTCATTATGTTAAGTGAAATACGGCAGGCATAGAGAGACAAATATCTCATGTTCTCACTCATACGAGGGAGCTAAAAAGTAGATCTTATAAAGATAGAGAGTAGATTAGTGGTTACCAGAGGCTGGGAAGGGTAACAGGGAAAGGGGGATAAACAGAGGTCGATTAATGGGTACAAATACACTTAAAAGAAATAAGACCTGGTGTTCGATAGATCAGTAGAGTAACTACAGTTAACATTAATTGACTGCCCATTTAAGTTTGTTTTTGTTTCCGTTTGAGACAGGGTCTCCCTCTGTCACGCAGGCTGTAGTCCAGTGGCACAGTCAGGCCTCACTGCAACCTCAACTTCCCACACTCAAGCAATTTTCCAGCCTCAGCTTCCCAAGTAGCTGGGACTACAGGGTGTGCACCACCAAGCCTGGCTAATTTCTGTATTTTTTTTTTTGTAGAGAAGGGGTTTCACCATGTTGTCCAAGCTGGTCTCAAACTCCTGGGCTCAAGTAATCTGCCCTCCTTGGCCTCTCAAAGTGCTGGGATAACAGGGGTGAGCCATCACACCCGGCCAGGATAGAATAATTAAAATAGCTATAAGAGAATAACTTGAATGCTCCTAGTATAAAGCAAAAATAAATATTTAAGGTGATGAATATCCCAGTTATCCTGATTTGATGGTGTAAATGTATCAAGTTATCCCATGTACTCCAAAATATGCGTCTCTAATATGTATCAATTAAAAAGTAGTGCTCGGGCCAGGTGTGATGGCTCACGCCTGTAATCTCAGCACTTTAGGAGGCCAAGGAGAGTGGATCATTTGAAGTCAGGAGTTCAAGACCAGCCTGGCCAACATCGCGAAACCCCATCTCTACTAAAAATACAAAAATTAGCCAGGTGTGGTGGTGCACACCTGTAATCCCAGCTACTCGGGAGGCTGAGGCATGAGAATCACTTAAACTCGGGAGGTGGAGGTTGCAATGAGCCAAGATCCCACCACTGTACTCCAGCCTGGGTGGTAAAGTGAGACTCTGTCTCAGGAAAAAAAAAAAAAGTTCTCATATACTAAAAGCTGGAACAATACAGAGCAGATTAGCATGGCCCCTGTGCAAAGATGACACACAAATTTGTGAGGTGTCCCATATTTATTAAAAATTTTTAAATATGTATTTAAAAAAAAAGTAGAGAGCAGTGGCTCACACCTGTAATTCTACCACCTTGGGAGGTTGAAGCAGGAGGATCGCTTAAAGCCAGGAGTTTGAGACCAGCCTGCGTAATATAAAGAGAACCCATTTCTAAAAAAAATTGTTTTAAATTAGCCAGATATGGTGGCACATGCCTGTAGGATCAGCTACTCAGGAGGCTGAGGCAGGAGGATTGCTTGAGCCCAGGAGTTTGAGGCTGCAGTGAGCTATAATTGTGCCACTGCACTCCATCCTGGGTGACAGAGCGAGACCCTATTTAAAAAAAAAAAAAAAGATAAATAAATAAAATGACTGTCAAATTGAAAAAATAAATAAATAAAATATCCCCCAAAAACACACAGAAGGTTTTTAAGTGACCTAGCAGTACAATGGAGCTATGGCATGGGACTCATGGCAGCTATTCCAAAACCTGGAAATAATTCAGATAATCTTTTGCAAATGGAATTAAATACATACTTTGCTTTATTTGATGGATTTGTTTTTAAAAAGTTAGATGTAAGCCAAATTTATCAAAATAAAAACATCCTATTTACTGTTCAATGCAAGCTTGCATTCCTTGTGTAAAATGGAAAATCCTTCTGCAGTGTTGATATCTACTGTTCAATTGATTTGTCTTAAAGTTTGCAACTTTGAATCCTTTCTCCTCCTTTCTTCTCTCATTTTCTATCCCTCTCCAACTTTGTTTTGTGTGTTCGCTCACTTACTTGAACAAAGTGCATATCCAAATAAGTTACCTACGATTGACTGCCATAAATCTGAAGCCTTTGGGCCATATTTTAAAAATTATTAGGTTGGGTGCGGTGGCTCACGCCTGTAATCCCAGCAATTTGGGAGGCGGTGGTGAGTGGATCACCTGAGATCAGGAGTTCAAGACCAGCCTGGGGAATATGGTGAAAACCAGTCTCTACTAAAAATACCAAAATTAGCCGGGCACGGTGGGGTGTCCCTGTAATCCCAGCTATTCGGGAGACTGAGGCAGGAGAATTCCTTGAGCCTGGGAGGCAGAGGTTGCAGTGAGCCGAGATTGCATCACTGCACTCCAGCCTGCGCAACAGAGCGAGACTCCGTCTCAAAAAAAAAAAATAAAGAAAGAAAGAAATAAAATAAAAAAATTCTTAAACTGCAACAAAAGCAACTCTGCAGTCACATCTTACTTCCTTGCTCCCAGGATATTCGGTCCCCACTGTGTCTGTTGTCCAGAGTATCTAGCTGGACTCCCAGCAACTGCAGAAAATTTTAGCGTTAGGCTGATTTTTGTTTTTTAAGTCCATCATCCACTATCCAGTACTACTACAGTCAAATGAATAGACATTTACTGAGAACCTACTATGTCCTTCCAGAGTTGTCCTAGGTTTTGTGGGAGACACAAAGAATCAGAATGACAGAGCAGTGGGACTTTGGAGCTGAAAGGGTCATCACAGTTTTAGTTCAGCCTCCTTGATTTGGAGTTAAAGAACCTGATAGCCAGAGCGGTGTAGGGCCTCACTGAAAAGCCCACATGCAGTCACAGAGCCAGGAGTGGAGCCTGCAGCTCTGAACTCTCACATGGTTATTTATTACCTGATTACAGGAACAAAGTTAGGCGTTTGCTTCATGGCATGCACTGTGTAAGGCACTGGAGGTTCAGAAATAAATAAAAGCCTTCCGGGAGAAAGGTAAGAACTTTCCTTCCTTGAGGAAAACAGGAGGCAAGTGAAATCAGTGCAGTGGGGTTTTTTTTTTTAATTGTTGTTGTTTTATGTTTTTTATTTTTATATTTCTTTTTTGAGGTGGAGCCTGGCTCTGTCGCCCATGCTGCAGTGCAGTGGTGCGATCTTGGCTCACTGCAACCTCCACCTCCCAGGTTCAAGCGATTCTTCCACCTCAGCCTCCTGAGTAGCTGGGATTACAGGCATGCACCACCATGCCTGGCTAATTTTTGTATTTTTACTAGAGACGGGGTTTCATCATGTTCACCAGGCTGGTCTCAAACTCCTGACCTCAAGTGATCCACCTGCCTCGGCCTCCCAAAGTTCTTGGATTACAGGTCTGAGCCACCACGCCCAGCCTATTTTGTTTTTGAGACAGAGTCTTGTTCTGTCACCCAGGCTGGAGTGTGGTTGCGTGATCACGGCTCACTGCAGCCTCAACCTCCCAGGCTCAAGTGATCTTCCTACTTTAGTCTCCCAAGTAGCTGGGACTATAGGTGTGTGCCACCACATCCAGCTACTTTTTGTATTTTTAGTAGAGACGGGTTTCTGTCACAAGTTGAAGCAAGTCTGCGAAATCAGTGACACTCTCCAAGGCAACCCCCCCAAAAAATCCCAGGATACACTGTCCTCCTTCATCAGACCACTCTCTATATTTCATTTTATGCTGTGTCAACTTGATATCAAAAAAGGACTGTAAAAATATTCTTTACATATATATGTGTGTGTGTGTGTGTGTGTGTGTGTGTGTGTGTATATATATATATATATATGAGTTTTGCCATGTTGGCCGGGCTGGTCTCAAACTCCTGTGCTCAAATGATCGACCCACCTTGGCCTCCCAAAGTGCTGGGATTACAGGCATGAACCACTGTGCCTGGCCTTATGAGGATAAACTCAGGTGACTGCAGAGGCCCAGAAAGTGCACCAAACACAAATTCAAGGTGGGGATGAGGCAAGGAAGCATTCTGGGAGTAAGTAATGTAAGACCTGAGTCTTGTGGGATGGGTGAAAACTGGAAAAAGCCAAGTGAGGAATGGTGTGCTACTTATTACTGAGAGGGTAATAATATACACACATGTAAATTAAGTGGCAATAAAATAATAGAGGTGGTACACCAAGGCCATATATAGCTAACTTCCAAATGAATTGAAAACCAGTCATTTTTCATGGAATTCAGGAGAGGAATATGTGGACTGATTAAAAATATGGGCAGAGGGCCAGGCGTGGTGGCTCATGCCTGTAATCCCAGCACTCCGGGAGGCTGAGGCAGGCGGATCACGAGGACAGGAGATTGAGACCATCCTGGCTAACACAGTGAAACCCCGTATCTACTAAAAAAGACAAAAAAGTTAGCCAGGCGTGGTGGTGGGCGCCTGTAGTCCCAGCTACTCGGGAGGCTGAGCCAGGAGAATGGCGTGAACCCAGGAGGTGGAGCTTGCAGTGAGCTGTGATTGCACCACTGCACTCCAGCCTGGGCGACAGAGCGAGACTCCATCTCAAAAAAAAAAAAAAAAAAAAAAAAAAAAAAAAAAAAAAAAAAAGGGGCAGAACAGATGCTCCAAGTTGTTTTGTTACATGGTTTTGGTTTTTTGTTTTTCTGTCACAGTAAGTCCTGTGGTGAAGGGAAAACCCACTTTGGAGGTAGAAGGCAGGAATCCCAGTTTTTCTGTGTACTGGACAATATGGTCTGTCTGTACCCCGAGTATAATAATGCTGAGCTCGCTGGACGAATGGTGGTGGTGATGAAATGAGATGCCGAAGTTCTGAGTGCTCCATTACGACCCATCAGCTGTGATGTGTCATCTGTATGTCATTAGCATATAGCCAGATAAACCCATCTTTAATCAGAGCACTGGACTGTAAACACCCCCTCTGGTGTTTTCTTCTCAATGTCTAAGACTGTGTAGTAAGGAGAGATTATGAGGGAATCTGTCAAGGAACCAGAGACATTTGCTCTAGGAGAAAATGGCCAATTCCTCATGACCAAGGAATGGCTGGGGCTATTCTAGATCTATATCTGTATTTTGATTTAATTTAATTTAATTTTTTTTAGAGATGAGGCTCTTGCTATGTTGACCAGGCTGGTCTTGAACTCCTGGCCTCAAGCAATCCTCTCATCTTGGCCTCCCAAAGTGCTGGGATTTAGGCATGAACCACGATGCCCAGCCCTATGTCTATATCTTTTTAGAGACAGGGATCTCACTCTGTCACCCAGGCTGGAGTGCAGTGGTGTAATCATAACTCACTGCAGGCACTACTTCCTGGGCTCAAGAGATCCTCCTGCCTCAGCCTCCGAAAGTGCTGGGATTATAGGCATGAGCCGCTGCACCCAGCCCTATAGTACATATTAATTAACGTTGTCTCTACTTGTGTTTTGTGTGTTTAGAGTCCATTGTCCCCTGCATGTCCACGAAGAAGTTACATTCCTAGTATCAAACAGGAAAGAGAGTGCTAGTTTGGAGTTGAAGAACTCTCTCTCTCTCTCTCTCTCTCTCTCTGTGTGTGTGTGTGTGTGTGTATGTGTGTGTGTCTACAAACAGTGCCTGGGTTCAGGAGGCTGGCTCTGGAGGGCTGCTGCATTGATTTAAGCTAAGCTTTGTTGGATGACCTTGGGCAAGTTACTTAACTGCTCCGTGCCTCAATTTATTTGCAAAATAAGGATAGTAATTGTACCTATGTCCCAGAGTTGTGAGGATTAAATGAGTGAATTTTATCAAAAGCCTGGCACATAGTGTCAGTGAATGTTAGTCATTACTTTCTCCCCATTGTTTGCACACTACTTATGTATCCTAAGGTGAAAGTTTTTTTTTTTTTTTACTAGAGCTAGAAAACTATTGATTGAAATTCATTTAAGCAATCATTTATTTATTTTAAACCTGCATATGTTTTAATAAGAAAAAAAACCCTAATATTTGCTTGGGAAGAATCGTGGAAAAGACAATTTTGGTAAAGACCATTTTTGCAGTTCTTTTCTTGATATCAAGTTGATATAACATAAAACGAAATATAGAGAGTGGGCTGGTGAAGGAGGACAGTGTATGCTGGGATTTTTTTTTTAGAGTCTTGGAGAGTGTCACTGACTTCACAGACTTGGCCTCAGCTTGTGAGAAGTAGGTGTGGTTGGCAAAGCATAGTAGGCATCCACATGTACTCTGGGCTATACATGTATCTCTCATCTACAAACGCTGAAGTTATATTTTCTTTTTCTTTTTTTTTGAGATGAAGTCTCTCTCTGTCGCTCAGGCTGGAGTGCAATGGTGCTATCTCGGCTCACTGCAACCTCGGCCTCCCGGGTTCAAGCGATTGTCCTGCTTCAGCCTCCTGAGTACTTGGGATTACAGGTCTGCGCCACCACATCTGGCTCATTTTCATATTTTCGGTAAAGACGGGGTTTCAGCATGTTGGTCAAGCTGGTCTCGAACTCTTGACCTCGTGATCCACCTGCCCCAGCCTCCCAAAGTGCTGGGATTACAGACGTGAGCCACTGAGCCCGGCCTGAAGTTATATTTTCTTTCTTTTTCTTTTCTTTTTTTTTTGAAACAGAATCTCACTGTGTTGCCCAGGCTGGAGTGCAGTGGCATGATCTTGGTTAACCACAAACTCCACCTCCCGGATTCAAGTGATTCTCTTGCCTCAACCTCCTGAGTAGCTGGGAATACAGGCGCACCCTATCATGCTCGGCTAATTTTTGTATTTTTAGTAGAGAGGAGAGTTCAGCATGCTGGCCAGGCTGGTCTCGAACTCCTGACCTCGTGATCTGCCTGCCTTAGCCTCCCAAAGTGCTGGGATTACAGGGGTGAGCCACCGCGCCCGGCGCACCCAGCCTGAAGTTATATTTTCTATAGAAAGTACCCATCCATTAATTATTTGATCAATGAAGCCATGTGAGATTTGTCTAAGTATAAAAGTGGAAGGCAAAAGGCAACCAGTCTGCAGGAAATGCTTGCACATGTGAAATGACTGAGACTAAAATTATTTTCCTAAAGAGTGGGTTTCAAAATAGTTTGATAACAAATGAGGTGTTTTGTCTATATCTTATCTGACATCAGTAAAAGCATTATCAAAAGTTGGCCCAATTTAGGGATTCAAAGTACTTTGTACCTCATTTTAAGCCTGAGTTGGATAACTGTCATTGTTCTAGAAGACGGTTGGACAATGTTTTCTTTTTTTTGAGACAGGGTCTCACTCTGTCGCCCAGGCTGGAGTGCAATGGCACCATCTCGTCTCACTGCAACTTCCACCTCCCGGTTTCAAGTGATCCTCCCACCTCAGCCTCCCAAGCAGCTGGGACTACAGACATATGCCACCATGCCTGGCTAATTTTCATTTTTTTAGTAGAGACAGCATTTCGCCATGTTGCCCAGGCTGGTCTTGAACTGTTGGCCTCAAGTGATCCACCTTCCTAGGCCTCCCAAAGTGCTAGGATTACAGGTGTGAGCCACCGTGCCACACTAAGTTGGACAATTTTGAATTGTTACAATGATCTGTGTTAGTCCTAAAGTCACTAAGAGGCACAAGAGACCTATCGTGCTGACAACTTTTAAAGTTTTATGGTAATTGCTATTATGTTAACCTTTCAAAATACTTCATTACATATAATGTGCTTCAAGTGAAGCTTCTTTAAAAAATACAGGGTTTAAAATCATTTCTAAACCAAGTTCCAACTATCTAGTCTCTTATTTGAATTTGCAATAAATTGGTAAGTTTGAAAGTAAACTTCATTTGTTATACCCAGAGACTGAGAAATAGAATTCAAAAGCTTGTTTGAATTTTTTCATGATGATATTTTTTCCTCTATTCAACTTCAGTTACCTCATGTATAACTGATTGCAATTATAAATCTGCCTTATCAGATCTCTGAAAGGGATGATAGAGAAAAATGATTCTAAAGCCCTTTATGGAATATTTAATACTTCTCTACATCCAACATAAAACGTATTATGCTTTATAATTTTAGAGAATTTTTCTGTATAGCTCTTGTAATCTACATTAAATATTTTCCTCTCTGTGACTTACCTTAAGATCTGTCTCTATGGCTAGCACATGCCCCCCCATACGTGTGTGTTAAAAACACTTAAAATACTCTCTTGGAATTTTACAATTTTATCATTTTGAAAAATAGCTAGTGTTTAATTTTTATCATTGTTTTTCTTTTCTATTTTTATTTTGGGAATGAAAATCTTACCTAATGTTGCTCTGGATGACTTGATTTGGATTATGTATATTTTACACATTTTCTACTGAGATGTTTTCTAGGGAGCCTGAAGAATATCCTTTAGATTGCCAAGATTTCAAAACTTCCCTTCCATTTGCTTACACTCCTCACTGTACTATGCAGAAAAGACAAATATTATTACCTCCACTTAACGAATAGAAAAACTCAGGTGTGAGGAGTGATGTTGTAAAAGTCAGAGTAACGAATCAACAACAGAGCTGAGATTGAGTGGGTGATGACCCCATAGGGGAATGGCCATGCTCAGCTATCTCTGCCCCGCCATCTGGATAGGCCTCTCCAAAGGCGGTGGCCTCCCAGAGAAGGCTTGCCTCACCACACTGCAGGAAAAGCCTGTACCCTGAAATTGATTTGGCTGAGTTTTTATACTGGCTTAATGTTAAGAATTTGGTTATTGCTTGCCATTTCATCTCAAAACCAGCAGATGTAAATTCCCCCCTAATGGCTTTCAAAGAGCAAACAACTCCCATCAAATCTTTCATGCCCAAACTGTCACATTAAAACAAAATTATCTTGCGCCAACAACACATTTAAACAGCTCAACGTTTCTCTTAGTGGAAACGTGTTTGTATCTCTGCCTCGAATCTTCTAAAATCTTGTTCAAGATATTGCTGAGTATCAGGCTTTTGGGAAAGTTCACTATGATTTGTTAAAGAGACCTTCATAGTCCCAGAGTCCCCCCATCATTTTATCAGGAGATTTGCAAGGTTTCCCATTTTGTTGCACCAGGTTTAAGATTTCTCCTTTTTATTTTTCTATTGTTAAGAGAAACCACAGAAAAGAGAAGACCATTGTGCCTTCCCTATGTCTTCAGGACCTGAATGAGTCTTTTGGCATTTGGGACTGGCTAACAACAAGGCCCATTTTCTCCCTGAGATGTGGCCAAGTTGGTCCCAATTTTTATTGCCTGTCCAGAAGAGAGAAAGTCCATCACATGGCACATCCAGCTGCCTGTGGTTTTTTTCTTCCCTCCTTCCCTCCCTTCCTTCTTTCTTTTCTTTTCTTCCCTTCTTTTCCTTGAGACTCTGTTGCCCAGGCCAGAGTGCAGTGGCGAGATCATGGCTCACTGCATACAGCCTTGATCTGCTGGGCTCAATGAATCCTCCTACCTCTGCCTCCTGAGTAGCTGGGACTACAGGTGTGTGCCACCATGACCGGCTAGTTTTTGCACTTTTTTATAGAGACGAGGTTTTACCATGTTGCCCAGGCTAGTCTCGAACTCCTGGGCTCAACTGATCCTCCCATCTCAGCCTCCCAAAGTCCTAGGATTACAAGCATGAGCCACTGCTCCCAGCCTGCCTGTGTTTCAATCTCTACAGTATCTTGATTTTGACTTGGGTAGTCAAAAAACGGACAGATAAAATATCCAGAATTTTTAAGCCACTGGGGAAGAACCATTGTGCATAAAAAGAAAAACCCTAGCATTTTAGAAAAATGGGCATAGGGCTGGGTGTGGTGGCTCATGTCTACAATCCCAGGAATTTGCAAGGCCAAGGTGGTGGATCACTTGAGGCCAGGAGTTTGAGAGCAACCTGACCAACATGAGGAAACCCCATCTCTACTAAAAATACATAAATTAGCTGGGTGAGATAGTGCACGGCTGTAATTCCAGCTACTCCGGAGGCTGAGGCACAAGGATCGCTTAAACCTGGGAAGGGAAGCTGCAGTGAGCCAAGATTGTGCCACTGTACTGCAGCCTGGGTGACAGAGGGCATGGTGGCTCATGCCTGTAAACCCAGCACTTTGGGAGGCTGAGGCGGGCGGATCACGAGATCAAGAGATCGAGACCATCCTGGCCAACATGGTGAAACCCCGTGTCTACTGAAAACACAAAAATTAGCTGGGTGTGGTGGTGCATGCCTGTAGTCCCAGGTACTCGGGAGACTAAGGCAGGAGAATCACTTGAACCCGGGAGGCAGAGGTTGCAGTGAGCTGAGATCGCGCCACTGCACTCTAGCCTGGTGACAGAGTGAGATTCCGTCTCAATAAATAAATAAATAAGTAAAATTTTTAAAAAAGAAAAATAGGTATAGTAGTATAATTTTTTTTTTAAGATCAAAGCATTCCTGTAACTTTGGAAGCAGAAAAATGTATTAGGCATAATTAAAATTGCTCGTAAAATTATTTCTGATTTTTTTAAAAATGAAAGGCTAGACAGTATAATCCAGGACAAAAAAAGAATCCTTAATTGCTTTAATCTCTCTACTATTCTCTCATATTTTTGACAAAATATCAATAGCTCCCTGCACCTTCCTCCTCCATGTTTCTGGGTTCATTCATTTGTTTGTTTGTTTATTTATTTATTTATTTATTATTTTTTGAGACGGAGTTTCGCTCTTGTTGTCCAGACTGGTGTGCAATGGCGCGATCTCGGCGCACTACAACCTCCGCCTCCCGGGTTCAAGCGATTCTCCTGCCTCAGCTTCCCCAGTAGCTGGAATTACAGGCGCCTGCCACCACACCCAGCTATTTTTTTTTTTTTTTGAGACAGAGTTTTGCTCTTGTTGCCCAGGCTGGAGTGCAATGGCAGCAATCTCGGCTCGCCGCAACCTCCGCCTCCCAGGTTCAAGTGATTGTCCCGCTTCAGCCTTCCAAGTACATGGGATTACAGGCATACACTACCGCTCCAGGCTAATTTTGTATTTTCAGTAGAGACGGGGTTTCTCCATGTTGTTCAGGCTTGTCTGGGACTCCCGACCTCAGATGATTCGCCTGCCTTGGCCTCCCAAAGTGCTGGGATTACAGGCGTGAGCCACCACGCCCAGCCATAATATTTTGTATTTTTAGTAGAGACGGTGTTTCACTATGTTGGCCAGGCTGGTCTGAAACTCCTGACCTCCTCAGGTGAACCACCAGCCTCGGCCTCCCAAAGTGCTGGGATTACAGGGATGAGCCACCGTGCCTGGCTTGATTATTATTATTTTTTGAGACAGAGTCCCTCTCTGTCGCCTAGGCTAGAGTGTAGTGGTGAGATCTCGGATCACTGCAACATCCGCCTCCCAGGTTCAAGTGATTCTCCTGCCTCAGCCTCCTGAGTAGCTGGGATTACAGGCGTGTACCACCATGCCCAGCTAATTTGAGTTCTTTCTCATAGACTTTTATACCACACCACCAATCTGGGGATCTCAATTTTCTCAAGTTATGAAAGTTGTTTTTTGTGGATTTTTTTTTTTTTAAGACAGAGTTTCGCTCTTGTTGCCCAGGCTGGAGTGCAATGCCATCTCGGCTCACCGCAACCTCTGCCTCCTGGGTTCAAGCGATTCTCCTGCCTCAGCCTCCTGAGTTACTGGGATTACAGGCATGTGCCACCATGCCTGGCTAATTTTGGATTTTTAGTAGAGACGGGGTTTCTACATATTGGTCAGGCTGGTCTCAAATTACCGACCTCAGGTGATCCACCCTCCTTGGCCTCCCAAAGTTCTGGGATTACAGGCATGAGCCGCCGCACCTAGCCAGTTTTTTTTTTTAAATGATAGCATTTGATAGCCTTGTGATATTTCAGTGCCAAAAGCAAGCAAGAGAGAGAAAGTGAAATCCAAAAAAGATAGGTGTTCAATTTATTAGAACTGATAACCAAGCTGTTGATATTTAAGTATTTATTCTTTGATATTGTTCATATTTATCGAGTAATTTGTTTTTTGTTTTTACTTTTTTTTTTACAGAGTCTCACTCTGTCGCCCAGGCTGGAGTGCAGTGGTGTGATCTTGACTCACTGCAACCACCGCCTCCCAGGTTCAAGCAATTCTCCTGCCTCAGCCTCCCAAGTAGCTGGGATTACAGGCACCCGCCACCATACCAGGCTTATTTTTTTGTATTTTAGTAGAGACAGGGTTTAGACCTGTACCCTGTCTAAGTTGGCCAGGCTGGTCTTGAACTCCTAACCTCAGGTGATCTGTCTGCGTCGGCCTTGCTAAGTGCTGGGATTACAGGCATAAGCCACTGTGCCTGGCCCAAGTACTCTATAATTTGTGCAAGATGCTGCAAACAAAATGGAAACCAAGATGCACCCGTGCCACTGGAGCATCATTGAGAGCATTATCCTCACCTGACCATCAATCCTTATAGTTTATCACCGCCACAAAGTGTCACGGTAAGAATCTCTGTGTTTGAAGTAATTTTTTTTTTTTTTGAATGGAGTCTCACTCTTTTGCCAGGCCTTATTTATTTGATTTTGAGACAGGGTCTTGCTCTAGGCTGGAGTGCAGTGGTGCGATCTTGGCTCACTGCAGCCTCAACCTCCCAGCTCAAGCAATCCTCCCACCTTAGCCTCCGGAGCACTTGGGACTACAAGCGTGCACCATCACACCCAGGTAATTTTTGTATTTTTTGTACACATGGGGTCTCACTGTGTTGCTGAGGCTGGTCTTGAACTTCTGGGATCAAGCTATCCTCCCACCTTGGCTTCCCAAAGTGCTGAGATTACGGACTCAAACCATCACGCCTGACCCTGATGCTGTAATTTTATTTCCCAAACTAATATTACATCTAAAGTCACTCAATACCAGCCATTTGGATTCTCTGAAGCCTGTTGGTAATACAATGGGTGGCTTGTATCAGCATATTGTTGTCTCCTACATAACCATGGAGGGTTCCCTTGCTCTTCCCTTCCTTAGCACCACATCCAGTATGTGTCATACAAGAGGTGCTTAGTAATTCAATGAATAGCTCGAAGGCTGGGCTGGTTTAGACACAGCTAGTCAGAGCATAAGCTGAGTGACCAGTCTACTATATTTAAAAATATAACTTGCATCTAGTTCTATGAACATATCCCTATGTAAATGTTTGTTACACTGATTTTTGTTTTTTTGTTTGTTTGTTTGTTTTCGAGGCAGAGTCTTGCTCTGTCACCCAGGCTGGAATGCAGTTGTTTGATCTTGGCTTACTGCAACCTCCACCTCCCAGGCTCAAGTGATTCTTGTTCCTCCGCCTCTGGAGTAGCTGAGATTACAAGCATGTGCCACCACACCTGGCTAATTTTTGTATTTTTAATACAGATGAGGTTTTATCATGCTGACCAGGCTGGTCTCAAGCTCCTGGCCTCAAATGACCTGCCCACCTAGACTTCCCAAAGTGCTAGAATTACAGGCATGTGCCACCACGCCTGGCCTATACTGTTTCTTTAAATGTGAATGATTCCCTTTGATTAATGGTTAATTGAAAAAATAAATAAAAATTTAAAATATGATTTAAAATTTAAAATATGTTTAAAATGAGTAAACTTGAGAGGATTTAATGTCTTTTAAAATATATAGCCAGGCACAGTTGTGTGACTACGTAGTCCCAGTTACTCAGGAGACTGAGGCAGGGTGATCACTTGAGGGCAGGAGTTTGAGACCAGCCTGGACGACATAGTGGAACCCAATCTCTGAAAGCAATTTTTTTTTTTTTTTTGAGACAGAGTCTTGCTCTGTTGCCCAGGTTGGAGTACAGTGGCACAATCTCGACTCACTGCAACCTCTGCTGCCCGGGTTCAAGCGATTCTCCTGCCCCAGCCTCCCGAGTAGCTGGGATTACTGGTGTCCACCACCACACTCTGCTTTTTGTATTTTTGTGGAGACAGGGTTTCACCATGTTGGCCAGGTTAGTCTCCAGCTCCTGACCTCATGTGATCCACCCACCTCGGCCTCCCAAAGTGCTGGGATTATAGGAGTGAGCCACCGCACCTGACCTCTACAAAACAATTTTTAAAATTAGCTGAGAGTGGTGGTGTGCACCTGTACTCCCAGCTACTGAGGAGGCTGAGGTGGGAGGATTGTTGGAGCCCAGGAGTTTGAAACTATAGTGAGCTATGATTACACCTGTGAATAACCATGTACTCCAGCCTGAGCAACATAGCAAGACCCTGTCTCTAAAAAAATATTTTTCTGCCAGGCACAGTGGTTCAAGCCTATAATCCTAGCACTTTGGGAGGTCAAGGTGGGTGGATTACCTGAGGTTGGAAGTTCAAGACCAGCCTGGCCAACATAGTGAAATCCTGTCTCTACTAAGAACACAAAAAATTAGCCGGGTACAGTGGCACGTGCCTATGATCCCAGCTACTCTGGAGGCTGAGACAGGAGAATCGCTTGAAACAGGGAGGCGGACGTTGTGGTGAGCTGAGATCATGCCACTGCACTCCAGCCTGGGTTACAGAGTGAGACTTGGTCTCAAAAAAAAAAAAAAAAAAAAAAAAAAAAAAAAATTCAAATGAATAAATAAATATGGAAGTGTGTTGCTAGGGGCACAGTAGGTGGGTCTTGTTTTATTCTCCCTAAGTCTACCCATCCTTGGGATAGTTTATATTTCTGGATCTCAAACAGCTGAACCTGTGGGAGGAAGGAAGAGAATCTTGAATGTAACTGTGACTTTTGCCCGTAAGAAAGGTGGTCCTGGGGAGTTGAATCAAGAAAGCTTTTGCTGGCCGGGTGCGGTGGCTCAAGCCTGTAATCCCAGCACTTTGGGAGGCCGAGACGGGCGGATCACGAGGTCAGGAGATCAAGACCATCCTGGCTAACACGGTGAAACCCCGTCTCTACTAAAAAATACAAAAAACTAGCCAGTCCCAGCTACTCGGGAGGCTGAGGCAGGAGAATGGTGTAAACCCGGGAGGTGGAGCTTGCAGTGAGCCCAGATCGCGCCACTGCACTCCAGCCTGGGCGACAGAGTGAGACTCCATCTCAAAAAAAAAAAAAAAAAAAAAAAAAAAAGAAAGCTTTTGCTTCAACTTCCAGTCTTAATTTGGGGCAAGATTTAGAAGCTAGTGGCTTAATGAGAGCTGAGCTGTCTGCCAGATTCCCCCCTTTAAAAAAAAATCAATCAGACACATTGTTTGCCCCTTTGGGCTTGACAGACATGTTGTAATAAGGTCCTGAACTGTTCACTACCTCTTTATGTACTTTCTGTCTAAAGGCTTGTTACTATTGTGACCTATATTCATGGAACCACAAACAATGGGTTTAACCATTAACTTTCAAACCGCCTTTAAATGAATTCTTTTATAAGATGAGAATTATATAGGCTTCCACTGGTTGCTCAGAGGAAACAAGAAAAGGACTCAGTTGAACTCAGTTATTAAGGAACTGGGAGTTGATGGTTAGGATGCCCCTAGACCAAGCAGATAATTTGCCTTGACCTGACTATGTCAGATAACACTGTTTAGTTGACATTCCGGTGTCCCTGAAAAACATAATGCATTCCTAAGTTGGTTTGGCTGAAAATAGAGTTGAATTGTGGCAATCCCTTGTACTCATTGAGGAAAATCCCTAGATCTATCTCGATATTTAGTGTCTATTAAGGCATCATTTGATGTTAGGTATCTATTTCCAGGACACTTCCTGGAGGTCCTTGAGAAAGTTACAAGCTGTAAAGGATACATTATTTTCTCAAGTGATAGACAGGACTAAAGAGAGTAACTGAAACCCTGCCCACTTAGATTCATAATTACTTTGATGAATTTTCTCTTCCATTTTTTTAATTGAGTGACAATCAGAAGAAAAAAAGTAGCTTTCTAGTAAGCTCTACAATCTAGATAATGTCTGGGTGCTTAATTAATTTTAAAAAGATTTAATGTAAAATAAAAGGATTATCTAATTGGAGTAGTGAACTGATTCTTATTTGGATTACTTTATGAAATGCTATCAGTCGGCTGGGCGTGGTGGCTCATACCTGTACTTTGGGACGCCAAGGTGGGTGTCGCCTCCGAGCACTTCGGGAGGCCAAGGTGGGCGGATCACTTGAGGTCAGGAGTTTGAGACCAGCCTGGCCAACATGGTGAAACCCTGTCTCTACTAAAAATACAAAAATTAGCTGGAAATTGCTTGAACCTAGGAGACGGAGGTTGCAGTGAGTCGAGATCATGTCACTGTACTCCAGCCTGGGCGACAGAATGAGACTTCTCCCAAAAAAAAAAAAAAAAAAAAAAAGAAATGCTGTCAATAACATAGTAGCCTATTTGGGGTCTTTCATAGTTACTGATTTTTACTTTTTCATGGAGTTTAATTTCCACATCCTGTTTTGAATCACTTGAACTCATGGCATAGTGTCAGTTTTTTTCTTTAATGTTAGAAAAGCCTTTTTCTGTCTTTCTAATACATTAATTATTTTTCAGTGTCTATCTGTAGGCTGACTTAACCTACTGAGCTCAGTCTTCGGATCAAGAAATAGAAACACAGTGAGACTAAGTGAGAGGTTCGGCACCATCTAGAAGTTAGCAAAAGCCACAGTCTCTTGGTTCCAATCCTGACTTTACTCTCTGAGTCATGAGGCTTTTCCCCAGTAATTGTTTTTAGAGCCAAATCTCTGATTCACAAATATATGAGCTGCTTTTGATTAAATTATTTAATATACACTTCATTACTATTTTGTCAACCTGATTGTGCCTCTCATCTAGCAATTAATTACACAATGTGCTATTTTGATATTCTTTTGTATTGTTATTTATTCTTATATATTTAAAATTGAATTTCTTAAGAAAGCCTCTGCTATTTGTGAATTTCAGGAGAAAAGGGTCCACAGCTTGTAATTCTGTGCAGCCTCTCAAATGCATAACACCTCATACACAGTTGTGCTGAAATTTGAATTGATCTCATTTGTAGTTTGGGAAAACCTGGGTTGTTCGTTTGTTTTGTTTTTTCAGACAAGGTCTCAGTTTTTCACCCAGGCTGGAGTGCAGTGGCAAGATAATGGCTCACTGCAGCCTCGACTTCCTCAGCTCAAGTGATCCTCCCACCTCAGCCATCTGAGTAGCTGAAACCATAGGCTGCACCATCATGCTCAGCTAATTTTTAATTTTTTTGTAAAGATGGGGTGTCACCATGTTGCCTAGGCTGGTCTTGAAGTCCTGGGCTCAAGTGATCCTCCTGCCTGAGCCTCCCAAAGTGCTGGGATTACAGGCATGAGCCATCACACCCAGCCAAAATTGGTATGATTTTTAAGTGAAAAATTTAGAGCAGATGAATGAATTCACCTGATTGTCTTAAACACTTCAGGGTGGATTTCATGTTTAGGAGTAGAAAATAAAAATGAAAGCCAGGTGTGGTGGCTTACGCCTGTAATCCCAGCACTTTGGGAGGCCTAGCTTAGCGGATCACGAGGTCTGGAGATAGAGATCATCCTGGCCAACATGGTGAAACCCCATCTCTACCAAAAATATGAAAATTAGCCGGGCGTGGTGGTGTGTGCCTGTAGTCCCAGCTACTCAGGAGGCTGAGGCAGGAGAATTGCTTGAACCAGGGAGTCAGAGGTTGCAGTGAACCGAGATCGTGCACTGCACTCCAGCCTGGTGACAGAGCAAGACTGCATCTCCAAAAAGAAGAAAAGAAAAATGAAATAAAGAGAAGGAAAAATATCTAGAAGCCTGATTCATTTGGCAAGTTTTCCGGTTATTATTATATGAAGTTGAGCAGTTACAGTAGTAAAGGGTGTGCTATGAACTGCTGCCTTCAACTTTGCTTCGGTTAAGCTTCCCATACATGGAATTTCCATCCCCAACTGAAATGACTATATGTTTGCTATTTAAACATTTAGTTCATTTTGTCTTTTTCCTGCTGTATCTGCTGGAGGGACTATGGGATGAGAAATGGAATCAGAATCTCCTCCTTTGGGTCATTTACTGCTATAGGTTGAGCATCTGTAATCCAAAAATAAAAAATCCAAAATACTCCAAAATCCAAAACTTTGTAAGTAAGTGCCAACTTGACACTCAAAAGAAATACTCATTGGAACATTTTGGATTTCAGATTTTCAGATTAGAAATGCTTAACTAGTAAGTATGTAATGCAAATATTCCAAAATCTGAAAAAAATCCAAAATTTGAAACACCTCAGGTCCCAAGTATTTCAGGTAAGAGCTACTCAACACATACCAGCAAAAACGTTGTTACTAATAAAAAAATACAAGGCTGGATGGGGTGGTTCATGCCTGTAATCCCAACACTTAGGGAGGCTGAGGCAGGCAGATCACTTGAGCTCAGGAGTTCAAGACCAGCCTGGGCAACATGGTGAAACCCCATCTTTACAGAAAATACAGAAATTAATTGGGCATGGTGGTGCATGTCTGTGGTCCCAGCAACTCAGAAGGCTGAGGTGGCAGGATTGCTTGAGCTCGGGAGGTTGAGGCTGCAGTGAGCCATGATCGCACCACTGTACTCCAGCCTGAGTGACAGAGTGAGACTCTGTCTCAAGACAACAAAAACAAATGAAAAACCTATATCACATTCTGGAAAGACCTGACTTCCTCTCATCACATGGCTTTGTCTATCTTAGGGCTGACCCTAAGGGAATATATCATGGCTAAAAATTCTGTCCTAAACAAAATTCAGAGGATATTGAGGGTAGGTCAAGCTTTATCTCTGCTTTCAGTGTCCTCTGTTTCCCATTCTCTCTCAAATGTTGTGCTTTTCAGAATATGAAACTCTGACCCTGGAACCAGACTGCCTGATTACTAGCTTTGTGGTCTCAGGTAAATTGCTTAGCATCTCTGAGCTTCTGTTTCTTTATGTGTAAAATGACACAATAGCAATAAAGGTTGAGTATTCTTTATCTGAAATGCTTGGAACCAGAAGTGTTTCAGATTTTGGATTTTTAAAAAAGTTTTGGAATATTTGCATATATATATAAAATGAAATATCTTGGGGAAAAGATCAAAGTCTAAACACAAAGTGTAGTTATGTTTCATATACACCTTATACACATAGCCTGAAAGTAATTTTATAAAATATTTTAAATAATTTTATTCATTAAACAAAGTTTTGTCTGTGTTTTGACTACAACCTCATCACATGAGGTCAGTTGTAGAATTTTCCACTTGTAGCATGACATCGGAACTCAAAAAGTTTCAAATTTGGTCAGGCATGGTGGCTCACGCCTGTAATCCCAGCACTTTGGGAGGCCAAGGCGGGTGGATCACAAGGTCAGGAGTTCGAGACCAGCCTGGCCAACATGGTGAAACTCCAACTCTACTAAAAATACAAAAATTAACTGGTCATGGTGGTGGGTGCCTGTAATCCCAGCTACTCCTGAGGCTGAGGCAGGAGAATTGCTTGAACCCAGGAGGCAGAGGTTGCAGTGAGCCAAGATCGTGCCGCCATTGCACTACAGCCTGGGCAACAAGAGTGAAACTCAGTCTCAAAAAAAAAAAAAAATAAATAAATAAAGTCACTTTTTATTACTTTGATGCTAACTAGGCAACTAAGGAGCTGTATTTCAGTGATGCATCAATTAATACTAGCAGAGAAATACTTCAAAACATGTTTTTTCACAGGGCACTATGGCTCATGCTTGCAGTCCTAGCACTCTGGGAGGTCAAGGTGGAAAGATTGCTTGAGCTCAGGAGTTTGAGACCAGCCTGGGCAACAGTGAGATCCTGTCTGTACAAACAATTTTTTAAAAGGCCGGTCATGGTGGCTCATGCTTGTAATCCAGCACTGTTGGAGACTGAGGTGGGCAGATCACTTAAGGTCAGGAGTTCGAGACCAGCCTGACCAAGATGGTGAAACCCCATCTCTACTAAAAATACAAAAATTAGTCAGGCGTGGTGGCGAGAGCCTGTAGTCCCAGCTATTCAGGAGGCTGAACCAGGAGAATTGCTTGAACCCAGGAGGCAGAGGTTACAGTGAGCTGAGATCATGCCATGCACTGCAGCTTGGGCAACAGAGTAAGATGCTGTCTCCAAAAAAAATTAGGCATAGCGGTCCATGACTGTAGTCCTGGCTACTCCAGAGGCTGATGGGAGGACTGCTTGAGCCAGGAGGTTGAGGCTGCAGTGAGCCATGATTGCGCTACTACTCTCCAGCCTGGTCAACAGTGTGAAACCCTGTCTCTGAAAAAATCTTTTTTTTCTTTTTATAAACAGAATTTTTTCTTTTTTAATAGAGAGGGAATCTCACTATTTTGGCTAGGTTGGTCTTAAACTCCTGGCCTCAAGTAATCCTCCCACCTTGGCCTTCCACATTGCTAGAATTATAGGCATAAGCCAGCATGCCCAGCTATAAATACTTTTTTTTCTTTTTGAGATGGAGTTTCACTCTTGTTGCCCAGGCTGGAGTGCAATGGCACGATCTCAGCTCACTATAACCTCCGCCTCCCGGGTTCAAGCAATTCTCCTGCCTCAGCCTCCCGAGTAGCTGGGATTACAGGCATGTGCCACCACCCAGGCTAATTTTGTATTTTTAGTAGAGACGGGGTTTCTCCATGTTGGTCAGGCTGGTCTTGAACTCCTGACCTCAGGTGATCTGCCCACCTCGGCCTCCTAAAGTGCTGGGATTACAAGTGTGAACCACTGTGCCCAGCCAATAATTTTTTTTTTTTTAAAAAGAATCAGTTGGGCCGGGCGCGGTGGCTCAAGCCTGTAATCCCAGCACTTTGGGAGGCCGAGACGGGCGGATCACAAGGTCAGGAGATCGAGACCATCCTGGCTAACATGGTGAAACCCCGTCTCTACTAAAAATACAAAAAACTAGCCGGGCGAGGTGGCGGGCGCCTGTAGTCCCAGCTACTCCGGAGGCTGAGGCAGGAGAATGGCATGAACCCGGGAGGCGGAGCTTGCAGTGAGCTGAGACCCGGCCACTGCACTCCAGCCTGGGCGACAGAGCGAGACTCTGTCTCAAAAAAAAAAAAAAAAAAAAAAAAGAAAAAGAATCAGTTGATCCCATAAGCATTCTGTAGAGTGTCTCCTGTGTTTTTTCTTTTTCTTTTTCTTTTTTTTTTTTTGCGACAGAGTCTTGCTCTGTCACCCGGGCTGGAGTGCAATGGCACAATCTCAGCTCACCGCAACCTCCGCCTCCCAAGTTCAAGCGATTCTCCTGGCTCAGCCTCCCGAGTAGCTGGGATTACAGGCACACACCACCAGGCCCAGGTCTCACTCTGTCACCCAGGCTGGAGTGCAGTGGCACAATCATAGTTCAGTGCAGCCTCAACCCCCGCAGGCTCAAGTGATCCTCCCATTTCAGCTTCCTGAGTAGCAGGGACCACAGGTGCATGCCATTGTGTTCAGCTAATTTTTTCAAAAATAATTTTTTGGGGCCGGGCATGGTGGCTCATGCCTATAATCCCAGCACTTCGGGAGGCCGAGCCAGGCGGATCACCTGAGGTCAGGAGTTCGAGAGAAGCCTGATCACCATAGAGAAACCCTGTCTCTACTAAAGATACAAAATTAGCCGGGCATGGTGGCACGTGCCTGTAATCCCAGCTACTTGGGAGGCTGAGGCAGGAGAATCGCTTGAACTTGGGAGGCGGAGGTTGCAGTGAGCTGAGATCGCGCCACTGCACTCCAGCCTGGGCAACAAGAGTGAAACTCCATCTCAAAATAAATAAATAAATAAAAAATAAAAAATAAAAATAATTTTTTGTAGAGACAGGGTCTCCCTATGTTGCCCAGGCTGGTCTCAAAGTCCTGGGCTGAAGGCATCCACCTGCCTTGGCCTCCCAAAGTGCTAAAATTACAGATGTGAGCCATTGTGCCCAGCCAGTGAGGTTGTTTTAATATGTATTTGTTTAATAAAGATAATTTTTTTAGTTCTGGAGATGAGAAGCTCAAGTATGAAAAGATAACAAGTACTCAATCTAGCAATGAATAAGAATTCTTTAAATGTGTACTGTCCAGTAAGATGGCCATTAGCTATTTAAATTTAAAGTAGGGCAGGGCGGGCCTAGTGGCTCAGGCCTATAATCCCGGCACTTTAGGAGGCCAAGTAGAGGATCACTTGAGGCCAGGATTTGGAGACCAGCCCAGGCAACAAAGCGAGACCCCCATCTCTACAAAAATAAAGAATAAAAAGTTAGCTAGCAATGATGGTATGTGCCTATAGTCCCAGCTACCTGGAAGACTGAGGCAGGAGGATCACTTAAGCCCAGAAATCGAGGCTGCAGTGAGCCGTGATCGCACCACTGTACTCCATCCAGCCTGGTTGACAGAGCAAGATCCTGTCTCAAAAATAAGTAAATAGGCTGGGTGCAGTGGCTTATGTCTGTAATCCCAGCATTTTGGGAGGCCAAAGTGGGTGGATCACAAGGTCAAGAGGTCGAGACCATTCTGTCCAACATGGTGAAACCCCATCTCTACTAAAAATACAAAAATTAGCTAGGTGTGGTGGGGGTCGCCTGTAGTTTCAACTACTTGGGAGGCTGAGGCAGAACAATTGCTTGAACTCGGGAGGTGGAGGTTGCAGTGAGCTGAGATCGAGCCACTGCACTTCACCCTGGGTGACAGAATGAGACTTTGTCTCAAAAAAAAAAAAAAAAAAAAAAGACAAGGCCTTGCTATGTTGCCCAGACGAGCTTGCAGTGAATATTTATAAGCACAGTCATAACACACTGCAGCCTTAAACTCTTTTTGTTGTTGTTGTTGTTTTGTTTTGTTTTGAGATGGAGTCTCACTCTGTTGCCTAGACTGGAGTGCAGTGGCAGGATCTTGGCTCACTGCAACCTCAGCCTCCCGGGTTCATGCAATTTTTCTGCCTCAGCCTCCCAAGTAGCTGAGACTACGGGCACCCCCTACCACGCCCAGCTAATTTTTGTATTTTTAGTGGAGATGGGGTTTCACCATATTGGTCAGGCTGGTCTTGAACTTCTGACCTCAGGTGTTCTGCCCACCTCAGCCCCCAAAGTGCTGGGACTGCAGGCATGAGCCACCTATAATCCTTAAACTACAGCTACTCTTGAGCTCAAGTGAGGCTCCTGTCTCAGCCTCCTCAATAGCTAACTCTTATTTGTTACTCTTTTTAAATTTCATTTTATTTTATCTTGAGACAGGGTCTGTCTTTGTTGCCCAGGCTTGAGTGCAGTGGTGAAACATCAGCTTACTGCAACCTCTACCTCTCAGGCTCAAGCCATCCTCCCACGTCAGCCTCCGGAGTAGCTGGGACTATAGGCAAATGCCACCACACCCAGCTAATTTTTGTGTTTTCTGTAGAGACAAGGTTTTTCCATGTTGCCCAGGATGGTCTCAAACTCCTGAGCTCAAATGATCCACCCACTTGGGCTTCCCAAAGTGCTGGTGTTACAGGCATGAGCCACCACGTCTGGTCATTTGTTACTTTTTTTATTTTATATTTTTTGAGATGGAGTCTCAAAGCCTGGTGCCTGCCACCACACCTGGCTAATTTTTTGTATTTTCAGTAGAGACAGGGTTTCACCACGTTGGCCAGGCTGGTTTCAAACTCCTGACTTCAAGTGGTCCACCTGCCTTGGCCTCCCAAAGTGGACATTTGTTATTCTTAAACATTAAGATGAAATATTGATAACACTCTTTTTTGAGATTTATCTGATTTTCCTCTAATCTTGAACTTTTTATTATCTAGAAATTTAAATAGTTTATTTGATCTCATTTTCTGTCATTTACATTTTCTTCTATTCCATCAGCTCTAAGGAACTTATTATTTCCAAATATGTGTTTAGTTTTGTGCTATTTTTATTTATTTATTTATTTATTTTAGACACAGTCTCGCTCTGTCGCCAAGGCTGGAGTGCAGTGGCATCACCTCGGTTCACTGCAACCTCTGCCTCCAGGGTTGAAGCAATTCTCCTGCCTCAGCCTCCCGAGTAACTGGGACTACAGGTGCCCGCCACTATGTCTGGCTAATTTTGTATTTTTTTTCTTTTTTTTTTTTTTTTTGAGAGGGAGTCTCGCTCTGCCGCCCAGGCTGGGGTGCAGTGGCGGGATCTTGGCTCACTGCAAGCTCCGCCTCCCGGGTTCAGGCCATTCTCCTGCCTCAGCCTCTCCAGTTGCTGGGACTACAGGCACCCGCCACCACGCCCGGCTAATTTTTTGTATTTTTAATAGAGACGGGGTTTCACCATGGTCTGGATCTCCTGACCTCGTGATCCGCCCGCCTTGGCCTCCCAAAGTGCTGGGATTACAGGCTTGAGCCAGCGCTCCAGGCCTAATTTTATATTTTTAGTAGAGACGGTATCACCATGTTGGTCGTACTGGTCTCAAACTCCTGACCTCAGGTGATCTGCCCACCTTGTCCTCCCAAAGTGCTGGGATTACAGGTTTGAGCCACTGTGCCCAGCTTGGTTTTCTGCTAATTTTTAAGGATTTAAAACTATTTTAAGTATCCTGTTTTGGTGTCTGATTTTTTGTAGTAAGATAGATAAATCATTGTCTTTTCTCCTATCCACCGAGTTATCTAGTTATCTTAATGCCATTTAAAGATAATTGTCCTTTTTCTTTTTTAAAAAAAGCAAACACTTTATTTATTTATTTATTTATTTGAGACAGGGTTTCACTCTGTTGCTCAGGCTGGAGTGCAGTGGTGCGATATTGGCTCACTGCAACCTCTGCCCCCCTGGGCTCAAGCAATTCTAGTGCCTCAGCCTCCCAAGTAGCTGGGATTACAGGCATGTGCCAATCACGCCCAGTTAAATTTTGTATTTTTAGTAGAGGGGGTTTTGCCCTCTACTAAAAATGGGGTTGGCCAGGCTGTTCTCAAACTCTTGACCTCAAGTGATCTGCCTGCCTCGGCTTGCCAAAGTGCGGGGATTACAGGCATGAGCCACTGTGCCTGGCCGGTAATTCTTATTTTTAATGAAAACCCTAGAAAGTAAGTAATTTTGATTATCTATTAGATGTGGAGCCCAGGACAAAGGACAAAGCTGTAGAGATAATACCAGACTTTTTTAGTACAGCCAGGAGGCACAGCTGGGCCAGGTAAGATCTTATATGTCCCCAGGCCTTATCACGGCCATGTATTTAGAGCGTGTGCCACATTCGGCCCAGAATGGCTTTGAATGTGGCCCAACACAAATTCATAAACTTCCTTAAAATTTTATGAAATTGTTCTGCAATTTTTTTTTTTTTTTTTTTTTAGCTCATCACCTGTCGTTGGTGTTAGTGTATTTTATGTGAGGCTCAAGACAATTCTTCTTCCAATGTGGCCCAGGGAAGCCAAAAGATTGGACACCCCTGCTTTATAGCCTAAAATCTAATGACTCTAAAATGTAAGTTCATAAACAAGCCAAACAATTATTAGAAACATTACAGAAGTCATAGTTTATGGCCTTAAAATATTCAGTAGAGATAGTACTTGACCTATCTGACTAATAAAGGGACTAAATGTTTAAATTAAGTTTTGAAAATTTTAAAAATTTTATTAATAACTTAAAAATTATCTTTACTAACGATTATTAAAGTTGTTGATGAAAAGAGTCAAACTCTGTAAAATATTTGAAGAGATTTTAAAATATTTGAAGAGATTTATTCCAAGCCAAATATGAGCGATCATGGCCCACGACACAGCCCTCAGGAGATCCTGAGAACATGTGCCCCAATCTTCCTTTTTCTATTGTTTTATGACAATTTATTTTTCAAACACTACCTTCTGTTAAGCAACTGTTATATTCAGTAATGAACTGTGATTCAGACATTTCTTTGAGGTCATTAGAACCAGTGGTGTCCAGGAATTTTCACTGTCTTGAAAGAGTCCAGCTTTAACAGCGAAGCTTGGTATCCTTATTCTCTGTCACAAGGTAATTGTGGGTAGTGCACAGGAGTTTAGTTTTACTTGAAAGCTATAAATCTTATCTTAGTAAATAAAATAAAACTGGCTAATGATCACCAACCATATTTTCTTTTCTTCTAAGGAATGGGCTTGAAAAAGAAGAGGGGGTTTCTCACAACTGCACTAAAACAGCTTTTAAGCAGAAAGTGATCTTCGTCAACCAAGACAGATTCTCCTCATTAAACAATCACCTTCCTCAATTGAATCCTTTTATGTTACAATTGTTTCCACATCTAAAGAGCTCCATGAGAGATTATACCAAAAATATATTTGTGGCATGTTGCGGTGGCTCACGCCTGTAATCCCAGCACTTTGGGAGGCCGAGGTGGGTGGATCACTTGAGGCCAGGAGTTCGAGACTGGCCTGGCCAACATGACGATACCCTGTCTGTACTAAAAATACAAAAAAAATTAGCTGGGTGTGGTGGCGGGTGCCCAGAATCCCAACTACTCAGGAGGGTGAGGCAGGAGAATCACTTGAACCCGGGAGGTGGAGGTTGCCGAGATTGTGCCACTGCACTCCAGCCTGTGCAACAAGAGTGAAACTCCACCTAAAATATATATATTTTTTATTTTATAAAATATAAAGAGAGAGAGAGAGAGTTGTTGTTTATACAAACAACAGTATAAAAGTACTTTATTTTCTAGAACAACCAAGAGTTGGCTTTCATTAAAGTGTGTCAGGGCGGGTTGGTGTCAGAGGAAATTTGCCCTAGTGCTGATCGTTTGTCCTCCATATACAGATCCAATAATCATTTGTAGAACATGGTAAAGCAGCTGGATGTATTGCTGAGGGAAGCCTAGCCTGGATAGCTGTAGATCATTTAATCACCTAGTGAAGGTAGAATTAGTGTGTTTAGATCTTAGTTGGGAAGCTTTGTTTGGAGATAAGTCTGGATTAGCCATAGTGAATTGATGCGATCCAGGTTTTTGGCTCTGTTCGAGTTCAGCTGAAGCATAAAGGGATGGTCTTCATGGTTTCCTGAGGTTATCTACTTTTTTTTTCTTTTTTTGAAGAGATGGGGGTCTCGCTATGTTCCCCATGCTGTACTTGAATTCCTGGGCTCAGGCAATTCTACTTCAGCATCCTGAGGAGCTGGGAGGACAGGTGTACACCACTGCACTCATCCAGCTTACTTTTCTTTTCTTTCTTTCTTTCTTTTTTTTTTTTTTTGAGACAGTTTTGCTCTGTCGCCCAGGCTAGAATACGGTGGTGCAATCTCGGCTCACTGAAACCTCTGCCTCCTATGTTCAAGTGATTCTCCTGCCTCAGCCTCCCAATTAGCTGGGATTACAGGTGCCTGCCACCATGCCTGGCTAATTTTTTTGTATTTTTAGTAGAGATGGGGTCTTACCATGTTGGCCAGGCTGGTCTTAGACTCCTAGACTCAAGTGATCCACCTGCCTCAGCCTCCCAACATGCTGAGATTACAGGCATGAGCCACTGCACCCGGCCGCTTTCCTACTTTTCTTATAGTGGAAATATCATAGACTCAGGTAGGTACCACTTAGTCAAAAGTGCCAGGAATTTAGTGAGCTACATCTCTTTGCATGAAACTGTGACTTCCTTTGAGAGGAGAACAGAGCCCCTGTGTTTTAGGTGTTTACAATTCAGCTGGAGAGACAAGACTTACACATATGAAAATTTAACTAGCAGTAAAAACTGTTTTATAAACTGGAACCAAATGATGGAACAGTGAGAGTTCAGAGAACACAGGGAGGGGTGTCAGTGTGGATTGGAGGAATCAGTAGCAGCTTCCTAGGTGAAGCTGCACACGACAGGCTCTTAAAAGATGAATGAGTGGGGAGGAGGGAAGAATGGAGAGCATTCAGGTGAGAAGTAGTCTAAAGGAGTATAAAGGAGGCCAGGGCCCGGCGCGGTGGCTCGCGCCTGTAATCCCAGCGCACTGGGAGGCTGAGACAGGTGGATCACCTGAGGTGAGGAGTTCGAGACCAGCCTGACCAACATGAAGAAATCCCGTTTCTACTAAAAATACAAAATTAGCCAGGCGTGGTGGCGCATGCCTGTAATCCCAGCTATACGGGAGGCCGAGGCAGGAGAATCGCTTGAACACGAGAGGTGGAGGTTGCGGTGAGCCGAGATCGTGCCATTGCACTCTAGCCTGGGGCAACAAGAGTGAAACTCCATCTCAAAACAAAAAAAAAAAAAAAAAAAAAAAAGCATAAAGGAGGCCAGGCATGGTGGCTCATGCCTGAAACCCGGTGCTTTGAGAGGCCAGGGTGGGGTGATCACTTGAAGCCAGGAGTTTGAGCCCAGCCTGGGCAAAATAACAGGACCCATCTCTACAAAATAAAATAAAATAAAATAAAATTAGCTGGGTGTGGTGGTGTGCACCTGTAGTCCTAGCTGCTCGAGAGGCCTAGGTGGGAGGATCGCTTGAGCCCAAGAGTTCAAGGCTGCAGTGAGCTAAGATCACACCACTGCACCCCAACCTGGGCAACAGAGTGAGACCCTGTCTAAAAAAATAAAAATGGAAAAAATAAAGGGACATGGAAGAACAAAATGTGCTGAAACAGCATCAATTTAGCTAAGGCTGGTGTAGGAAGATTAGAGGGAGGAACTTTGAGAGTAACTACAAATTGCCTTAAATACCGACTTTTTCCCTGAATAATGAAAGGAAAACTAAGTTTATTCCCTTATTAATCTTATTCAACAGCTCTTTGAAATTGAAAGCCAGATATCATTTTAGATTCATTGGAATTTTGCCCTGTTTTTTTCTTCAGCGGGATAACAGTGAGAGGTTCATTTGGATTTTTTAAGAACACAAGAAAGGTGAAACACAGAGGACTTTGAGGGCACTGAAACTACTCTGTATGATACTATACAGGTGGATACCTGTCACATTTGTCCAAACCCGCAGAATGTACAACACCAAGAGTGAACGCTGGTATAAACTATGTTTGTGTAATAATAATGTATCAATGTTGGTTCATTGATTATAACAAATGTACCACTCTGGTGGGGGATATTAATAATGGGAAGTTTGTGCAGGTGTGAGGGAAGAAAGTATATGAGAAATCTCTGTACTTACTCATTTGCTGTGAACCTAAAACTGCTCTTAAAAAAAAAAAAGGCTTTTAATCAATTGATGAACCAACACTGATTATCATTATTGTGCAAACATAGGTTATACCAGGGTTCACTCTTGATGTTGTTACATTCTGTGGGTTTGGACAAATGGGACAGGTATCCACCTGTATAACATTATATACTAATAAAGTAGTTTCACTGCCCTCAAATAGATAGTAAAAATAGCCTGTAACCCCAGCACCTTGGGAAGTCGAGGCTGGTGGATTGCTTGCATCCAGGAGTTTGAGACCAGCCTGGGCAACACAGCGAGACTCTGTCTCTACCAGAAAATAAAAATAAAATAGTCTGGTGCAGTGGTGCATGCCTGTAGTCCCTGCTACTCAGAGGCTGAGGTGGGAGGATCACTTGAGCCCAGGAGGTTGAGGCTGCAGTGAACCGTGATCACACTACTGCACTTGGCCTGGGTGACAGAGCAAGACCCTGTCAGAGAAGAAAAGAAAAGAAAAGAAAAGAAAAAAGAAAAGAAAAGAGAAAAGGAAAGGAAAGGAGGAAGGAAGAGAGGGAAAGTAGGAAGGAAGAGGGAGAAAGAAGAAAGAAAGAGAGAGAAAAACGGAAGAAAGAAAGGAAAGAAAGAAAAAAAGAGAAAAAGAAAGAAAAAGAAAGAAAACACAAGAGACTAATAGATCTATATAGGTTTCTTTCTCTTAAAAATTTAAATCAAGGAAGTAACCTCTTCAGGTAGGCCCATGTGTAGTGGGGAAAACGGGAGCTTGAATGGCTGGAGGGGTTATCCACCAGTTGAAGATAGGCCGTGATTCCCTCTACCCCTGCAACGTGACTGACCCCTTGAGGACTGCTTTTGAGGACTAAAAATTGCCCTCAGTTGAGAACCACTGGTCTAGACATGCACTGTCCAGTATGCTAACCACTAAATACATGTGGCTATTTAAACAAATTTAAATTAAGATTAGAAAGCTCAGTTTCTTAGTCACACTAGACACATTTCAAGTGCTCAAATAGCCACATGAGGGGACAGTGCAGCTGTAGGCTATTCCATCATGCCAGAAAGTTCTGTTTGTTGGACAATGCTGGTCTGCACTGACTTCTATTTGTTTCTCAGGAAGATCACAACTTGAATAAACCAGATACCTTTTCAAAGAAAAAAATTAAATTGAGATAACCAAGGTGAACTTTTATTTTAATTTTTTTTGAGATAAGGTCTTGCTCTGTCGCCATGCTGGAGTGCGATGGTGGGATCATAGCTCACTGCAACCTCAGCCTCCTCAGCTGGGACTATAGGCATGTGTCACCATGTCTGGCTAATTTTTACATGTTTAAAAATTTTTATGTATGTAGAATCAGGGATTTACCATGTTGCCCGGGCTGGTCTCCAAGTCCTGGCCTCAAGCGTTCTTCTCACAGTGACCTCCCAAAGTGCTGGAATTATCGGTGTGAGCCACTACACAGGTGTGGCCTCATTTTTTAATCTGTGATTTAAAAGCTAATCTCTGCCCGTTTTTTTTTTTTTTTTTTTTTTTTTTGAGACAGGGTCTTGCTCTGTTGCCCAGGCTGGAGTGCAGTGACACGATCCCGGCTCACTGCAACCTCCACCTGCTGGTTTCAAGCCATTCTCCTGCAGGTGTGTGCCATCATGCCCAGCTAACTTGTTTGTTTGTTTGTTTGTTTTTGTTTTTGGTAGAGATGGGGTTTTACCATGATGTTGCCCAGCCTGGTCTTAAACTCAAGAGATTCGCCTGCCTCGGCCTCCTAAAATGCTGGGATTATAGGTGTGAGCCACTGCATCTGGCCTAAAAGCTCATCTCTGCTTCTTTAAAACCATACTCTTAGAAATAATTTGACTAGGCTGGGCGCAGTGGGTCACACCTATAATCCCAGCACTTCGGGAGGCAGAGACGGGCGGTTCACGAGGTCAGGAAATCGAAACACGGTGAAACCCATCTCTACTAAAAATACAAAAAAAAAAAAAAAAATTAACCGGGCGTGGTGGCGGGCGCCTGTAGTCCCAGCTACTCAGGAGGCTGAGGAAGGAGATTGGCATGAACCCGGGAGGCGGAGCTTGCAGTGAGCCGAGTTCGCACCACTGCACTCCAGCCTGGGCGACAGAGCGAGACTCTGTCTCAAAAAAATAAAAATAAAAAAAGAAATAATTTGACTAGTGGTAGCCTAAAAATTATATTTCTGTTATTTGTTAACTGGGTTGTCATCTTTCAAATATACCTTAAAATATATCATCTCAGCCATGATGCGTCCTTCACTCACCAAGTTCTATTTGTCAACTAGTCACATATGTCAGTGTTTTACTCTGCAAAGCAAGTTACAGTGCTTCTATTTCCTGCCACCTGGGCACTTACAGTTCTACATTTGGCAAGCTGATGCAGAGATCCCTGGAAACTCAACAGCTGGAGGCAGCAGGTTAGATCTCAGGCAGGATGAGGTTTTCCTTACGTTTTTGATGTTAGTTTTTGGTTCACCTCAATTCTCTCCCTGGTTGAGAAAATTCAGGCGCACAGTTCAGGAACTCAAGGAGTTTGTAATGAGACCTAAGAGGTGGCAAAGGACTACATTTGTTTATTTTGTCTATCTGTCTTGTGTCACAAAGTTCTCTCATCTCAGACTTCTTATAAACATTTTGACATTCTGTTGAATTGTTCCAAATTTCTTCCATCTGGGAAAGTGGAGTATTTTCGAGACAACTGTGACCATCTTGTCCACCTTCAAACTCTGAATAGTCAGTTGCTAACCAGAGAAAAAAGTATAACATACACTTGCTGAGTTGAGTTATGCAGATTTTCTGTTTTGAAAGAACATTAACAAACAAAGTGGTCACTGATACTAAGGAGAAATGATTATTTCTGTCACCAGCTGTCAAAATTATTTTTGTTGTTTATAAAGTCTCAATCCTCCAGGGACTGTTCCATAATCATGCAATATGTTCAAGAGGAAAAGCCCGCATGCTCACACATGGGCTGCCGGCCAGTGTTCTCCCATGGGGCTCTTATCTGCAAAGGCTATTGAAGCTAAGTGACATCACCTGTGGCCAGCAGGACCCTATTGTCCTGCAGAGGCTTGACACATTGTTTTCATATGGTACCCCTAAGCCATTGGAACTTGGAGTCTATAATGCCTTCTTTTGATCAAATGCCATATTTCTAAGATTCTGGGACGTCATAAAGAAAGGAGCTCTTTCAGGAAATGTTTAAAGTTGAGTTTCAAGGTGAATGCTACATCTCATGATGTTATCATGTTTATTTTACACCTCTCGTAAGGGCACTAGCACTTTTAGGGAAACTCAGCTAATGGATTTAGATAGGATTACTTTTTACATTTTTGGTTCTCTCTCTTTCCTGCTTTTTTTTTTTTTTCTTCTCTCTACATTCAATGTTTATTTTATTATTATTATTATTATTTTACTTTATTTTTTTGAGACAGTCTCACTCTGTTGCCCAGGCTAGAGTGCAGTGGCATGATCTCGGCTCACTGCAACCTTCTCCTCCTGGGTTCAAGTGATTCTCCTGCCTCAGCCTCCTGAGTAGCTGGGACTACAGGCATGTGCCACCATACCTGGCTAATTTTTTGTATTTTTAGTAGAGACAGAGTTTCGCCATGTTGGCCAGGCTGGTCTCGAATTCCTGACCTCAAGTGATCCGCCCGCCTTGGCTTCCCAAAGTGCTGGGATTACAGGTGTGAGCCGCGGCACCTGGCCTTGAAAATTCCCTAATTATTGAGGAAGGAGAAAAAATATTTTCCTCACTGTCAGTAGAAAAGAAGCTCCGCTAGCCAGATTTACACATACAAAGTAAAGTCAAGAATTTAAGGAACTGAAAGATTAACATTCTCTTGAAACAGATATTTGAGGTCAAAGTGGGTTTTTTTTTGCATCTGAATCTCTGGTTAATTGCCACAATACCTGCTTTTAACTTGCTCATGGGGGATTTAACCCATTGAAATGGAGCAGCTGAGCGCGGTGACTCATGTCAGTAATCCCAGCACTTTGGGAGGCTGAGGCAGGAGTTCAAGACCAGCCTGACCAACATGGTGAAGCCCCGTCTCTATTAAAGATAAAAAAAATTAGCCAGGTGTGGTGGTGGGAACCTGTAATTCCAGCTCTTTGGGAGGCTGAGGCAGGAGAATCGCTAGAACCCCGGAGGCAGAGGTTGCAGTGAGCTGAGATCGCGCCACTGCACTCTAGCCTGGGCAACAAGAGCAAAACTCCGTCTCAAAAATAAATAAATAAATAAATAAAAGGAGCAATTGAGAAATGGGCTTCAGACTTCAGACTTCAGGCACTGTGGGCCCACTGCCTCGGGTTACTCAGGTCCTGCATTTGCTCATTAGATCATACATCTTTATTGGGCACCCACCTCCTGCCAGGCACTGTCTGAGACCTGGTCCTGCAACAGGGAACTAGACAAACTAGGTGCTTGCTCTCATGGGGTTTATATTCAAGTGGGATAGAGAGCAGAAAGAAATAATCAAGATTTTTAGAAGTGTGTGGTTATTATCAGATGGGTGGTTACATCACTGTGGAGAGCAGGGAGTCTGTGGATCTTGCTTTAGAAGGAGTGATCAGGGAAGGCCCCTCGAGGGAGCTCCAGTGAGAAGCAGCTGGCTATGTAAATATGTGGGGAAAACTGGGTTTCAGGCAGAGGGGACACCAAATGTAAAGATCCTGATTCCGGAAAGGTTGGCTGTGTGATCTACTGGATTTCCTCCATTTTACTTAATCTTCTGTTTGTTAATCTAGGCAGATACAATACACAATTATCTGGGGAGTAGATTATATTAGCCATAGTCCTTGGAGATGAAAAAGGACTTTGCCTTCTTCCATTACTCTGCACAGACATCAGTCTCATCTAAGAGATGGTGGGAGGGGAAAGCTTTTAAGAGGGCCTGACAGCCTTAAGGAGCACGTTTTGATTTTCCTTGAGTGTGCTAATGTTAGCACAAATACTGGCTGTGCTGCCAGCATGTTTCCACACACGTGGCTACAGGGATGATGGAGTTAGTCATTTATTGATTTGAGTTAGTTGCAACATTTTTTCCTTTTAACTAGAAAACTCACGTTCTGACAATTTCTTTCCGGAAGTTCCCTAGGGAGGGCATTTTTATGAGAATTACCTTCTGTCTTGATTTCTCACAGGTTGATGCTCAGGAAAGCAGTCAGATTGACTAGGTGGTTCACATTCTTCATTGGGTAATTTTAAATGGGACCAATGAACAAACAAAATAGATTTTAAAATTTATTTATATTTTTATTTATTTATTTATTTATTTATTTATTTATTTATTTATTTTGAGAACGAGTCTCGCTCTGTCTCACAGGCTGGAGTGCAGTGGCACGATCTTGGCTCACTGCAACCTCTCCGCCTCCCAGGTTCAAGCAATTCTCCTGCCTCAGCCTCCCTAGTAGCTGGGACTACAGGCACGTGCTGCCGTGCCTGGCTAATTTTTTGTCTTTTTAGTAGAGACGGGGTTTCATCGTGTTAGCCAGAATGGTCTCAATCTCCTGACCTCGTGATCCACCGGCCGCAGCCTCCCAAAGTGCTGGGATTACAGGCGTGAGCCTCCACGCCTGGCTACAAAATAGATTAAAAAAAAAAAAAAAAACAGATCACTTATTTCTAACTAACCCTTGGGAATGCTCAGATTTCTAGGCTTTGTTTAATTTATTTGTTTTTAAGTTATTTTTTTTATTTTTATTTTTTTTTGAGATGGAGTCTCCCTCGGCTCATTGCAACCTCTGCCTCCTGGGTTCAAGCGATTCCTGTGTCTCAGCTTCAGGAGTAGTTGGGATTACAGGTGTGAGCCTTCGTGCCTGGCTTCAGATTTCCAGCCTTTGAATGGATCATTCTGCATACTCATAGTGTTGAAGAATATTAAATTTGCCTCATGCATGCAGAGTTTTTCTTCTTTGCACTTGTATGAGTACTTTCAATAAAACCTAGCAGTAAAGGTCCTTCAATAAAATAAACATCAGCTGAATAAATTAATGGCAGAAAAATCTAAAAGACAGCCTTCCTCTAACTCCTCCTCTATGTGATTTTCTCCTTCAAAAAAGACAACCCTGAGAATTCTGACTGACTCACAGTGAGGTAGCCTACTGTAGACTGCTTTTCTCCTCTTTTTTTTTTTTTTTTTTTTTGAGATGGGGTCTCACTCTGTCACTCAAGCTGGAGTGCAGTAGCGCAATCTCAGCTTACCGCAACCTCCGCCTCCTGGGTTCAAGCAATTCTCTGCCTCAGCCTCCTGAGTAGCTGGAATTACAGGCGCCCACGACCACGTTTTTTCTTTTTCCTTTTTTAAATCTCCTTTCAAGAAAAACCCTTTTGTACTTTTACTATAGACGGACAAGTGAGCTGAGTAGTAAAGAGTGTTTGTTCTTATATTTAAGTTATGGGTGAAAATTCACCAAATCAGGAGTGAATGAAATTGTTTGCCCTCTCGGATATTTGATTTCATTAGAAATGTCAATCCTTAGCATTATTTTAATTTTTTCCTTTCATTGTTTTTTATCAGGAAGAACTGAAGCATTATTTTATTTTATTTATTTATTTTTGAGAGGGGTCTTACTTTGTTGCCCAGGCTGGAGTACAGGCATGAACATGGCTTACTGCAGCCTTGAGCTGCTGGGCTCAAGTGATCCTCCCACCTCAGCCTCCCGAGTAGCTGGGACTATGAGTATGTGCCACGGTGCCTGGTTAATTTTTTTTTTTTTTTAAGAGACAGGATCTTTCCTTCCTTCCTCCTCCCCCCCTTCCTCCCTTTTCCTTCCTTCCTTCCTTCCTTCCTTCCTTCCTTCCTTCCTTCCTTCCTTCCTTCCTTCCTTCCTTCCTTCCTTCCTTCCTTCCTTCCTTTCTTTCTTTCTTTCTTTCTTTCTTTCTTTCTTTCTTTCTTTCTTTCTTTCTTTCTTTCTTTCTCTCTCTCTCTCTCTCTCTCTCTCTCTTTCTTTCTTTCTTTCTTTCTTTCTTTCTTTCTTCTCTCTCTCTCTCTCTCTCTCTCTCTCTCTCTCTCTTTCTTTCTTTTCATAGTCTCGCTCTGTCCCCCAGACTGGAGTACAGTGGGGTGATCTCAGCTCAATGCAAGCTCCGCCTCCCAGGTTCACGCCATTCTCCTGCCTCTGCCTCCCGAGTAGCTGGGACTACAGGCGCCCGCCACCATGCCTGGCTAATTTTTTGTATTTTTAGTAGAGAGAGGATTTCCCTGTGTTAGCCAGGATGGTCTCGTGATCCGCCCGCCTCAGCCTCCTGAAGTGCTGGGATTACAGGCGTGAGCCACCGTGCCCAGCCGAGACAGGATCTTTCTATGCTGCCCAGGCTGGCCTCAAACTCCTGGGCTCAAGTGATCCTCCTGCCTCAGCCTCCCAAAGGGCTGGGATTACAGGTGTGAGCCACAGTGCCTGGTCTGAAGTGTTATTTTAAATGATCATAAACAATGAAAATTAAATGACATGTAAAGCAAAAAGCAGAGCACCAGGAACATAGATCTTCATGTTAGTTTCTTGACCTTTTTTTCCTCCCTTAACTTGGTTTATCTCTTTATAATCTGGCTAAAATCTTCGTTCATGTCTTCTCCCTGGCCCTTGCTGCCTTCCCTTGTCGAGCCTTCGACCATGGAAGCTTATCATTCCCTGTCCCCTTCCTGACTCCTGGCTCTTCCCTCTTTCAGGAACGCCGTTTCTCCCTTCTTCACTCAGGAATCCTGCTCATTCTTCAAGATCCTAAAGCTCCATCATCCCTCCTCGGCAGAGCTCATTTATTATTCTGACCTCTGGTAGCATTTTGCTCATATCCTATAACATTCATTATTTTATTTTTTCATCCATCTTTCTCTCCACTTTTACAATTCCAAGTGAACTCTCCTGTATACTGCACAACGCCTGCTCAGCTTCTCTACTGCACAACGCCTGCTCAGCTTCTCTACTGCACAACGCCTGCTCAGCTTCTCTACTGCACAACGCCTGCTCAGCTTCTCTACTGCACAACGCCTGCTCAGCTTCTCTACTGCACAACGCCTGCTCAGCTTCTCTACTGCACAACGCCTGCTCAGCTTCTCTACTGCACAACGCCTGCTCAGCTTCTCTACTGCACAACGCCTGCTCAGCTTCTCTACTGCACAACGCCTGCTCAGCTTCTCTACTGCACAATGCCTGCTCAGCTTCTCTACTGCACAATGCCTGCTCAGCTTCTCTACTGCACAATGCCTGCTCAGCTTCTCTACTGCACAATGCCTGCTCAGCTTCTCTGCTTGAATATCTAACAGCCCCCACTTCACATGCCCAAAACTGATCTCAGGACCACCCCCACTCCCACCTCAATTCTGTCCTCTCACAGTCTTCTCTACTTGGGTTGATGCCAACCTCATTCTTTCCGTTGGTGACATCCTTCTCATCCTCTTCCCCTTATAATTTACCCCAATGTGTCAGGACATCCTGATGACTCTACCTTCCAAATACACCCAGAATCTCAGTACTTACCACTAACTCTGGTACGTATTACCATCATCTTCCATCTGTTTTGTTTTTTTTTTAATTTTTATTTTAAATAATGGTTGCCTAACTGGTCTCCTTTCCTTACCAATTTATTATCAGGAAAACAACTGAATGGATTCTTAAATATACATCTCTATATCTACATCTCTATATATGACAGAACATGTCATTCTCCTGCTCAGCAGGGGCTCCCATTTCACCTAGTAAAAGCCAAAGCTCTCCCAATGACCTGTATCTACAGGGACCTACTTGATTTTTGCCTCTCCTTCACCCTACCTTTAACTCTCTCATCTCATCTTGTACTCCTTCCCATCTTATTCAAGCCACTGTCCCCTTGGCTGCTCTTGGGCTAGATATGCTCCTGCCCCAGGTCCTTTGTATTGGCTATTCCCTACCTAGATGATTGCATGGTTTGCTCTTTCACCTCCTTTAAGTCTTTGCTCAAATAGCACCTTGTCAAGGAGGCTTACCCTTACCACCCTATTTAAACTTGCAACCCATTCCCCTACACTTCCAATCCCCCTTACCCTATGCTGTTTTGTCCTTTAGCATCTGTCATTGTCAAACAGTCAACATGTCAAGCATTTTACTGGGCACTGTGGCTCATGCCTGTAATTCTGTGCTTTGGGAGGCTGAGGTGGGAGCATTGCTTGAGCCTAGGAGTTTGAGGCTGCAGTGAGTAAAATCACGCCACTGCACTCCAGCCTCAGTAACAGAGCAAGACCCTGACTCCAAAAACAAAACAAAACAAAACAAAAACAACTGTGGCATTTATTTCTCCCTCTGTTGCCCAGGTTGGAGTGCAGTAGCACAATGTCAGCTCACTGCAACCTATACTTCCCATGCTCGAGCAATCCTCCCACTTCAACCTCCCCAGTAATCGGGACTACAAGTGTGACCATGCCTGGCTAATTCTTTCTTTTTTTTGAGACAGAGTTGCTCTGTCGCCCAAACTGCAGTGCAGTGGGGCAATCTTGGCTCACTGCAACCTCTGCCTCCTGGGTTCAAGAGATTCTCATGCTCCCACCTATCAAATAGCTGGGATTACAGGTATGTGCCATCAGTTTTTTGTATTTTTGGTAGAGACAGGGTTTCACCATGTTGCCCAGGTTGGTCTTGAACTCCTGAGCTCAGGCCATCCATCTGCCTTGGCCTCCCAAAGTGTTGGGATTATAGGCATGAGCCACCATGCCCAGTCAACTATAGCTTTTCTAATAGGTTGGTGCAAAAGTAATGGCTGTTTTTGCGATTTTTTTTTTTTTTAGATGGGGTCTTACTCTGTCACCCAGGCTAGAGAGCAGTGGCGCCATCTCAGCGCACTGCAACCTCCTCCTCCAAGGTTCAAGCAATTCTCCTGCCTCAGGATCCCAACTAGCTGGGATTACAGGGGTGTATCACCACACCCGGCTAATTTTTGTATTTTTAGTAGAGATGGGGTTTCACCATGTTGGCCAGGCTGGTCTCAAACTCCTGACCTCAGGTGATCCACCTTGGCCTCCCAAAGTACTGGGATTACAGGTGTGAGGCACCATGCCTGGCTGTTTTTTGCAAATTTTAATGGCAGAAACTGCTATTACTTTTGCACCAACTTAATATATACATTATGTTTGTGGCCTGTCTTTCTTCCATTATATTATAAGCTCCACAAGAACAGGGATCTTTGACTGTTTTATTGACTGCTGTACCCCCAGTGCTTGGAACAGTGCCTGGCGTATAGTAAGCACTCAAATTTTTGACTGAATTAAGGAATTTGACAGTGATTTCTGTAGCTACTCTATGTCCTCCTATGTGACCAAAATGAACATTTAGCACCTGTGGGTGCCAGTCACAAGGACTATACTAGTAAGCAAAGTTGAAAGCTTCCTGCCCTAAAAATACCTTTTATTAAGCATTTCTATATGGCAGGCACAACACTAAGGGCTTTATGGATTTATTTATTTATTTTTATTTTTATTATTTTTTTTGAGACAGAGTCTTACTCTGTCACACAGGCTAGAATGCAGTGGTGGGATTTTGGCTCACTGCAATCTCTGCCTCCTGGGTTCAAGCGATTGTCTTGCCTCAGCCTCCTGAGTAGCTGGGATTACAGGTGCCCACCACCACCAGCTTTTTGTATCTTTAGTAGAGATGGGGTTTCACCATCTTGGCCAGGCTGGCCTCGAACTCCTTACCTCATGATCCACCTGCCTCGGCCTCCCAAAGTGCCAGGATCACAGACGTGAGCCACCGCACCCAGCCTTTTTTTTTTTTTTTTTTTTAGACAGAGTTTCACTCTTGTTGCCCAGGCTGGAGTGCAATGGCGAGATCTTGGTTCACTGCAACCTCCGCCTCCCGGATTCAAGTGATTCTCCTGCCTCAGCTTCCTGAGTAGCTGGGATTACAGGTGCCTGCCACCATCCCTGGCTAACTTTTTGTATTTTTAGTAAAGACCATTTGACCATGTTGGCTGACCTCAGGTGATCTACCTGCCTCAGCTTCCCAAAGTGCTGGGATTACAGGCGTGAGCCACCGCTCCCAGCCATGGATCATATTTTGTTTAATCCTCACAATTACCCTAAGAGGTAGGTGCTAGTTTCACTTTCATTGCAGATGATGAAACTGAAGTGCTGAGAGGATGAGTAACTTGTTCAAAGTCACAGAGCAAGTAAGTGGCAAAGCTAGGGTTTGAACCCAGGCAGTATGATTTCACAGTACTGTAAGTTAGTATATTGCCTCAAGGTAGTTACAGTGTGATGTGGGAGCCAGACTTCAAATAATCACCACACAAACATGTATTTGTTTTAGTTAATTAATTAATTAATTTTTGAGATGGAGTTTCGCTCTTGTTGCCCAGGCTGGAGTGTAATGGCGTGATCTTGGCTCACTGCAACCTCTGCCTCCTGGGTTCAAGAGATTCTTCTGCCTCAGCCTCCTGAGTAGCTGGGATTGCAGGCACCTGCCACTATGCCTGGCTATTGTTCGTATTTTTAGTAGAGATGGGGTTGTGCCATGTTGGCCAGGCTGGTCTCGAACTCCTGACCTCAGGTGATCCTCCCGTCTTGGCCTCCCAAACTGCTGGGATTATAGGTGTGAGCCACTGCATGGGCCATTTATTTTAAAAGGCTCATATTTAAAGTTAAAATCACCTCTTCTTTTTTCTGATAGGTTCATGTTTATACCACATGCATTTTCAGTTTTCTATAAAGGTGTATTTTAAGTTCTGTGTGTGTCTTTCCTCCTTCACTAAATTGCAAGCTGCTAGAGGCCAGATGCTAGTCTGTACATCCAGGTGTTCCACACCTCAGAGTTCTGCATAGAGTCAGGTTCAGCACATGCTTGTTTGGTTTAATCAATTTTGCTCATCTCCCCTGGACAATTTTTGTTTTCCAAATATAGATGGATTACAGGTGTAGTGGTTCATGCCTGTAATCCTGGCACTCTGGGAGGCTGAAGCAGGAGGATCTCTTGAGCTCAGGAGTCCAAGACCAGCCTGGTCAACATAGTGAGACCCTATCTCTACAAAAAAACAAACCAACCAAGACAAATATAGACAAGCCACAGAACCCTTTTCTTGTGAGGGAAGATGTAGAATCTATTCTTTTAGAAATAAGTTTGAGACCTGGTGCAGTGGCTCACACCTGTAATCCCAACACTTTAGGAGGCTGAAGCAGGAGGATTGCTTGAGACCAGCCTGGGCAACATAATGAGACCTTGTCTCTACAAAAAATAAAAGCAATTAGGCATGGTAGCATGGACCTGTAGTCCCAGCTGCTTGGGAGGTTTGCTTGAGCCTGGGATGTTGAGGTCGTAAGTGAGTCTGGTTGTACCACTGTGCCCTAGCCTGGGTGACAGAGCAAGACCCTGTCTCAATTAAAAAGAAAAAAGAGGTTTGAGAATGTGTATAGGGTGTAGAAAAAGCCAAGAAAAAAAAAATACTAAACAAATTACAAAGATAATTAACTTAGGAGGGAAACTGCAAAATACTTAATGATGTGGAAATAAAATTCTGGCAATAGTTAAACTATTTTGCTATATAAATTTTAAAGGTTAGTGAAACTGCCAACTTAATATGATCATAGTGTTGCCACACAAAATGTTTAAAATGGAATCTTCTAATGTAGGCCCCATTAAACAATTTACTTAGAATATTGATTTTCTGCCAGGCACAGTGGCTCATGCCTATAATCCCAGCACTTTGGGAAGCCGAGGTGGGTAGATCACGAAGTCAAGAGATCGAGACCATTTTGGCCAACACGGTGAAATCATGTCTCTACTAAAAATACAAAAGTTAGCTGGGTGTGGTAGCGTGCTAGTCCCAGCTACCCGGGAGGCTGAGGTGAGAGAATGGCTTGAACACGGTTGCAGTGAGCTGAGATCGTACCACTGCTCTCCAGCCTGGCAACAGAGTGAGACTCCATCTCAAAAAATAAATAAATAAATAAATAAATAAAAAGAATGTTGATTTTCTGCAGTATTTGTGGTTATTTCTATTACCTACAGTTTCCAAAAATTTAGCAAAACTTATTTTAGATGTTATTGGCTTTTTAAAATAAAACAAAAAACCAAAAATAAACAACAACAAACAGAGATAAGGTCTTGCACTGTCACCGAGGCAGCAGTGCAATCCTAGCTCACTGTAGCCTTGAACTCCTGGGCCCAAGTTATCCTCCTGCCTTGGTCTCCCAAAGTGTTAGGATTACAGGTGTGAGCCTCCATGCCTAGCTAACCCTTATTTTTACATTTTCAGTTACCAAGTCGAATATATACATAAAATGCCAAAACAAAAATGCTTGGATTTTCTAGTGACTTTTTTTTTTTTTTTTTTTGAAATGGCGGCTTGCTTTCTTGCCCAGGCTGGAGTGCAATGGCACAATCTCCACTTACTGCAACCTCTGCATCCTGGGTTCAAGCAATTATCCTGCCTCAGTCTCCTGAGCAGCTGGAGCTACAGGCGTGCACCACCATGCCCAGTTAATTTTTATGTTTTTAGTAGAGACAGTGCAGCATTTCACCATGTTGGCCGGCCTGGTCCTGAACTGACCTCAGGTGATCCACTCGCCTAGGCCTCCCAAAGTGCTGGGATTGCAGGCGTGAGCCACCATGCCCAGCCACTTTATTTTACTTGTTTATCAAACTATTACCATTAAAGAATCTGTGTTTTGCACAGTTTGGTTGGCATGAATTCAAATTAGATTATATTAGCATATTATGATAAAAATTTACCTATTCCTATTTTTATGCAAGTTTTTAAAAATTTCTGTGCAGAAACAACTAAAAAGAAGAAAAAAAGCAAAAGACTTACAAGCCTCATAAATATTAAGTCAAAAATTCAGGAACTCGAATAAATTGATATCTGTTGATAAAATGAAAAAAGAATTCGACATCTTGTACATGTAGCAGTAATGATTCTAAAGTAATATGAAGTAATTTTTGAAAATCAAATGGGCCAGGCCAATGTATTCAAATAAGTACCCTTTCCTCAAAAATGGTTACCTTGGGAGAAACATACTGAATGCAATGATGCTGTCAGTGCTCAAACTAGTTTTGGAACCCATCTTTTGATACTGCTTTCAAAACCTCAGGCAAACCCTTCTGTATAGCTTCATTTGTGTGGTAGACTCTGACAGGTGCTGCTCAGATATACCTTCAAGAAAAGGCTGGTCAGACAGCTTCCAGGGGTGGAGTTCCGTTCCCTGACAGCTCCAGTGGTGGGCTTGGTCAGAGTCAGCCTCAGCTTTGATGCTGAGGTCAAACTTTTGGAGTGGTTTCCAGACAATGACTAAACAAGGCCTGCGCAGTCCAGTGATCTTGCCCAAAGTGGGGTTCCTTTAATGGGCCTTCTTTGCTTCATTCTCCCTGATGAGGTGGCAGAGACAATGTCAGGTGCACATCTCAACCTGACATCTCCTTCTCTCTATCTGGCTTCTCCCCCATTTTCTTTGCAGGTGTTACTCTCCAGTACATTTATTTACTTATTTATTTATTGACCCTCTGTCCGCAGGCTGGAGTACAGTGGCACAATCTCGGCTCACTACAACCTCTGTCTCCCAGGTCAAGTGATTCTCATGCCTCAGCCTCCTGAGTAGCTGGGATTACAGGTGCATGCCACCACACTGGGCTAATTTTTGTATTTTTGGTAAAGATGAGGTTTCACCCTGTTGGCCAGGCTGGTCTTGAACTCCTGGCCTCAAGGCGATTACCCGCCTTCCAAAGTGCTGGGATTACAGGTGTGAGTCACTGTGCCTGGCCCCCAATAAATTTTTTGTACTTTTTGTTTGTTTGTTTGTTTTGAGAGGGAGTCTTGCTCTGTCGCCTGGACTGGAGTGCAGTGGTGCCATCTCGGCTCACTGCAACCTCTGCCTCATGGGTCCAAGCGATTCTCCTGCCTCAGCCTCCCGAGTAGCTGGGATTACAGGTGCCCGCCACCATGCCCAGCTAATTTTTGTATTTTAGTAGAGACTGAGTTTCACCATGTAGGCCAAGCTGGTCTCAAATTCTTAACCTCAGGTGATCTGCCCACCTTGGCCTGCCAAAGTGCTGACTCACACCGTTACAGGTGTGAGCCACCGCGCCCCGCCAAAAATGTGATCTTTATCCTTAAGACAACAAGGAATCAGGAAGCCCATTTTAAAAAGTTAGATTATATCTATGATTTAGAAAAACCATTCTGGATGCAATATAGAGAATAGATTGTGAGGTGGTGAGGAAGAAAGGAGAGTAGTTAAGAAACTGTGGCAAAATGTCAGGTAACAAAGAGAGGATGTCAGCTTGGACTAGAATAGTGACACTTAGTGAGAGCCTGTTTCTATAAAAAGGAAAAATAAGGCCAGGCGTGCTGGCTCAAGCCTGTAATCCCAGCACTTTGGGAGGCCAAGGCAGGTGGATCTCTTGAGGTCAGGAGTTCAAGACCAGCCTGGCCAACATGGTAGAACCCCGTCTCTACTAAAAATACAAGATTAGCCGGGTGTGGTGGGACACACCTGTAATCCCAGCTACTTGGGAGGCTGAGACAGGAGAATCACTTGAACCCAGGAGGCGGAGGCTGCAGTGAGCTGAGATTGTGCCACTGCCCTTCAGCCTGGGCAAGACAGACAGAACAAGACTATCTCACAAAAAAAGATAAAATATAGTGTCAGTTGGGATGAGGCTAAGTGGATATGAAGCCAGATAGCCTAATATGTGCTATTATTTTTATTTTATTTTTTTGAGATGGATTTTTGCTCTTGTTGCCCAGGCTGGAGTGCAATGGCACTAACTCAGCTCACCACAACTTCTGCCTCCCAGGTTCAAGTGATTCTCTTGCCTCAGCCTCCCGAGTAGCTGGGATTACAGGCATGTGCCACCACGCCCGGCTATTTTTGTATATTTAGCAGAGATTGGATTTCTCCATGTTGGTCAGGCTGGTCTCAAACTCCCTACCTCAGACGATCCGCTTGCCTTGGACTCCCAAACTGCTGGGATTACAGATGTGAGCCACCACGCCCGGTTTATGTTCTACTCTTAAAAATAGCAATTATTGGCCCGGCGTGGTGGCTTATGCCTATAATTCCAGCACTTCGGGAGGCCAAGGCAGGTGGATCACTTGAGGTCAGGAGTCAGACCAGCCTGACCAACACGGTGAAACCCTACCCTGTCTGTACTAAAAAAATACAGAATTAGCCAGGCGTGGTGGCTTATGCGTGTAATCCTGGCTACTTGGGAGGCTGAGGCAGGAAAATCATTTGAACCTGGGAGACGGAGGTTGCGGTGAGCCGAGATCCTGCCATTGTACTCCAGCCTGGGCAACAAGAGCAAAACTCCGTCTAAAAAATAAATAAATAAATGAAAAGTAAAATATATCATATGTTACATGATTACAAGTGTTTAAGAGAAAAATAAAGCCGAGGTGAGGCTAGGGCCTCTGGGGCATGTATTGTTAGTTACGGTGGCCGGAAGGCCTCATTTAGGAAAGTAACCTGTGAGTAAACAAGGAGAGGCTTGGGCAGCTTGCAGTAGGCGTCATTATCTGGCACCTGATAAGCACATTATGAGTTTGATTTGAGGTCATCATGGAGAAAGTCAATTTGTCCCTGTCAAATTGAGAGGTGGTGCTTGTCTTATCTTAGTCCACAGAGAGAAAAATCTAATCTTTACTAAAGATTTTGACCTAAAATCTAACTTCTGCCATTTCTAAGAATTTCTTCCACTGTGCAGAGGGAAGTCAACCTGATGGGTAGCGTAAGAGAATAAGGATGTCTGGCGTGGGGCAGTGGCTCATGCCTGTAATCCCAGCACTTTGCGAGGCTGAGGCGGCGGATCACATGAGGTCAGGAGTTCGAGAGCAGCCTGGCCAATATGGTGAAACTCCTTCTCCACCAAAAATACAAAAGAAAAACAAATATTGCCGGGCGTGGTGGCGGGCACTGTAATCCCAGCTACTCAGGAGGCTGAGGCATGAGAATCGCTTGAACCCAGGAGGTGGAGGTTGCAGTGAGCCAAGATCATACCATTGCACTCCAACCTGGGTGACAAGAGCAAAACTCCGTCTCAAGAAAAAAAAAAAAAAAAGAAAAGAAAAGAGAATGAGCATGTCTAGAATGCAAAGTAACCTAGTCAGAGAATGTTAAAACCACAAGGGAGGGCCGGGCGCGGTGGCTCAAGCCTGTAATCCCAGCACTTTGGGAGGCCGAGACGGGCGAATCACGAGGTCAGGAGATCGAGACCATCCTGGCTAACACGGTGAAACCCCGTCTCTACTAAAAAATACAAAAAACTAGCCGGGCGAGGTGGCGGGCGCCTGTAGGCCCAGCTACTCGGGAGGCTGAGGCAGGAGAATGGCGGGAACTCGGGAGGCGGAGCTTGCAGTGAGCTGAGATCCGGCCACTGCACTCCAGCCTGGGCCACAGAGCGAGACTCCGTCTCAAAACAAGACAAAACAAAAAAAAGCCACAAGGGAATCTCAGAGATCATGTACCTCACTCCCCACCCATTTTACAGAGGAGGAAACTGCAGGATTAACTGAGGTGAGCCTTACGATAATTTAATGGTTAACCTGGTCTCAAATCTTTCTATTTTGAGTTTACTGATCGCTCCATTAGACCACACGGTCTCCCTAAGTGATGAGGATGAGGAGAGAATACTTTCATTACAGACTTCTCAATGCCCACTATTACCAGATCAGCCTTTGTTTTTCTTCCCTGTGAGTTGATCATGCCCAGGAAGAGACATAAATGGAGTTAGAGAGGAAACTCTGACCTGTTGCTCATGGAATAATTTCCCATTCTCTGAAACTTCTTGCCCAAGGTAGGCTTCTTCAAGTAAGTCAAAGAGTAGCAAAGTTCATTCTAATTAGCTCTCTGAACATGACATCTTCTGAGTTGTCTCATTGGTAGCTTCTAATGGCCACAAAAAGAAAATGGTGACCAGGCGGGGTGAGGTGGCTCATGCCTATAATCCCAGCACTTTGGGAGACTGAGGCAGGAGGCTCACTTGAGCCCAGAAGTTCAAGACCAGCCTGGCCAACATAGTGAAACCCCGTCTCTACTAAAAATACAAAAATTAGCCGGATGTAGTGGCACGTTCCTGTAATCCCAGCTACTCAAAAGGCTGAGGCATGGGAATCACTTGCACCCAGGAGGCGGAGGTTGCAGAAAGCCAAGATCACGCCACTGCATTCCAGCTCAGGCAACAGGGTTTCTGTCTCAACAAAAGGATGATCAACAGAAGAAAGAGAATTCTGATACTCAGATTATGCATATGTACAGAGTGGTTTGGATGGGACCTTGGAAAATTCTGCAGATTCCTGTGAAAGTTTTTTTTTTTTTTTTTTTTTTGAGACAGGGTTTCATTCTGTCACCCAGACTAGAGTGCAGTGGCATGATCCTGGCTCGCTACAATCTCTGCCTCCCAGGCTCAAGCGAGTCTCCTGCCTCAGCCTCCTCAGTGGCTGGGATTACAGGTGTGTGCCACTATTGCCCGGCTAATTTTTGTATTTTTTTCAGAGGCGGGGTTTCACTATGTTGGCCAGGCTGGTCTCGAACTCCTGACCTCAGATGATCCACTCACCTTGGTCTCCCAAAGTGCTGAGATTACAGCGTGAGCCACCACACCCGGCCTTGAGTATTTCTTTTTTGATGGCATGTTATTACAGTTCATCTACAAAATGTAAATTGAAAAAATACGAGTGGGTTGGAGTCAGGCACGTTTTTATGTGCCCCAGATATTTCCCCCAAATGCCTTGCATCTTCACAACCACTGCCAAATACAATCCAATATTTCTTGCTATGTATACTTTTTAATAATTGGTTTCAGTGACATGATGATACACTTGAAAATCTTTGTATCTTTCTTTAGGTAGGAAGACACTTTAAAGAACTTGAAGAGCTATATAGACATGATCTGCTGAATCCTATCAGTTCTTTCCAGGGGATGTAGACAGGCTGAGGTTGGAATGGGCCATGGTCAGGAACCAGTTCATGAGTAGGCAACACCACCAAGAAGTAGAATCAAAATACAAAATCAGAGTCACAAAGAGTGATGGCTTGGACAAATAGAGATTCACAACCATGTGCCAAAAATCCAGATGGAGTTGTGTGGGCAGCATTCTGCAGTAGCGGTGCCTCTGTTAAAGGCCAGTGGCAGAGCCCCTGTGGTTTGCATGGAGAGAGAAGAAAGGAGAGATTCTTCCTTGGTTTTGAAGCCCCAGGATATTAACATCTGATCAGTGAAGCCTTTCTGGATTCCCTTAGAGATGTGTTCATTCCTGTCTTGGAGCTACCAAGGCAATTGTATTTCTCCTGTGATATCTCATAGCTCTTTACTGTCTTGTGATATCATCACTTGTGTTGCAATCTTTGCAGCCTCCAAAATGCCTAGGACAGTGCCTTGCACATAACAGGTGCACCAGAAATGTTTATTGATCTGAATACATAAGCCCTAATGCAGACAGACTATGAAAAATGGGAATACTAATAAGACCTACCACATAGGGTTACTGTGAGGATAACATAAAATAATCTACATAAAGTGCTTTGCTCAGGACTTGGCACACAGATACTTATTTAATATTAGCTATTATTATTCAATTATGTATTGAAATGGAACAGTAAGTGATTATTTATTTATTTATTTGAGACAGAGTCTCACTCTGTCACCCAGGCTGGAGTGCAATGGCATGCTCTTGGCTCACTGCAACCTCTGTCTCCTGGGTTCAAGTACTTCTCTTGCCTCAGTCTCCCAAGTAGCTGGGATTATAGGTGCCTGCCACTATGCCCAGCTGAGTTTTTTGTATTTTTAGTAGAGACGGGGTTTTACTATGCAGGCCAGGCTGCTCTTAAACTCCTGACCTCAGGTGATCCACCAGCCTCAGCCTCCCAAAGTTCTGGAATTATAGCCGTGAGCCACCTCGCCCGGTTGAGAATTTATTTATTTATTTATCACATCAGACCGGTGTGATAAATAACTATAATGAACTATAAAAGGATTGTTATACATGATAATTTAAATACTTGTTTCTGCCAATTGGTCTTTTAGTTTTTGTTTATTTTTTTGAGATGGGATCTTGCTCTGTCACCCAGGCTGGAGTGCAATGGCACGAACATGGCTCAATGAAGCCTCAACCTCCTGGGCTCAAGTGATCCTTTCTACTTCAGCCTCCTGAGTAGCTGGGGTTACAGTCATGCACCACCATACCTGGCTAATTTTAAAAAATTTATTGTTGAGTAGGTTCTCGCTATGTTGCCCAGGCTGTTCTTTGACTCCTGGACTCAAACATTCCTCCTGCCTCAGCTTCCCAAAGTGCTGGGATTACAGATGTGAGCCACCACACCTAGCCTGGTCTTTTGGCTTTTAACAATTGTTATAAGAACTTTGGAATAAGCTTTGGGCAGCAAAATATGATATTTTTTATGTCCAGAGAATACTGTGTTTTAAAATATTTCTTATTTACTGATAACTGATATTGAGCTAAAGACCAAAGTTGGATTGATTTGAAACAAACAGACTTCAAATATTTAGAATCCACAGAGGCCCCAGTCAGATTAAGAATGAAGATAATCAGGCAGGGCGCAGTGACTCGGTACTGTAATCCCAGCACTTTGGGAGGCTGAGGTGGGCAGATTGCTTGAGTCCAGGAGTTCAAGACCAACCTGGGCAAAGTGGCAAAACCCCGACTCTACAAAATGTTGCAATTAAGTGGGCTAGTGGCACATGCCTCTAGTCCCAGCTGCTTGGGAGGCTGAGATGGGAGGATCACCTGAGCCTGGGGAGTTTGAGGCTGCAGTGAGCAGTAATCAGGCCACTGAGTTCCAGCCTGGGTGTCAGAGACCCTATCTCAAAAAAAAAAAAAAAAAAAAAAAAAGAATAAAAGTAGTTAAGACCAACTTGTGGGTTGGATGTGGTGGCTGATGCCTATCAACCTGGGTAACATAGGGAGACTTCTGCCTCTACTTTAAATAAACAAACAGAGAAAAACCCTTGTGTTTATCATTCAGGACTTAAATGGAAAGATCCTTGAAAATCTCAAGTAACTCTCATGAAGAAACCATATTTTTCTGCAGAAAATAGGTAATCTTTTTTAATGGATAGAAGTTGCCCAAATATGTATGATATGTTTGACATCATGAATGAATGGCATAGTGTAGGGAAAACAGGGTGAACAGGGATTTGTGCCTTTGTGCTCTCTCTTACAACCATTATGTTGTTCTGCATTATTTCAAGGGTTGGCAAACTTTTTCTGTAAAGGACCAGATGGTAAATATTTTGGGCTTTGTGGTCAAGGGTCTCTACTGTAACTACTCAGCTATGTCATTGTAGTGTGAAAGCACCATAGGCAATATGTAAACAAATGGCATGGCTGTGCTGTAGTAAAGCTTTATTTATAAAACTGGTTGTAGTTAGCAGACCAATGGTCTGCAATATCAAAGGACATGTCATATTATACCCTTCATATTCCGATTTCATTCTCCTATATTTTCTTTTTCTTTTTTTTTTTCTTTTTTTTTTTTTCTTTCTTTCTTTCTTTTTCTTTTCTTTTTTTTTTTTTTTTTGAGACAGCCGCCCAGGCTAGAGTGCAGCGATGCGATCTCGTCTCACTGCAATCTCTGCCTCCCAGGTTCAAATGATTCTTGTGCTTCAGCCTCCTGAGTATCTGGGATTACAGGCACCTGCCACCATGCGCAGCTAATTTCTGTACTTTCAGTGGAGACAAGAATTCTCCATGTTGGCCAGGCTGGTCTCTAACTCCTGGCCTTAAGTCATCCGCCTGCCTCAGTCTTCCAAAGTGCAGGGATTACAGGTACGAGTCACCGCGGCTGGCCTCATTCTCCTATATTTTCTTTTCTTTTTTGTGTCACAGGGTCTCACTCTGTCACCCAGGCTAGAGTATAGTGGTGGGATCGCTGCTCACTGCAACCTTCACTTCCTGGGTTCAAGCGATCCTCTACCTTACCCTCTTGAGTAGCTGGGATTACAGGCATGCGCCACCATGCCCAGCCAATTTTTTCGGTAGAGATGAGGTTTTGCCACGTTGCCCAGGCGAGTCTCAAACTCCTGGCCTCAAGCAATCTGCCCGCCTCGGCCTCCCAAAATGCTGGGATTACAGGTGTGAGCCGCTGCACCTAGCCAGATTCTCTCAGGTTTTCATTTCCCAAACCAGTTATGCTGGTTTTCCTTCGCGTGCTTCTGCACTCTCTTCCTAGAAAGTATCCCTCCACTTCTTCCTACCTGTGAATTCATCTGCATCTGCAAAAAACAAACAAACAAACAAACAAACAAACAAACAAAAAAACCCCAAACAGAAACAAAGCAAAACTAATCCTCACAGTGAAGCCTTCCCAGATTTACTGCTGGGAAGAATTAAGTGTTTTTTTTTGGCTTGTTTGTTTCTTTTCCCACAGAAACTCTATTATAGCACTTCCATTATAGTATAGCACTTTCTTCTTGGTCTTGTAATTTTTAAATGTTTGTTGTCCTTTCCTTGTCCCCTTTTCAGTGGACAGTAAATCCTCTGAAAATGGAAAGGTTTTTGGTTCTATTATATTTGTATTATTAGATCTAGCACAGCGCCTGACACATAGTAGGAGTTTAATAAATGCTTATAAAGATGATGCAGAAAGCATACTCTAGAATGAGCCTGAGAGTACCAATCACTTGAATTATATATATCTACACCATAACATTACATTTAATTCATTTTGAATGTAAAGTAATAACTTTGGAGAGGCTTTTAGTTTTTATGACATCAAATAAAGGAGTTTGACCAGGTTTTCTGTGTTCCATTCATCTACTTGTGTAGATACTAGCGTCTGCCATCTAGGTAGGTTCTACTTCTTATTTTTTTTTTTTTTCCCCTAGACAGAGTCTTGCTGTGTCTCCCAGGCTGGAGTGTAATGGCACAATCTCGGCTCACTGCAACAAGGTAGTTTCTATTTTTAAGAAAACAGTAATAATATAGAGAAGAAGTGGTATTTTCTCAGTCATTTGGAACTGCTATAACAAAGTTCCATAAACTGGATATCTTATAAACAATGGAAATTTATTTCTTACACTCTGGAGCCTGGAAGTCCCAGATCAAGATGTCAGCATAGTTGGTTATAGACTGCTGTCTTCTCATTGAATCATCATCTGTCAGAAAGAAAGTAAGCTCACTGGCCACTTCTTTGAAGGGCACTAATCCCATTCATGAGGGCTCCACCCTCATGACCTGATCACCTTCCAAAGGCTCCACCTTGTCCAAATACCATCACATTAGGAATTAGGTTTCAACATACCAATTTTTGGGGGGCACAAACATTCAGTCCCTAACATATAGATAATGGCCACCTATATTTGGCCTTGTCATACAACCTGCCATAGAATGCCATTCATGACAGGTGAAATACTGCTTTATTTTTCCTGTTTTCACACTATATATAGGCAGAATCATACCATATGCATTTTTTTTTTTTTTTTTTTGAGACAGAGTCTGGCTTTGTCACCCAGGCTAGAGTGATAGCTCACTGCAACTTCCCTTTCCCAGCTTCAAGCAATTCTCCTGCCTCAGCCTCCTGAGTAGCTGGGATTACAGGCACCTGCCACCAAACCAGTCTAATTTTTGTATTTTTAGTAGAGATGGAGTTTCACTATGTTGGCCAGGCTGGTCTCAAACTCCTGACCTTAAACGATCCACCTACTTTGGCCTCCTGAAGTGCTGAGATTACAGGCATGAACCACTGCTCCTGGCCATACAATATATATTTATTTGTGACTTTTCTCGTTCAATATTATGTTATTGAGGCTTATCTATAATGAAACTTGCAGCTATTTTTTACTCATTTATTGTTAGTGGTTTTTTAAACCATTGAATGGTATTCCACTGTAGGATCACACCACACCCTTAGGGATCTGGGGCATATTTAGGAGATGTAACTCTTCAGGTGGATGAGTCAGGGAGGGGGAAGGGTCTAAAGGATTTTTCGGATGATTGTGGTGCTGTTGACTGAGATCAGGAGAGGATTAGTTCTCTGGGGAGGAGGATGAGTTTAGGTTAAAGAAGGAGTGGCCAGTTGACTAGGAATAGACCTTAGAATGCTGGCCTGTGTTAAGGACTCAGCTGAGATTAGGGGCCCCAGTATGGACAGAGCTGGGACTTGCTTTGGAATAACTGCATTTGGAAGTGTGCGGTGCAGGAGTTGGACTGGATGCGGGTTGGAGACTTGCGGCACACTCAGCAGGCAGGTTGATGAAGGAAGCATTGAGGACCTAGTGTAGGTTTCTTCTTATGGACCAGGCCTGGAATTGTTTGTTGTTCGTAACTTTAGTCCACATTACACTGTGAGAGCTCTGTGACATGATCTTACTGAACCACTAAGACATCACAGCTTCATTCTCAGGTTTTAGGGACATTTACAGGGGATTTACGCTTTCGTAATGGCCAAGGAAAGTATCCCAGCCACGAGAAAGGCTTGCTTTGGAGATGAGAATAGCTGTTTGGTTGGCTTTTTGAGTTTCTAAAAAGTAGAAAAGATCCCCTGAGACTATGTCAACAAATATTAATTATTGCTCATCAATTCCTTAAACTGGCAGCGTGACTTAAACCTAAGTACTGTCCTCCCAGCTTCAATCCAGAGAAACGTGGGAATGCCTACTCTACCATGTTCAAACTGGAATATACATGCTGAGTCTCATTCCCATTGGGAAATATCCAAAGTTATTGTGACAGGACTATATTTTGAGCAATGTTGGTGATTTGTTTTCTGGAGCACAAAGCAAGCAATAAATCTGTCACCCTGAAAAAAATCAGGTTATGACCTAACGGAAGGAGCAAATTGTGACTTTAGGTAAAAAAGAGTGACCTACCAGGGAGGGTAATTTATCATGATAACAAAATTGCTGGTGCTCTCCCGGCCGAACAGGAAGAAGGGCTGCAGTAAGCAAATTCAAGAGATGCAAGAGTCCGAATATTTTTAACTGATCAATATTTCCAGGGTTCACAAGCAGCCAAAACACTGTCATTGTTCAGAGTGAGTACATTGCTCACCTGATTTGTAAAAGGAAAAAAAAAGAGAGCTTTAATTATTCTCTTTAAAGAAACGTCATCACTCAACAACAGGCATTCTTTGTAGGAGGAAAATAAATATCTCCCAGGGATTTAAGTGAGAATTTTTGATTTTTTTTTTTTGGTAGGGAAGCAAGAGATTATGTTACCTGGAAATGCTTAAGGAAGTTGATTATTGAGGTTTAATGTCCTTCACCCACTCTTGTGTTGGAACTGTTCCTCCTGGAGAGAAAACCAAGCAAATAATATAGGGAATTATTGATAAAATAATTACATATGCAAAACTAGGGAGACAGTAGATATATCTTCCATTTGCCCCTTCAGATCTTTATCCTCCCTACTCCATCCACCCTGCTCAGCTCCCTGAAGACCAATTCCCAGGACTCCCCTGTCCGCTGGCTTTTGGTTGGGTTCAGTCAATAGGCGGCCCCTGCTGGAGAGCAGAGGGAAGAGAGGTTGGGGCATTACTCCTCCATCTCCCTCCCTGCAGAGTGGCTGCAGCTGACTTTGCCCCTCTTCTGAAGGTTACAGTTCCTGTAGCATGATCTTTTCTGCACAGCCCTTTCTGTCTCCAGAGTCCAGTAACACTTCCCTTCCCTTGACCCTTTAGTCCCGGGGTGATAGATGTGCCCCACTGTTACTACCTCAGGAGACTGCACTGGCATGCTGCGTTGTCTGCTTAATCTTTGACTGACCCACAACCTGAGTAGCACTTTCTTTTTTTTTTTTGAGATGATGTCTCGCTCTGTCATCCAGGCTGGAGTGCAGTGGTGCGATCTCGGCTCACTGCAACCTCTGCCTCCCAGGTTCAACCTATTCTTTTGCCTCAGCTTTCCAAGCAGCTGGGACTACAGGAGCATGCCACCACGCCCAGATTTTTTTTTGTATTTTTTAGTAGAGGCGGAGTTTCACCATACAGGCCAGGCTGGTCTCAAACTCCTAACCTTGTGATCCACCCACCTCGGCCTCCCAAAGTGCTGGGATTACAGGCGTGAGCCACCACGCCCGGCTTAAGTAGCACTTTCTATAGACCTCAACATCATCATGGCCTTTCAGGGATTCTGAATAACTGGGATGCTTCAATAGGCTTTCCTCTCCTTAAACAGTCAGTCACCACATGAAAAATATGACGCTTGTGTTATGTGGCTATACCTCTATTGGCTCCTCAATATTGGTAGCCACATGGTACATTCAAGCTTTGGATTATTATAAAACTATGATTTTTATCCGTAGATTTCGCTGACAAGTACAAGCACGATAAACCCTATCCAGCTTTATGTCACTGTTGCTTCCTAATAAAGTTGAAGGCTAGGTAAAGCACTCAGTTTCCGGGCATTAACACCCATTATCTCTCTCAGCCACCATTGCCGTATGGCCCTACTTATTTTCACTTCGACAGCCTACACATTCAACCTTCCTCCCAACAAACTTGGCAGGCTCATCCCATTTCTCAGAAGAGATTTAATAGCAGTGAGTTCATGTACTTCGAAGACTTCATTACTTTTATTAGCTCTCCATGCTCTCTGCTTACTGGTGCACTGCGAGGTATTACTGAATAATCTATAGTTGTCAGTAATATAAATATGCCCTAGCCTGGTACAGCTTTAATTCTACTTATTTTATTTTCTTATTAGGACATTTTGGAAGGACTTAGATGGATTTCCTTGTGTAGAGGAATTTGCTGCAGAGCAATGTTAGTTGATGTCCAACTTATGAATAGAGCAGGAACCCCAATTTTCATATGCCTGGGCACCTGATGGAATGCATTCATAATGTCAAGTGGCATGCTGATTCCTGTTGCGTTTCAGCTATGGCAAACTTTTAGAAAGAAAAGACCTTATTTGCTACTCCTTTTGGTTGTATTCTATAGCTTAAACAAGTTACATTCTTCATGCATCTATTTGCTCACCTATAATGTGTGTATATGCTTAAATTGTACCCTGAATATCTTTCTACAAAAATATTATAACCAAAACTACTGAATAGTATTTTGTAAAAGATTTGGTTGCCTATTATCTCTATATTAACTGAATCATACTATTATAATAGAGGTGTATACGTGCTAAGAGAACCTGGAAGAGGTGACATAGATTGGAAGTAACTGAAAGTAGAATATATTTGATTTATTTGATTAAAACAAATACTGATAAAGCAGAACACCCAACATCAATTGCACATAACCTTTCATTTCTTTTCTTTTTCTTTTTTTTTAGAGATACGGTCTCGCTTATGTTGCCCAGGCTGGTCTCAAACTCCTGGCCTCAAGTGATCCTCCCACTTTGGCCTCCCAAAGTGCTGGGATTACAGGTGTGAGCCGCCTTGCCCAACCCACATAATCTTCTAATAGCCTTAGCCTTTAGTATTACTTGTATAGAGCAGAAAAGAAAGGAAATGAATATTTGTGTCAGCGACTGAACTAAGAACTTTACAAACACTATGTCATTTTAATATTTAAATTAAATTTACTTTAAATTTTTATTTCTTAACAAACCCTAATGATGAAGCCTAACATCATTCATTTAGGTATTACACAAATCTCTCATATATTTTAAACAGAGTAGTATATATATTTTATATTTGAGACAGAATCTCACTCTGTTGCCCAGGCTGTAGTAGAGTGGCACAGTCACAGCTCACTGCAGCCTCCACTGCCTGGGCTCAAGTGATCCTCCCACCTCAGCCTCCCGAGTTTAAGATAAAACTCATAAGCCACTCTCACATTCTGGCACAGTAGATAATTACCTTCCCTCCTTCACTCCCTAATCTTTTTTTTTTTTTTTTTTTAAGATGAAGTCTCACTCTGTCACCCAGGCTAGAGTGCAGTGGCACGATCTTGTGCTCCCTGCAACCTCCACCTCTCGGGTTCAAGTGATTCCTCTGCCTCAGCCTCCCAAGTAGCTGGGATTACAGGTGGCCACCACTACACCCAGCTAATTTTGTATTTTTGGTAGAGACGGGGTTTCACCATGTTGGCCAGGCTGGTGACGAACTCCTGACCTCAGGTGATCCACCCACCTTGGCCTCCCAAAGTGCTGAGATTATAGGCGTGAGCCACCATGCCTGGTCATTCACTCCCTAATCCTATCCATCATCAAGCTCCACTGTGTTTATCATTAAATTCTCTCTCCACAGGACGTGGTGGCTCATGACTGTCATCTCAGCACTTTGGAAGGCTGTGAGGGGGCAGATTGCTTGAGGCCAGGTGTTCGAGACCAGCCTAAGCAATCCAGCGAGATCCCCATCTGTACAAAAAAAAAAAAAAAGTAAAAACCAGTATTTCTTGAATCCACTCACTTGTCAATATCTTCACTAGCACCACACTAGATCAAATTCCTAGTGCTCTTGCCTGCACTAACACAGTAACTCACTGCAGATGCTTGAGTCAGTCAGAAAGATTTTACAAAATTCAGATCTGATCATATTAACCAGCAAATCAAAGTCCTTTAAGTGACTTTATTATTATTATTATTATTCTGAGTCAGGGTGTGGCTTTATTACCCAGGCTAGAGTGCAGTGGTGTGATCTCAGTTCACTGCAGCCTCCACCTCCCAGGCTCAAGCCATCCTCCCACCTCAGCCTCCCAAGTAGGTGGGACTATAGGCGCTCACTCCCATGCCTCTCTAATTTTTGTAATTTTTGGTAGTGTCAGGGTTTTGCCATGTTGCCCAGGCTGATCTTGAACTCTTGGGCTCAAGTGATACTCCTGCCTTGGCCTCCCAAAGTGCTGGAATTACTGGCGTGAGCCGCTGCACCTGGCCAGGCTTGCAACTTCTGACCCCTGTTTTCCTCTTCAGCCAGTATCTTATTGGTTTTCAGTGCTTTCGTGGTTTGGGCCTTATTTCAGTCCCTCAAATATACCTAACTCCCTCCTACCATTGGGCTTTTGCACATGTATTTTCCTGTTACTGGTATGCTCTCCTGTATTTAGTCACTTGCTATATTCCAGTTTTTTTTTTGAGACAGAGTCTCTCTGTGTTGCCCAGGTTGGAGGGCAGCCCAGGCTGGAGGGCAGTGGTGCAATCTTGACTCCCTGCAACTTCCGCCTCCTTGGTTCAAGAGATTCTCCTGCCTCAGCCTCTCGAGTAGCTGGGATTACAGGAGTGCACCACCATGCCCGGCTAAGTTTGTATTTTTAGTAGACATGGGGTTTTACCATGTTGGCCAGGCTGCTCTCCTGACCTCAAGTAATCCACTCACCTCTGCCTCCCAAAGTGCTGGGATTACTGGCATGAGCCACGGCTCCTGGCCTGTTTTTGCTTTCTATTTTACCTTCAGATACACGGTTCTGGCATGCAGAAGCTCAACAAATATTTGCTATGAATATATATATATATGTATATATATATATATCCACACACATATATATACACACACATGCACACACAAACACACATATATTACCAAATTCCCATTTTTTTTTTTTTTTTTTTTTTTTTGCGGTGGAGTCTTGCTCTCTCGTCCAGGCTGGAGTGCATTGGCGCCGTCTTGGCTAACTGCAGCCTCTGCCTCCCAGGTTCAAGTGATTCTCCTGCCTCAGCCTCCCAAGTAGCTGGGACCACCTCCAGCTAATTTTGTACTTTTAGTAGAGATGGGGTTTCACCATGTTGGCCAGGTTGGTCTCGAACTCCTGACCTCAGGTGATCCACTTGCCTTGACCTCCCAAAGTGCTAGGATTACAGGCATGAGCCACTGCCTGGTCCCAAATTCCATTTTTTTGTTTGCCTTTTAACTTTGTAGCAAAATATAAAAGTGTTGTGCCAAAGTTAAAATTTTGTTTGCCCTTTAATATGTACTGATGTTTAAACATTTAACATAGTTAAATCTATCAATCATTCCATTATGGCTTCTTTTATTGGTATCATGCTTCAACAGCCCTCTGTCACTTGAAGAAAATATAAATTATTATGTATTTTTAATGATATAGCTCTTTCTTTGGAAAACATTAAATTTTTAACTATCTGGAATGGATTTGAGGACAAGATGATAGGTAGTGAAGCTTTTATTCTCCATATAGTAGCCACTTGTCCCAAAATACTTCATTGAATGCTCCATCATTCCTCCAAAGACTTAAAATGCCCCTTGTTTAAAAAAATTTTTTGGGGGGGTCTCTCATTGTTCTGAACACCCCCATCTCTGTACAGAGGAGCTGTTTTCTTCTTTCTTTCTTCTTTATTGCCTATTAAACTTTTTGTTCCTTAAAACCATATGTGTGTATATATATATATACACACACACACACACACATATATATATATATATATATATTTTTTTTTTTTTTTTCTGAGACAGGGTCTTGCTCTGTCATCCAAGCTGGAGTGCAGTGGCATAAACACTGCTCACTGCAGCCTTGACCTCCTCTTGGGCTCAAGTGATCCTTCATGTCAGCCTCCTGAGATGCTGGACTATAGGCACACACTACTGTACCCAGCTAATTTTTTCATTTTTTGTAGAGATGGGGTCTTCCTATGTTGCCCAGGCTGGTCTTGAACTTGGAGCCTCAAGTGATCCTCCTACTTCAGCCTCCCAGTGTAAGCCACCACATCCAGCCACAGATATTTTTAAATTCAAATTTTCTTTCATTTACCTGTCATTTTGGTGATGCAGTATTTTAATAATGGTGGCTTTATAAAGCATTTTAATATATGATTACATCAGTTATCTCTGGCTATAATTATGCTTCATAACAACCACCCAAAATGCAATAGCTAACAGGGTTCCAGGAGATAGTTAAAATCTAATGCTGTAAGGCATTTATTATATGTAATAAATTAACTATGTACCATCTTGGGAGAATTGAGAAAATAGACAAGAATGATTTTTTTATAGGACTTATTTTCCTCATGGAAACCCCATTAAGGAAGTATGGCTTAAAACAAACATTTGTTTAGCTCATGAAACTGTAGTTGTGATTTAAGCTGAGCACTTTTTATGGTTTTAGCTAGGCTCATTTTCATGTCTGGTGGTCTGCTGGCTGTGGGCTGGGGTGATGTGTGTGACTGGGTCCCATTTATTTTATCCTTTAGTGGACTAGCTCAGACATGTTCACACAGTGAAGTGCAGAGGGCAAAACAGGAATTACATGCACAAGCACTTTGTCAAGCCTCTGCCTGCAGCAAGTTTTCTAATGTCTCATTGGTCAAAACAAGTCACATGGCTAACCTCAGGACTGAGGGACTGGGAAATATACTCCACTTTCTCATGGAAGGAGCTGTGGAATCATATTGCAGAAAAGGTGAATGCAGGGTGGATTAGAGAATTGGGGCCATGGTAGTCTTCCATTGTTTTTCTTTGGAATTCTTTACTGGCTTATTCTGCAAACTTGTTCTGTTTTAGAATTACTTTGTCAAGACAAAAAACTCCCATTGGGTTTGCATGAAGAGAAAACTTAAGTCAGCTCCTTCCACGTGCAAAGGACATGATCTCATTGCTTTTTATGGCTGTATAGTATTCCATGGTGTATATGTACACATTTTCTTTATTCAGTCTATTATTGATGGGTATTTAGGTTGATTCCATGTCTTTGTTATTGTGAATAGTGCTGCAATGAACTTACAGGTGCATGTGTGTGTGTGTTTTTTTTTTTTTTTTTTTTTCTGAGATAGCATCTCGCTCTGTCACTAAGACTGGAGTGCAGTGGCACAATCTCGGCTCACTACAACCTCCACCTCCTGGTTCAAGTGATTCTCCTGCCTCAGACTTCCGAGTAGCTGGGACTACAGGCATGTGCTACCACGCCTGGGTAATTTTTTGTATTTTTAGTAGAGACGGTGTTTCACCGGGTTAGCCAGGATGTTCTGGATCTCCTGACCTCATGATCTACCTGTCTCCCAAAGTGCTGGGATTACAGGTGTGAGCCACCGCGCCCCGCCTACATGTGTCTTTATAATAGAATGATTTATATTCCTTTGGGTGTATACTCAGTAATCGGATTGCTGGCTCGAATGGTATTTCTGTCTCTAGGTCTTTGAGGAATTGCCACACTGTCTTCCACAATGGTTGAACTAATTTACGCTCCCACCAACAGTGCAAAAGTGTTCCCTTTTCTCCACAAACTTGCCAGTATCTATTATTTTTTGACCTTTTCATAACAGACCATTATCCTTAGCAAACTAATGCATGAACAGAAAACCAAATACCACATGTTATCACTTACAAGTGGGAGCTAAATTATGAGAACACACGGACACATCGAGGGGAACAATACATATGGGGGCTTACCGGAGGGTGCAAGGTAGGAGGAGGGAGAGGATCAGGAAAAATAACTAATGGATACTAGGCTTAATACCTGAGTGATGAAATAATTCGTACAACAAAACCTTATGACTCATGCTTACTTGTGTAACAAACAAACCTGCACATCCTGTACATGTATCCATGAACTTAAAATAAAAGTTTTTTTTAAAAGAAAATGTAAGTCAGATGTTCAGCTAGATGCTTTTACATATTCATTTCATTTAATCTTTCAGCAAATGAAAGTAGCTGTCATCATTGGCTTTTTTTTTTTTTTTTTTTGAGATGGAGTCTTGTGCTGTCGCTCAGGCAGGAGTACAGTGGTGCGATCTCGGCTCACTGCAAGCTCCGCCTCCCGGGTTCACGCCATTCTCCTGCCTCAGCCTCCTGAGTAGCTGGGACTACAGGCACCTGCCACCACACCCAGCTAATTTTTTGTATTTTTAGTAGAGACGGGGTTTCACCGTGTTAGCCAGGATGGTCTTGATCTCCTGACCTCGTGATCCACCCGTCGCGGCCTCCCAAAGTGCTGGGATTACAGGCGTGAGCCACCGCGCCTGGCCAATTTTTCTATTTTTTAGTAGAGACAGGGTTTCACCATATTGACCAGGCTGGTCTCGAACTCCTGACATTGTGATCCACCTGCCTTGGCCTCCCAAAGTGCTGGGATTACAGGTGTGAGCCACTGCACCAGGCCTCATCACCCACATTTTATGGGTAAGGAAATTGAGTCCAGATGGATGAAATAACTGTTTATCAGATAACAAGGTACAGAATCTGGAGTCAAACTCATTTCCTGCTTCATTGTATACTTCTCCTTCCACTGTTCCCTGACTGCTTCCTCTGATGATTCCTCTGATCAAGCCATGATAATGGCCATGAACGAACTCGGAAGACTGGAATGTGAGCTGCTACCCAGTGATTTCGAAGTTCCCTAAATATCCATGTTTCTGTAAATAGAGCTCATGAAGGTTTTAATTTATAGAAGAATCTCTGTATATCCTTCCTGTTTTATCCACAGTTTGGCGTAGATAACATAATTGACATGATTGACTGAAGGAGATTAAATAATCACAAGAGAAGCATAGTTGAGGTTTATTATGAAGGCACTAACTTTTACAGCTCTATTATGTTATAATCCATTCAATTTTCTGGTAATTTAGAAGAACAGCTATTTATAAGGGAAGATTAGCTATGTCTTCAGGCTGCCAAAACATTCCTTTGGGAGGCTTTGATTGGAGTTCAGAAATGACGTAAAAGAGGTGAGGCCTGGCTCCCTGAGCTGGTGGGAGTGACGGCGTGGGTAATGTCACATGCTGTCTTATATTAAAAGAAAAACCTCAGACAAATTAAGTTTAACAGAGTATAACGGAGCAAAGAGCGAGTCATGGATCAGGCAGCCTCCCAGAACAGAGTAGGCTGAGAGAGACTCCAGCACAGCCGTGTGGTGGAAGATGATGTATAGACAGAAAAAGAAAAGTGACATACAGAAAACAGAAGTGAGGTACAGACACAGCTGAATTGGTTACAGCTCAGCATTTGCCTGGTTTGAAGAGCTGGCCGCCTTTGGCCAAAACTTGCTTGGCACAAGAGTAGTTTGCGGTCTGTTTACACATCTAGTTAGGTTACGGTTCACGCTAATAGAGACATCTTTGGCTGAACTTAAAATAGGTGAGGAGGCAGCTTTAGGCTAAACTTAATTGAACGCTCATTTTATTTTATTCTTTTGGCAAATTGTGCTCAATAGGTAAATTCCTCTGTAGGATGCCAGTCACTTTAAAAGTGAAATGTTTTGATTGAAACATTTGATTAAATGTTTTGATTAGCAAAGTGTTCATTGCTAGAATTTCCAGGAGCAAGCAGCAGTAGAAACATTAGCAACACAATTTCCTGAAGTTAAACTTATTTTGCTGTGGATATACTTATTTTGAGATGGGGTCTTTCTATCTTGCCCAGGGTAGACTGGAACTCTTGGGCTCAAATGATCATCCCACCTCAGCCTCTCAGTAATAGGGACCATAGGCTCGTTGCCACCCCACTCAGTGTAGCTGTGGATATTTTCAATGAGAGCCAAACCAATTCGTGTGTGAAAACCTAGTCATACAGCCAGGTGTCTTAGAACTTTGGGTGGGGTCATCAATCTAAATTATAAGTTGGCCCCACATGGAAATAGTTGGAGGTGGGAAGGGAAAGGTGAATTCTTAGAGCCCTGGTCCCTGGAACTCCCTGGTGCTCAAGCCCCATGGCTTTGCACTGGGTAATTTACACCACTTTGTAACTCGTGAACACATTAATTATGCAACAGTTGGTTAGTTTCCTTAATCATCATGGGATTTGCCATGCCACAACCCTGAAAATAGTATGGTGTGTACCTTAAACTTGCTGTAGGTGAAAAATACAACTCAGTCACTTTGTCTTCTGTGCTTAGATGACAGGACTTTCTGAAGCAATACATGGAAACTTAATAATGTCCATCAAGAGCATATTAGAGAATAAATCTTATGTAAGAATAGTGCTGAACATTTAGAGAAAGGAGACTGTCAGAATTTGTCTATTCAGTGTGAATTTGAGGGTAGTTGTAAGGATTAGAGGTAATGTATGTTAAAGTGTCTGGTCCACAGCAGGCACTTTACACATATTAGCTATGATGATCGCAGAGGTGGAGCTGTCTGCGCTGGCATCATTTGAATGGAAGGTTGAAGGTTGAGATCAGTGACGTACAAATCTCATTGGAATTTCCTTAGGAGCTTTCTAAAGTTTACATTTCCAGGTTCCAGCACTAGAGATTCTTATTCTTTTAATGGATTTTTAAAAACAAAGCCCTGCAGCTGATTCTGAGGGCCAGCTAGATTTAGAAAATCCCAGATGAGGGGATTTCTAAATTCTCTTTCAGCTGTACCATCCAGAGGCTGGAATATTGAGGAGGTTTTTTTGTGATCCTCATTGCTCAAGCTCGTGCAAATTTGCATTTAACCAAAGTCAACTGATTTTATTGTGCTTCCTCTCAAGATATGAGAGTCTGTAAACTGGTTGGAAACATAAAGGGATACTAAGTCTGAGAAAGCAGTTTCTCCACACTCATACAGAACACCTCACACCAGATGTGCAGGTTTTTTCCCCACACCAACCGATTCTCCAACACCATATGGGTGTCCTGCAATTCAGTTTAATTCTGTCACTCTCTACCTGAAGTTAGATTCAGATGTCACAAGTGAATGGGCTCAGTTCCACAAGACTCCCCCTACTCAGATGCCAGTTGCAAGTCCAGGCCTTCCGTGCTTCTGACTGACCTGTTACAAATTGGGGATTTTTTTTTTTTGAGACAGTCTCATTCTGTCACCCAGGCTGGAGTGAAGTGACTTGATCTCAGCTCACTGCAACCTCTGCTTCCCAGTTCAAGCAATTCTCATGCCTCAGCCTCCTGAGTAGCTTGGATTACAGGCACCCGCCACTATGCCCAGCTAATTTTTGTATTTTTAGTAGAGATGAAGTTTCACCATGTTGGCTAGGCTGGTCTCAAACTCCTGACCTCAGGTAATCCACCTGCCTTGGCCTCCCAAAGGGCTGGGATTACAGGCGTGAGCCACTGTGCCAGGCCTTTAAACTGGAGATTCTTATGCCCTTCTTTCAGTTTGATAATTTGCTTGAACAACTCACAGAACTCAGAGAAACACTTTACTTACATTTACCAGTTTATTATAAAGGATATGGATGAATAGCCAGACGAAAAGGTAAACAGGGCAAGGTTTGGAAAGATCCTAAGTTCAGAAGCTTCTGTTCCCTGGGAGTTGGGATGCACCACACTCCCAGCACATGAATGTGCTCACCAACATGGAAGCTCATCAAATCTCATTTTTATTTTTATTTCTAAAACTTTTCTTTTTTTTAACCTTTTGTTTGAGGGGTGGGGTGGACAGAGTCTTGCTCTGTTGCCCTGGCTAGAGTGCAGTGGTACCATCATAGCTTACTGCAGCCTCAAACTCCTGGACTTAAGGGGTCCTCCCACTTCAGTCTCCCAAGTAGCTGGGACTACAGGTGTGCACCACCATACCCAGCTAATTAATTTTTTTTTTTTTTTTTTTTTTTGTAGAGACAGGAGTCTTGCTTTGTTGTCCAGATTGGTCTTGAACTCCTAACCTCAAGTGATCTTCTCTCCTTGGCCTCCCAGAGTGTTAGGATTACAAGCAATAGCCACAACACCTGGCCCAAATCTCATTTTTAAAGTGTTTTTAGAGAGTTTAATCTTCAGCTCCCTCCATCGCCACCTTTCCTTAGAGGTCAGTGGGTAAGACTGAAAGTTCCACCCCCTAATCACTGGTGATTAATCTTTCTGGTGGCTAATCTTTCTGGTGACTGATCCCATCCTGAGGCTATCTAGGGGCCCCATCCTAAGTCACATTAGCATAAACTTTGGAAAGATCAGATGGCAGCCCTTACAAATAACAGAACATACTCCTATCATTCAGCAAATGCCAAGGATTTTAGGTGCTGTATGCCAAAAACTGGGAACAAAAACTAAATATACTTTTTAAACCACGCTGAAGAAAATGAACATTCCTTTTTTTCTCTTAAACCAGAGTGAAAATAGAAATCTGTCTTTTAGGCTGGGCATGGTGGCTCATGCCTGTAATCCTAGCACTTTGGGAGACCAAGGTGGGTGGATTGCTTGAGGTCAGGAGTTCAAGACCAAGCTGGCCAGCATAGTAAAACCCTGTCTCTACTAAAAATACAAAAATTAGCCGGGCGTAGTGCTGTGCGCCTGTAGTCCCAGCTACTCGGGAGGCTGAGGCAGGAGAATAGCTTGAACCCAGGAGGTGGAGGGTGCAGTGAGCACCGAGATCGTGCCACTGCACTCCAGTCTGGGCAACAGAGTAAGACTTGATCTCAAAAAAAAAAAAAAAAAAAAAAAAAAAATTAGATGGGTCATATGTAGGTGTCTGTGGTCTGTGATATTGTTCAACCTAGTTATTCTCAGTGCAAATCGCCTAACAGGCCTCGGCTATTCACCCATAGCCATTCCAATGCTTTACAGAATCCAAGACCTGTGAAGTCTGTAGGCAGGCCTCAGCACCTAGCCCCTGGTGCAGATCCCCATGTGCTCATTCTGAACCTTATCTTATGGTATGAACAGGAATAAGATATTGCAGAGTATCTACTGTCACATTTTCCTGATGCCACATACAACAGTTTGTGCTCATGTGTGGAGAACATTCCCAAATGTGTACCCCTTGCCACCCAAGGCATTTTTCTCCTAGACAAGAAATCTTATCAGAATACAAGTGATTGAGAATAATTCATTAATGCATACATATATATAATTATTATATATATGAATGTGTTTGCATTGATATATCCACTTACAAAAATTAAACAATTATTTGCAAATGCTTGCTTGACACATCTTCTAAATGAAAGAGATGCATTTTTGTGTCCAGACATCATGATTGAGTGTTGTCAATGTAGAGATTTCTTTTTTTCTTTTTTCTTTTGAGACGGAGCTTTGCTCTTGTTTCCCAGGCTGGAGTGCGATGGTGTGATCTCGGCTCACTGTAACCTCTGTCCCCTGGGTTCAAGCGATTCTCCTGCCTCAGACTCGTGAGTAGCTAGCTGGGATTGCAGGCACCGGCCACCATGCCCAGCTAATTTTTTGTATTTTTAGTAGAGATGGAGTTTCACCATGTTAGCCAGGCTGGTCTGGAACTCCTGATCTCAGGTGATCCACCTGCCTTGGCCTCCCAAAGTGCTGGGATTACAGGCACGCGCCACTGCGCTTGGCCAATGTAGAGATTTCTGATGCCCAAGAAAGGTACACATTGTAATTCAGTTATCATACTGCATCTGCTGAAAGTGAAACCATGGGGGTCTTGTTTAGTCTCAGATGAGGTATTGCCTGTCTTCGGTTTGACTTTGGGTTTGCGCCGTGGGCAGCCTCTTACTGGCACATTTCTCTATTATCCTATCAAAAATAAGAGAGGGTTGAGAGACTTGTGGTTTTTGAGGAAGTTGGAATCTTTAGCACATAATAATTTTGGAATCATAAACTTTTCTCATTATACATTTGCCAGGAACTTGAACTGAATTGAACCTGGAACTCAAACCTGGGCCAAGCTAACCAACTTTAATTTCTGAAACAATAAATTGGCTAACCACAAACCAATGAAGAAATGTTTCACTTTAAACCTACTCAACCTATTCAAACCAAAACCAGCCTTAAGTATTTTGTAAGACCACAGAATCATAACATCAAAATGTTTTCAAGTCAAACCTAAACTGAAGTAAAATTTGGTTTGAGCTCCTGACATCATGTCATAGTTGAAATGCTTTTATAACATTCTGCATGCTTAGTATGATGATAGTTTGATATACAGTTGACCCTTTGTATCTGAGGATTGAAAATATTAAACAAAGAAATAAATATTGCAATACAATAAAAATACAAATAAAACAATATAGCATAACAATTATTTACATAGCATTTACATCGTATTTAGTATTATAAGTAACCTAGAGATGATTGAAAGTGCACCTGAGGATGTGTAAAGATTATATGCAAATACTGTACCATTTCATATAAGAGACTTGAGCATCAGAGGATTTTGCTATTGTGGTTTTCACCAATCCCCCATGGATACCCAGGATGACTGTATAATAGAATTTTGTATTTGAAGATCTTAGAAGAATTGCCAAGGTTTCATAGACTAGAGTCACTGAGGGTTTACTGAAGGTAAAATAGTGAGTCAGAAGAAAACGTGGATAGGGGCTGGACAATTGCTTTAGGTGTTTGTTACATTGGTAATTGACCCAACTTGCCAACAGTTATGTGAAGTTTCTTTCTTTCTTTTTCTTTCTTTCTTTCTTTCTTTCTTTCTTTCTTTCTTTCTTTCTTTCTTTCTTTCTTTCTTTCTTTCTTTCTTTCTTTCTTTCCTTCCTTCCTTCCTTCTTTCCTTCCTTCCTTCCTTCCTTCCTTCCTTCCTTCCTTCCTTCCTTCCTTCCTTCCTTCCTTCCTTCCTTCCTCCTTCTTTCCTTCCTTCCTCTTTCTTTCTTTCTTTCTCTTTCTTTCTCTTTCTTTTCTTTCTTTCTTTCCTTCCTTTCTTTCTCTTTCTTTTTCTTTCTTTCTTTCTTTCTTTCTTTCTTTCTTTCTTTCTTTCTTTCTTTCTTTCTTTCTTTCTTTCTTTCTCTCTCCTTCCCTCTCTTCTCTCTCTTATTCTCTTTCTTTCTTTCTCCCCTTCCCTCCCCTTCCCTCCACTCCTCTCCCCTCCCCTCCCCTTCCTCTCCCCTCCCTTTCCCTTCTTTTCCCTCCCTTCCCCTCCCTTCGCCTCCCTTCCCCTCCCTTCCCTTCCCCTCCTCTTCCCTTCTTTCTTAGTCTAACTCTCTCACCCAGGTTGGAGTACAGTGGAGCGATCTCGGCTCACTGCAACCTCTGCTTTCTAGGTTGAACCAATTCTTCTGCATCAGCCTCCTGAGTAGCTGGGATTACAGGCACCCACCACCATGTCCAGCTAATTTTTTGTATTTTTGGTAGAGATGGGGTTTCATCATGTTGGCCAGACTGGTCTTGAACTTCTGACCTCAAGTGATCTGCCTCGGCTTCCCAAAGTGCTGGGATTAGAGGCGTGAACCACCGCACCTAGCCTTAAATGAAGTTTCTTCTGTGGTATTCATAAAGAAAGAAACAAACAGTAGATCCATCATCTTGCTCATATACTACCTGCTACCTTGTACTACTAAGTGTTAAGATAATTTAAATTTACTAATAGATATGATTCTTTGTTACTTAGTTTTTTTTTTTTTGTTTTTTTGTTTTTGGCAGAGTCTCACTCTGTCACCCAGGCTGGAGTGCAGTGGTGCAATGTCGGCTCACTGCAAGCTCCACCTCCCGGGTTCTCGCCATTCTCCTGCCTCAGCCTCCCCGGTAGCTGGGACTACAGGTGCCCGCCAACACGCCCAACTAATTTTTTTTTTTTTTGGTGGAGACGCGATTTCACTGTGTTAGCCAGGATGGTCTCTATCTCTTGGCCTCGTGATCCGCCCGCCGCAGCCTCCCAAAGTGCTAGGATTACAGGCGTGAACCACTGCACCTAGCCTGTAACTTAGTTTTTGTTTGTTTTATTGAGATGGAGTTTCCCTCTATCTCCCAGGCTGGAGTGCAGTGGTACCATCTTGATCTCGGTTCACTACAGCCTCCGCCTCCTGGGTTCAAACAATTCTTCTGCCTCAGCCTCCCGAGTAGCTGGGATTACAGGTGCGCACCACCATGCCTGGCTAACTTTTGTATATTTGGTAGAGATGGGGTTATGCCATGTTGGCCAGGCTGGTCTAGAACTCCTCACCTCAAGTGATACACCCACCTCACCCTCCCAAAGAGCTGAGATTACAGGTGTGAGCTACTTCACTTGGCCAGTTTTTTTTTTTTTTTTTTTTTTTTTTAATTACAGTTATGTTTAAACAACTACACAATGGCTGGAGGACCCAAAGCTCCACTTCAGTCAGGTGCTTAAAAGTTGAGGGATTCTGGTGCATTTACTTGGTTCCTCTGGTATGATTCTTTTGAGTGTGCGTGCACGTGTTTTGAACTCTTTCAAGCCTTTAGGATACCAGTTGGTCAATTAGGACTTCTGTAACTTAAAAGGATTTATGTCTTTTTAAAATTACGAAATATTTTAAATATTCAGATAAGTATAGAGCACAATATAACAAGCACTCATGTACTTACTCCTCACTTAAGTCAAATCAACATTTTGCTTTATTTTCTTCAAATCTTCTCCTCTTTCTTCATACTTTTAATCTTCTCTTTTAGTTTTTTCCCAACCATCTGTTGCTTGTTGCATCTTGCCTTTCTCTTCTTTCTCTTTTTCTTCATTCTTTTTCTTTACCTTAAGGAGTAAAACATTATCAGTATAGTGCGAGGCCCTGTGTGCCTCTCGTAAATCACATTCTCTCCTCTTCTTTTTTTTTTTTTTTTTTTTTTTTTTGAGACGGAGTCTCTCTGTGTTGCCCAGGCTGGAGTGCAGTGGCCGGATCTCAGCTCACTGCAAGCTCCGCCTCCCGGGTTTTTACGCCATTCTCCTGCCTCAGCCTCCCGAGTAGCCGGGACTACAGGCGCCCGCCACCTCGCCCGGCTAGTTTTTCGTATTTTTTAGTAGAGACGGGGTTTCACCGTGTTAGCCAGGATGGTCTCGAACTCCTGACCTCGTGATCCGCCCGTCTCGGCCTCCCAAAGTGCTGGGATTACAGGCTTGAGCCACCGCGCCCGGCTTCTTCTTTTTTTTTTTTTGAGACGAAGTCTCGCTCTGTGCCCCAGGCTGGAGTGCTGTGGCGCAATCTCGGCTCACTGCAAGCTCCGCCTCCCGGGTTTACGCCATTCTCCTGCCTCAGCCTCCCGTGTAGCTGGAACTACAGGCGCCCGCCACCTCGTCCGCCTAATTTTTTTTGTATTTTTAGTAGAGACGGGATTTCACCGTGTTAGCCAGGATGGTCTCGATCTCCTGACCTTGTGATCCAGCCGCCTCGGCCTCCCAAAGTGCTGGGATTACAGGCGTGAGCCACCGCGCCCGGCCCTCTCTCCTCTTCTTAGAGGTAAAGTCTCCAAATTTACTATTATTCATTCCCATGCATGTTTTCAAGCTTTATATAATTGAAATGATACTATACACAGTTTCTGTATTTCTCTATTTTATATTTTATTTATTTATTTATTGAGACAGAGTCTTGCTCTGTCGCCCAGGCTGGAGTGCAGTGGCATGATCTATCTCAGCTCACTGCAACCTCTGTCTCCAGGGTTCAAGCAATTATCCTGCCTTTGCCTCCTGAGTAGTTGGGACTACAGGCATGTGCCACCACGCCTGGCTAATTTTTGTATTTTTAGTAGAGGTGGGTTTGACCATGCTGGCCAGACTGCTCTCGAACCTCTGACCTCAGGTGATCCGCCTGCCTTGGCCTTCCAAAGTGCTGGGATTACAGGCATGAGCTACCATGCCCGGCTTCTCTATTTTATACAAGTGTAATTATACTGTACACATTATATTGCTGTATTTCATGTTTTTAAGATTGTTCAATGTGTATACAATGGCATGATATAATTTATTTTTAACTATTATGCCTCACTCTTCTTTATTGATCACTTCCTTGTTTTGGGGTCATTTAGATTTTTTTTTTTCACTTTTCACTGTTATACACCACACAGAAATAAACGTTCTTGTACTTGTCTCTTTGTATATATTTGTGACTTTTTCTCTAGAACATATACCCAGGGGCATTATAGGTAGAGTACGAACACTTCCCAACTTTATTAGATGTTCCTAAATTGTCCTGCAGTCATATTAGTTGCATGTGCCATTTCTTGTTGATACATAGGCTTTCTACACTTTGGTATTGCTAGGAATTTAAATTTTGGCAATGTGATAAGTTCCCGATTTTATTTAATTTCAGTTTGCATTTCCCTGATAACTAGTCTTTTCGTGTTTATGAGACATTTTGATTTCCTCTCTGAACTCTTTTCTATTGGGCTGAGTTTCTTTTTTTGATTGATTTATGGGAGTTCTTTCTATATCGTGAATACGGATCCTTGGCCCATTATAACTGTTTCATGCATCTTTTGTTTGTTTGTTTGTTTTCATTGTGTTTGGCATCTAGTTGAACAGAGATGGTGGAGAAGATGATGTACTAGACCTGGCAAGAGCCATGGGGATTATTCTAAGTCTATGGAAAGTGCCAGGGTCAAATCAGTGAATCCAAGCCAAAGACCAGTCAGAGGTCAGAACTGAAAATCAAAGCCATCAGTAACAACTACACCAAGGTTTAGCAAGCAGGCAGAAATGGATATTATTATCTTCATTGCCTGGGTAAGTAAACTGTTGCTCAGGATGGTGAAGTGCTATTTTAGTCAAGGACAGAAGAAAGTGATGGTGGTGGTAACATCCTCCTGCTTAAAATCATCTGCAGGCTCTTAACTGCCTGTGGAACAAACTAAACTGCTTGCCTTGACACACAAGGCCTGGTTTCATCCCTAACCTCCTCAAGCATATTTACTGCAATGAAACTTCCAAAAGTTCCTTAGATATACCCAGAGCTTTCCCTATTTCTTTTCTTTCTTTTCTTTTTTTTTTTTTCCTTGAGACGGAGTTTCACTCTTCTTGCCCAGGCTGAAGTGCAATGGTGAGATCTTGGTTCGCTGCAACCTCCACCTCCCGGGTACAAGCAATTCTCCTGCCTCAGCCTCCCAAGTAGCTGGGATTACAGGCTTCCGCCAACATGCCCAGCTAATTTTTTTTTTTTTTTGTATTTTTATTAAAGACAGGGTTTTACCATGTTGGCCAGGCTGGTCTCAAACTCCTGACCTCAAGTGATCTGCCTGCCTTGGCCTCCCAAGGTGCTGGGATTACAGGCATGAGCCACTGCCCCGGACTCCCTGTTTCAACTCCTCTCTCAAGGTTCAGCTCCAATTCAGCTTCCTCTGTTAATGTCATTGATTGCCCCCAATCAGTGGAAGAGCCTATGTCTCCTTCTGTCAATATTTTTATAGCTTTCTGATGGCCTTTACCGCCTTATATTTTAACTCCTCAAGTGCACTGCAAACTTGCCTAGGCCAGATCCATAACTCACCCAACTTTCGTGCCTACACAGTACTAATACTGCTGCCTAGAGCTTAGTAAGTACTCTGTAGGTGTGTGCTGAATGAATAGATAAAGTGATCCTTCATCCTATGCTTGAATACCTGAATGTGGGGAATTGATTTCCCAATAGAGAATACTTTCCAATTGGACACGGAGTGTTTGAAAATTTTTCCTGAGATCAGTCATGATCTCCCCACAGCTTCTACTAACCTTGGAACCACTTCTGATCCCTTTTAGATGCCACAGTCCTCAGGTTAAGTGCTTTCTGAAAATGACAGCTAATTTGGAATGTAAGTTAATTTTAGTGCACATAGTGAAGTCATTCATCTATTCTGACTTTAACATTTAGTGTGGGCCGGGCATGGTGGCTCATGCCTGTAATTCTAGTACTTTGGGAGGCCGAGGTGGGCAGATCACAAGGTCAGGAGTTCAAGACCAGCCTGACCAACATGGTGAAACCCCGTCTCTACTAAAGATACAAAAATTAGCCGGGTGTGGTGGCATGCACCTGTAATCCCAGCTACTGGGGAGGCCGAGGCAGGAGAATCATTTGAAACCTGGAGGTGGAGGTTGCAGTGAGCCAAGATCGTGCCACTGCATTCCAGCCTGGGGTGACAGGGCAAGACTCCATCTAAAAAAAAAAAAAAACCAAACATTTAGTGTGAAAGAAATATTTTCATTGATCTATGCCTTTTTTCCCTTTTATTTATTTGAAAAGTAGTCTCTTTAATGGAATTGAACAGACTTAAAACACAGTTTTTGGTTTCATAACTAACAAAACAGATACATTTTAATGAATTCTTACTTTTCTGGGCCAAATCCTTTACCTATCTTACCCCATGTAATGTTTATCACCACTCAATATAGGTAACTGTCTTTCTCTTATTATAGGCAGAGACCCTAATGTTCTGAGAAGGTAAGGTTATACAGAGATAAATGAAAGATAAATGTTTTAAACTTAGCTCTGTTCAATTTGTTGTCAAGTGTTAACTACAATGCTGGGCTGGGCATCGTGGCTCCCGCCTGTAATCCCAGCACTTTGGGAGGCTGAGGTGGGAAGATCACTTAAGGACAGGAGTTTGAGACCAGCCTGGGCTTTTCTCTAAAAAGAAATTTAAAAAAATAGCCAGGTGTGGTGGTGTATGCCTTGTAGTCCCAGCTATTGGGGAGGCTGAGATGGGAGGACTGCTTGAGTCCTGGAGTTGGAGGCTGTAATGAGCTATGATTGTGCCACTGCACTCCAGCCTGGACAACAGAGTGTCTACACACACACACACACACACACACAAATGTAACTTAGCCAACAATCAAGTTGATAATAACTTTTATGCTTTGGCAATAGCATACTGAAATTATTTTATTTTATTATTATTATTATTATTATTATTTTTTTTTTTTTGAGACGGAGTCTCGCTCTGTCGCCCAGGCTTGGAGTGCAGTGGCCGGATCTCAGCTCACTGCAAGCTCCGCCTCCCGGGTTCACGCCATTCTCCGGCCTCAGCCTCCCGAGTAGCTGGGACTACAGGCGCCCGCCACCTCGCCCGGCTAGTTTTTTGTATTTCTTAATAGAGACGGGGTTTCACCGTGTTAGCCAGGATGGTCTCGATCTCCTGACCTCGTGATCCGCCCGTCTCGGCCTCCCATAGTGCTGGGATTACGGGCTTGAGCCACCGCGCCTGGCCTTATTATTATTATTTTGAGACAGAGTCTTGCACTGTTGCCCAGGCGGGTGTGCAGTGGTGCGATCTTGGTTCACTGCAGCCTCTGCCTCCTCAGTTCAGGCGATTCTTCTGCCTCAGTCTCCCGAGTAGCTGGGATTACAGTCACATGCCACCACGCCCAGCTAATTTTTTGTATTCTTAATAGAGACGGGGGTTTCACCATGTTTGCCAGGCTGTCTTCAACTTCTGACCTTGTGATCCACCTGCCTCAGCCTCCCAAAGTGCTGGGATTATAGGCATGAGCCACTGTGCCCGGCCTATTTTATTTTCTATTCAGAGAGCAAGAGCCATGAGTTCGTAGCTAAGTGAGGGAAAACTGGGGAATGGCTTTGTCCATTCCTTTTCCTTGAGGTGCCAGTTAAGGGAGCTTGAGCATCATAAGCCCTCAGTTTTGTCTTAAGTTCCTTTTCTAACCTGAAGTAAAACGGATGCAGCAGAAAACAACTAGTGAAAAAAACTGCAAAACTGACCCCGTCTCTGTTTTACCATCTGTTCTGAAATGAACCTCTTAAATCCCTTATTCCCATTAGTGGGTTGTTTTTAAAACATATTCCCAAGGAAATGAATTTGATTATTTCTTTATTTCTCCAGGTTTCTTGGGCCCTCTATTACTTGAACTGCCGGCTTACATTTTCTGAAGTATGTCTGCAGTGAAGCCAGGCAGAGCACATTAACAGACCTAGCATGGCACGGCTAAGTAATCCAGTAAAAGTATTCTTGTTGTGCAGTGCACGCATTCATAGGACCATTTTAGTTATTGCTGTAATTAGTTCTGATTCAAGTATTCCACAGAGAATGAGGTTTCTAGATTGAAAGTGGTCAGATGCATGTTGGCAGTGGGGATGTAGGATGCAGATGGCAGACAGAGCCTGAAGGAGAGATGAGAGATGTTTCTATATGCCTCAATTTGTGGCATTTCTGATTTTTATATGAACATTAAACTTGGTTGAGCTGAAGTGCCATTTGCTCTAAGAGAGGATAATGTACACTTATCCCTATGCTTTCTAAAAAATAGACTGAAGCTGTAAATGGCACAGGCATGGGACGTCATAGAGTGATATTTACATTACGAAGTACCTGTAAGACTTATACATAGGAAAAGAATAAGCATATTTTAACCGTATAGTTGTAAGTGAGATTACTTTGACCCTTGGCTGAAGACACAAGATTAGAAGTCTTAAATCGGGAGGAGACCCAAGACATCATACAGGCTTTCTTAAATTGCGAGTATGACAAGTTTTATTGATGAATCAGCAGAATATTTACCATGAGCCAGAAGCTTTGCAAGGCATTAGGAGTCCTAAGACAAATAATACATAGATCCCCTTCCTTCAAGGAGTTCACAGTCTACTGCAGGAAGCAGAGCTCTAAATAGTTTTTTTTTTTTTTTTTTTTTGAGACGGAGTTTCACTCTTGTTGCCCAGGCTGGAGTGCAATGGCACGATCTCGGCTCACTGCAACCTCTGCCTCCTGGGTTCAAGTGATTCTCCTGCCTCAGCTTCCTGAGTAGCTGGGATTATAGGCGCCCACCACAATGCCCGGCTAGTGTTTTTTTGTATTTTTAGTAGAGATGGGGTTTCACCATGTTGACCAGGCTGATCTCGAACTCCTGACCTCAGGTGATCCACCGGTTCGGCCTCCCAAAGTGCTGGGATTACAGGCATGAGCCATTGAGCCTGGCCCAGAGCTCTAAATAGTTTTTAAGAACAAGTGGTATGTTTTAAAAATGATAAGTGGCATTTGGCATATGTCCCCTGGGAGTTGAGAGGGGCACTCATGCTGCCTGGGACAGGGTTGTGGAAGGTTAGGAAAGACATCAGAGAGAAAACTGCCTTTTAAACTGCCATTGGAAGGATACCAGGAAATCTCTAGGCCAGGGGGTGCATAGCCTGGGTAGTATTCTAGGCAGATCCTTGTTCAAAGATTTGGTGACGTCAAAGAGACATCACATTGCGTTTAGGGAAGCAAGATGCTCAATAAGGCTAGAGCTTGAGAGGGCGCTAATAGGAGTTAAAATAGAAAAACGAAGAAATGGCTGGGCATGGTGCCTCATGCCTGTAATCCCAGCACTTTGGGGGGCCAAGGCAAGTGGATCACTTGAGATCAGGAGTTCGAGCATGGCCAACGTGGTGAAACCCCGTTTCTACAAAATAGACAGACAGACAAACAAACAAACAAACAAAAATAGCCAGGCATCATGGCGGGCGCTTGTAATCCCAGCTACCTGGAAGGCTGAGGCAGGAGAATTGCTTGAACCTGGGAGGCAGAGGTTGCAGTGAGCCGAGATCGTGCCACTGCACTCCAGCCTGGGCGACAGAGCGAGACTCTGCCTCCAGGAAAAAAAAAAAAAAAAAAAAGAAAGAAAAAGAAGGAAACTAGCTAGATCTTGAAAGGATGTGACATCAAATTAGGGAGTATGGAAATCATCATATATGCAGTGGAAGAATTATTCCGAATTTTAAAGAGAAGAGTAATATTCACATTTGTCATTTTCTGGTAAAAGTAAGAAGGTTCATTGTTAACTGTAGAGAACAGCACTGGGGAGACAATGGAAGTAGGAATTAAGGCAGTGGGAATGGAGAGGAGGGGACTTACTGAGGGATGTTAAGGAATACAGTTAATAGCACTGAAAGGGATAAGGAGCTGAAAAGTTAAAGGAAATTCCCCAATTTATGGCATGGGAAACTGATGAGATGATGATGTTATTTGCTGGAAAAAAAAATCCAGTTTTGTGAGAGTTTAAATTGGAACATATAAAATTTGAAATTGTCTGAGATACCCAGGTAGCATGTCCACTGTCAATTAGAAGTATGTTTCTGGAACTGAAATGAGATGTGCATGCTAGAGATATGGTTTTGCGAGTTCATCAGCCTTTAAATAGCAGAGGAAGTCATGGGAATAAATGTCACCTACTGACAGTTTATAGAATAAGACAAAATGAGGGCAGTTCTGGTTCTGACAATGTGGCAGATAAGAAAACTTGAAAACCCACCCTCTACACACACATGAAAGTGTTAAAAATAGTACGGGCACAGTGGCTCACGCCTGTAATTCCAGCACTTCTGGAGTTTGAGGCAGGAGGATCACGAGGTCAGGAGATCGAGACCATCCTGGCCAACATGGTGAAACCCCATCTCTACTAAAAATACAAAAATTAACTGGGTGTGGTGGCGCACAACTGTAATCTCAGCCACTGGGGAGGCTGAGGCAGGAGAATTGCTTGAACTAGGGAGGCGGAGGTTGCAGTGGGCTGAGATTGCACCACTGAACTCCTGCCTGGTGACAGAGCAAGACTCTGTCTTAAAAAAAAATAGATAAAATAAATTTTAAAAAAACTTAAAAATAATGCAGCGGATCATATTAAGGCAGAGCTGCACTCAGAAGATAAAGGGTATTTTCAGGGACCAGAAATGAAGAAAGAATGGAAAATCTTAGCAGTAAATGGATGAGCTAAGGTGGTGTTTGCTGGCTTATGTGAAGTGGAGTTCTCAAGAACCTAGAAGATTGCATTGTAATGCATATATAGGGTCAGGAGATACAGTCTTTGGCCTCGCTGAGTTAGAACTGTAAATTCAAATCCAGCTGGGATCGTTTAAGGTACAGGTATTTCAAATGGTGGATTAGGGGAAAAAAATGCCTTTTTTTTTTGGCACAGAAAGAAGACAAGTAAACTTTTATTTTGGCTTTGAAATAGAAAAATAAAATCTCATCTGGAAATTTTAAAATCAAAACATATTATTATGGGTTTGGGGTTCAAAAATTTTTAACATATTTATTGAAGTGTAATTTGCATATTATAAATTTCACTTTTTTAAAGTGAACAGTTTGATGTATTTTGACAAATGTATATATTTGTATAATCGTCACAATAGACAACATATAGAACATTTATATCACCTCAAAAAGTTCCCTTGGTGGGGCGCGGTGCTCACACATGTAATCCTAGCACTTTAGGGGGCTGAGGTGGGAGGATTGCTTGAACCCAGGAGTTGGAGATCAGCCTGAGCAACATAGCAAGACCCCATCTCCATCTCTATTTGCTGTATTTTAAAAATATTTAAAAGCAAAAAAGTTCCCTCATGTTTATTATAGTGCATCCCCTTGTCCTACTCCCAGCCTCTGGCAACCACTAATCTGGTTACTGTGGCTACAGTTTTGCCTTTTCTAGAATGTGATATAAATGGAGTAATGGAGTCATAGTCATACGGTATAAAGTTGTTTTTTTGACGGAGTCTCATTCTATCTCCCAGGCTGGAGTGCGGTGGTACAATCTAGCTCACTGCAACCTCCACCTCCTGGGTTCAAGTGATTCTCATGCTTCAGCCTCATGAGTAGCTGGGATTACAGGTGCCTGCCACCATGCTTGGCTAATTTTTGTATTTTTAGTAGAAAGGGGGTTTCATCAGGTTGACCAGGCTGGTCTCGAACTCCTGACCTCAGGTGATCTGCCCAACTCAGTCTTCCAAAGTGCTGGGATTGCAGGCGTGAGCGACCCTGCCTGGCCCAGTATATAGCTTTTGAGGTCTGGCTTCTTTCACTTATGATAAAGCTTTGGATATTCACCATGCTGGTGTATGTATCAGTAGTGTGTTACTTTTTATTGCTGAATGGGTATCCTTCATTATATGGTTATACCATAATTTGTTTATTCTCCAGTTGATGGACATTTGAGTTATTTCTAGTTTTTGGCTATTATAAATAAAGTTACTATGATCATTCATATAATTCTTTGGGTGTTCATATTTATACTACATATTTAGTCTGGGAATTACACAACCAAAATATTAATGCAAAATTTGATTCTGGGCTGGAAATACCTCTGGGAAACCTAATATAAGTAAATGTACAATGTTTCTGGAAGGTTCCATGCCAACCTAGGCTACATAGGAATCTCCCTTCCAAAAAATCAACCAAAATGAACATTCACTGGACATAAACAAGAAGGCTTATAGTCCCAGAACTTTAAATAATAAGATAATCAGGTACAAACCATAAATAATAATTTTAAGTAATTAAATTAATAAATTATTTAAAATATGTAAAAAAGGTGCTGTGAGAAAAGAACACATAAATTCAAACAAGAGCGTAACTTCTAGAAATGAAAAATATAATCAATGGAATAGAAAAATCTGGTGAATGAGTTAAACAGATTAGTCACAGCTGAAGAGAAAAGAAATGAACTGGAAGATACTTTAAGAAAAAAGCTTCGGCCTCCCAAAGTGTCAAGATTACAGGTGTGAGTCATTGTGCCTGGCCTGGAAGATACTTTTAAGAAACTAACAGAAAACAGTTTAGAGGATACACATAAACACACACATATACACACATGCAAAACAATGACTAATATGAAAAATATAAAAGTAAATTAGTACTAATTCTGGAAAGAGACCTGGCATTGGTGGCTTACGCCTGCAATCCCAGCACTTTGGGAGGCTGAGGCGGGCGGATCACCTGAGCTCAGGAGTTTGAAACCAGCCTGACCAACATGGTGAAACCTCGTATCTACTAAAAATACAAAAAAAAATTAGCCAGACTTGGCGGCACATGCTGGTAATCCCAGCTACTCAGGAGGCTGACACGGGAGAACAGCTTGAACCTGGGAGGCAGAGCTTGCAGTCAGCTGAGATTGCGCCACTGCACTCCAGCCTGGGCAACAGAGTGAGAGACTGTCCAAAAAAAAAAAAAAAAAAAAAAAAAAAAAAAAAAAAAAACTCTAGAAAAACACCACTTATAAACCAGAAGGGATAGGAATTTTTTTTTAGATATTTATATTATTCAGGAAAAGAATAAAACTATTGATTAATGTTATATTTTTATTAAGTCAAATACGAGTATTAAAAAGTAAATGTAACCTGCTTTTGCTTGTGGTAACAGCGGTGGTAAGGATATATATGTTTATATATATATGCCATTGTATATTTATTAGCTATCTCTGCCTCTGGAACTTTTTGTATCCCTTGCACTGAGGGATATACATTGAGGGATACACACACACACACATTTTACACACACACACACACACACATACACAGAGAACCTACTTGAAAAATCAGAGAAATGCAAGTTGAAATAACATGTCATTTATATCCGGCAGTTAGGCAAAAATACAAAGCAGAACTGCCAGATGTTGGGGCAACCACCTTAAAGAGCAATTTCGCAGTTCATGTTAACTCAGAGATCCATAACCTTTTATAAACTTAGTCTGTTTGTGCTGCTATAACAAAGCATCATAGTCCTGGGTCATGTATAAGCGATAGAAATTTGTTTCTCACAGTTTTGGAGACCAGGAAGTCTAAGATCAAGGTGCCAGCAGGTTTGGTGCCTGCTGCGGGTCCCATCTCTCTGCTTCCAAGATGGCGTCTTGTTGCTGTGTCCTCACATGGCAGAAGAAGAGAAAGTGAAAGGCAAAGGGGGCTGAACCCACTGTCTTGAGTCCTTTTATAAGGGCACTAATCCCATCCATGAGGGTCCACCTTCATGACCTAATTACCTCCAAAGAGCCCCACCTCTCAATACTATCACACCTCTCAGTACTATCACATTGGCGATTAACGTTCAACATACAAATTTTGGAGTATGCATTCAGATCATAGCATACACCTTGGAGAAGCAGCTCTAAAAATGTAATCTAGAACTCTTGGTGACCCTGGAGACTCTTTTGGTAGTCAGTGAGGTCAAAACTTTCCATAATGACACTATGCAGTTCTTTTCACACTCTCATTCCTTCATAAGTAAAGTTTTCCAGAGATTATGGGATGGATGATGACATCATTTCTGGGGCAGTTAATGCGTTGTGTGCTGTAAATTATTGTTTTATAAATTTTTTTTTTTTTTTTTTTTTTTGAGGCGGAGTCTTCACTCTGTCGCCCAGGCTGGAGTGCAGTGGCACCATCTCGGCTCACTGCAAGCTCCGCCTCCCAGGTTCGCGCCATTCTCCTGCCTCAGCCTCCCGAGTAGCTGGGACTACAGGCGCCCGCCACCGCGCCTGGCTAATTTTTTGTATTTTAGTAGAGACGGGGTTTCACCGTGTTAGCCAGGATGGTCTCGATCTCCTGACCTCGTGATCTGCCCGCCTCGGCCTCCCAAAGTGCAGGGATTACAGGCGTGAGCCACCGCGCCCGGCCAAAAAATTTTTTTATAAAAATCTGTTTTAATTTCTAATATGATAATATTGATAGTTATAATCCTCATAAACAAAAGTTCTTTTGGGTTCCCAAGAGTGTTAAGGTATCCTGAGTCCAAACAGTTTGAAGAGAAAGTTTTATTCATGTGATGAGAGATGCAGAAGAGTGCTTACTGCAGCCTTATTTGCAGTTGTAAAAAGTTGGGGACAGTCTGAATGTTTATCAATAGGAGAAAAGACAAATAAATTGTTTTAGACTTTCTTTTCTTCTTTTTTTTTTTTTTTTTTGAGACAGGGTCTCACTCTGGTGTCCAGGCTGGAGTGCAGTGGCACAATCTCGGCTCACTGCAGCCTTGACTTCCTGGGCTCAGGTGATCCTCACACCTCAGCCTCTCAAGTAGCTGGGACCACAAGTGTGTGCCACCACACCCAACTAATTTAAAAAAATTATTTGTAAGGCCAGGTGTGGTGGCTCACACCTGTAATCCCAGAACTTTGGGAGGTCAAGGCAGGTGGATCACCTGAGATCAGGAGTTTGAGACCAGCCTGGCCAATGAGGTGAAACCCTGTCTGTACTAAAAATACAAAAATTAGCCAGGTGTGGTGGTGGATGCCTGTAATCTCAGCTACTCGGGAGACTGAGGTAGGAGAATTGCTTAAACTCGGGAGGCAGGACCTGAGATTGTGCCATTGCACTCCAGCCTGGGTGAGAAGAGCGAGACTCCATCTCAAAAAAAAAAAAAAAAAAAAAAATTATTTTTAGAGATGAGGTCTTGCTGTGTTGCCCAGACTGGTCTCAAACTCCTGACCTCAAGTGATCTGTCTCCCTTGGCCTCCCAAAATGCTGGGATTACAGGCATGAACCACTGTGCCAGGCCAAGAATTTGTTTTAGTTCTTTAAAAAATAATGTTGAAAATTTAACCCAAAAGAACAAATTATAGGAAGATATGAATGGCATATACCATAAAGTTTTAAAACCTAAAAAATTGTTATATGTGTATATAAATAGCTTTAAAAATTGCATGCGTTTTAAAAACAGTCATGAGAATGATGAATAACAAAACCAAGATGGTGGGTATTGCTGGAAAGGGAGGGATGGTAATGATATTGCTGAGAACATTCAAGGAAATAATATTACATTTGTTATTTATTTATTTATTTATTTATTTATTTATTTATTGAGATGGAGTCTCGCTCTGTCATCCAGGCTGGAGTGCAGTGGCGCAAACTCGGCTCACTGCAAGCTCCGCTCCCCAGGTTCACACCATTCTCTTGCCTCAGCCTCCCAAGTAGCTGGGACTACAGGCGCCCACCACCACGCCTGGCTAATTTTTTTATATTTTTAGTAGAGACGGGGTTTCACTGTGTTAGCTGGGATGGTCTCGATCTCCTGACCTCGTGATCCGCCTGTCTCGGCCTCCCAAAGTGCTGGGATTACAGGCGTGAGCCACCACGCCTGGCCTGTCATTTATTTATTTAAAATAATCTGACAAAAATCTGTGCGATGCCTTTTTGGTATTTTTCATATTACACTTTATACTTTTCTGTGCTCTTAAAATAGATAGTAATAAAAATTAATTTTAAAATTATAAAAGAGCCAATGAGGGAACTCTGGGAAACCAGCCTTGAAAGGTTGGGCAGAAGAGTCAAATAATTCTTAGAAGGAGAAGTCGGGAAACAGTGGAAAAATCAGAAGATTAAATTGGGACAGAGCTTAATCAGTAAACCAGCTGAGAGAATATTGACTTCCCCTCCCCTCCTGATGTAGTGTTATAAATTCTGGAGAGAGAGGAGAGAGAGAAACATGAGTGGGATTGTGAGAGTACAAGTTTGTAAGCACAGCATTGCTTGAGGATGAGTCTAAAACAGGATGAGTAACCCAAAAGATTTGCATTTTGGGTATTGTCTGAGGAGAACATGGATGGGTAACATGGATGGAGAAAGGGGCATTAAAGAGCTGCTTGAGATGTCATGTTATTTTAGTGTCTGCCTACATTCTAGTGACTTTAAAAATCCTATATTTATTGACATTACAATTTCATGAACTACGCTTAGTGCAAGGGATACAAAAAGTTCTAGAGGCAGAGATAGGTAACTAACTCTATAATGGCATTGAGGAGAAGGGTGGGTTTAATTTTAATTGCATCTAATTTAATTAAGTGAGAAAAATTAATCTTGTTTGTACCCTAATTGAAGGGGACCAATGATTAACATCAGAAACAACAGACAACACCAAAGACATCTCAATTGATTCAGCTTACACAATTCTGACTAAAACATCACAGTTCTGCAAACTTTCCGCTCCATGAGCACCAAAACCATTGCGCCCAGAGCAGCTGCAGACAAGAGCAGAGGTTTCAGTGGAAATCTTAAACAAGTGTGATCAAGATCCGGAACCTTTTCTTTGATGAATAGTAACAGGAGATGAAACATGGCTTTGCCAGTACAATCCTGAAGACAAAGCACCGTCAAAGCAATGGCTACCAAGAGATGGAAATGGTCCAGTCACAGCACAAGTGGACTTGTCAAGAGTGAAGGTCATGGCAACAGTTTTTTTTTGAATGCTCAAGGCATTTTGCTGGTTCACTTTCTGGAGAGCCAAAGAAGGATAACATCTGCTTATTATGAAAGTGTTCTGAGAAAGTTAGCCAAAGCTTTAGTAGAAAAACACCCAGGAAAGCTTCACCAGGGAGTCTTTCTCCACAATGGCAATGCTCCTCCTGCTTATTCCTCTCATCAAGCAAAGGCAATTTGAGAAGACTTTTGATGAGAAATCATTAGGCATCCGCTTTATCATCATAATTTGGCTCCTTCTGGGTTCTTTTTGTTTCCTAATTTAAAAAAATCTATAAAGGGCACACATTTTTCTTCAGTTAATAATGTAAAAAAGACTGCATTGATATGGTTACATTTCCAAGATCCTTAGTTCTTTAGGGATGGACTAAATGGCTGGTGGACTAAATCCCTTACAAATGTGTTGCGACCTTGATGGAGCTTACTTTGAGAAATAACGTCTATATATTTTATATTTTCATTCAGTTTTTCAATGAACTTTTCGAAGATTTTTTTTTTTTTTTTTTTTGTCGGACGGAGTCTGGCTTTGTCGCCCAGGCTGGAGTGCAGTGGCGCAATGTCGGCTTGCTGTAAGCTCCGCCTCCCGGGTGTAGGCCATTCTCCCCGCTCAGCCTCCCGAGTAGCTGGGACTGCAGGTGCCCGCAACCACGCCCGGCTAATTTTTTTATATTTTTAGTAGAGACGGGGTTTCACCGTGTTAGCCAGGATGGTCTCGATCTCCTACCTCGTGATCCGCCCGCCTTGGCCTCCAAAAGTGCTAGGATTACAGGCGTGAGCCATCGCGCTTGGCCTTTTTTTTTTTTTTTTTTTTTTTTAATTTTAAGTTTTAAAGTAGAGGCAGAGTTTTGCTATGCTGTCCCAGCTGGTCTCGAACTTCTGGGCTCAAGAGATCCTCCCACCTAAGCCTCCGAAAGTGCTGGGATTACAGGCATGAGCCACCATGCCTAGCTGAAGTCCCCTTGTCTAATTGGAGTTAGAGAAGGCTTCACAGAAGAAGTGACATTTTTTAAACTGGGTTTTGAAAATGAGGTGTTTGTCAAAGGTAATTGCATTTGAAAAGACATTAGGTGTTAAGAAGATAAACTAAGGAATCTAAGTAATAGAGTATAGCAAAAGTCAGACATTTAGAAATAGCACATAATCACTGACAGTTTTTTAAAAAATAATGATGAAATGACTAATTTGGTGAAAAATTGATATGCAGAAAGATAAATATGAGCTCAGAACTCCCAATAGACCATTTTTTTGACCTTTACTGAATGTTACTTTAACAAAGCTGCCGTCAGAATTTTATGCCAGGGAACTTTTTCAAGAATGATACAGGCATCTCGCCATGTTAAGTTGGCTACTAGGATACTTACTACCTGACAATTACTTTTATTTCAGATCTTGAACATCTTTAAGATGAGTAAGTAGAAATTCTAAACCACTAATGCATTTGCTGAAAAATATTTCCCCCCTATTTTTAAAACCAAACATGCTTTCAGTGTACACCCTGGATTGGCATTTAGATGAGTTTAGGGTAAGCAGATAATCAATCATAGGAAGATAATAGACATCAGTGATATTGCTTTGAAAGGAATACACTCTGATTTATGTTAGAGATTTGTTGTTTATGATACCTTTAAAAAATTTGTGATGGAATAAGGCTTTTATAGTGAAGCCCCAAAGAGAAAGCCATTGTTTATTTATTTATTTAAATAATCCATTTAACCTTATAGTGATTAAATTTGAATGTTTGGAGTGGTTGCCTGTACCTGCAGTTTATATAACTTATAAAGATGAATACTTGGCAGGTGATGAGGATATTAACGAATTGACAATACAGACTTTAGTTGTTGGTTTCAAAACTCATTTTTGGTTTCGAAACTAATTTACATTTACCTACACCTGTGAAAATTGTCTGAAGTTGGAGGGTTAAGAATATCATTTCAGGCCAGGTGTAGTGGCTCACGCCTGTAATCCCAGCACTTTAGGAGGCCAAGGTGGGTGGATCACCTGAGGTCAGGAGTTCGAGACTGGCCAACATGGTAAAACACTGTCTCTACTAATAATACAAAAATTAGCTGGGCATGGTGGTGCACACCTGTAATCCCAGTTACTCTGGAGGCTGAGGCAGGAGAGTGGCTTGAATCCTGGAGGCAGAGATTGCAGTGAGCCGAGATTGTGCCATTGCACTCCAGCCTGGGCGACAAGAGCGAAACTCTGTCTCAAAAATAAAAAAAAAAAGGAATATTATTTTACTTGCAATTTACTTAACATATTTCCAAGAGTAAAAAACACACCACTTTTAAGTGTCCGCAAACGTGTGTGTTTTTTCCATTATAGCTTTGACGGGTATGCCAAGTCAATGTGTGAATAAATACTTGTATATAAGAAATTAGCCCGTGGAGGTATTCGTGGCACTTTACCTTCTTCCTTCAACTTTATTTCTCCCTTTTGCTTCTTGTCCACTTTGGTGCTTAACCCCACATCAGCCTTACACCTCCTACTGTATACAACAAATAGAAGCTACTGTCTGAGAATAGCCACTTTTTCTTGATGCCAAATATACTGTATTCTCCTTATCGGCACCTGTTGGTTGTCCCCCTCACGTTGAAGGCCTTGCCAACCTGTGCTCTGGGTCACCTGGCTTCCCCTCTTCCAGGAACCTCACACTGTTGATTATTTCTATTTTCTCAAGCCCATTCATCCTTTCTCTCAATTACATTTTTTAAAATTTAAATTTTATTTATTTATGATTATTTTTAGTGACAGGGTTTTGCTCTATCACCAACGCTAAAGTGCAGTGGTGCAACCTTCGTTCACTGTAGCCTCAACCCCCTGGGCGTAAGCAATTCTCCATCTCAGCCTCCTGAGTAGCTGGGACTACAAGCGTGTGCCACCATGCCTGGCTTAGTATTTTTATTTTGTAGAAACTGGGTCTCATTTTATTGTCCAGGCTGGTCTTTGAACTCCTGGGCTCAAGTGATCCTCCTGTGTTGGTACCCAAAAGTGCTGGGATACCAGGCATGAGCCACTGCGCCTGGCTCAATTACATTCTTCTCATTGATTTGTAATCATGCTTAAGTACATCCAGTTAAAAGCAAACAAACTCTCATTAGATCCTTCATTTCCCTGTGAGCCCCTGCCTGTCGGTCATCTTTCTTTCACAGCTAAATTTCTCTAAAGAGTTGAAAGGTAGTGTGATGCCTCCTGATTGTTTTTTTCACTTAGAATTGCCTTGGCTATATGGGCTCTTTTTTGGTTCCATATGAATTTTTTTTTTTTTTTAATTTTTTGAGACAAGAGTCTTGCTCTGTTCCCCAGGCTAGTGTGCAGTGGCAGGATCTCAGCTCACTGCAATCTCCGCCTCCCTGATTCGGGAGATTCTCAGCTTCAGCCTCTTGAGTAGCTGGGACCACAGGCAAGCATCAGTACGCCTGGCTAATTTTTGTATTTTAAGTAGAGACAGGGTCTTGCCACGTTGGCCAGGCTGGTCTCAAACTCCTAACCTCAAGTGATCTGCCTGCCTCGGCCTCCTAACGTTCCTTTCATATATATTTTAAAACAATTTTTTTCTAGTTCTGTAAAAAATATCATTGGTAGTTTCATAGGAATAACATTGAATCTATAAATTGCTTTGGGCAGTATGATCATTTTACAATATCGAGTCTTCCTATCCATGAGCATGGAATGTTTTTTCATTTGTTTGTGTCACCTCTGATTTCTTTGGGCAGTGTTTTGTTGTTCTCATTGTAGAGATCTTTCGTGTCCCTGGTTAGCTGTATTCCTAGGCATTTTATTCTTTTGCTGGCAATTGTGAATGGGATTTCCTTTCTGATTTGGCTCTTGGCTTGACTGTTATTGGTATATATGAATGCTAGTGTTTTTTGCACATTGATTTATTTTTCTTTTCTTTTTTTTTTTTTGAGACAGGGTCTCGCTCTGTTGCCCAAGCTGGAATACAGTGGTGCGATCATTGCTCACCGGAACCTCTGCCTCCCAGGTTCAAGTGATTCTTGTGCCTCAGCCTCCCAAGTAGCTGGGACTACAGGTATGTACCACCATGCCCAGCTAATGTTTTGTATTTTTAGTAGAGATGAGGTTTTGCCATGTTGGCCAGGCTGATCTTGAACTCCTGGCTTCAAGTGATCTGTCTGTCTTGGCCTCCCAAAGTGCTGGGATTGCAGGCGTGAGCCACCACACCCAGCCAGCACATTGATTTTGTATCCTGAAACTTTGCTAAAGTTGTTTATCAGCTAAAAGGGCTTTTGGGCAGAGACTATGGGGTTTTCTAGATATAGAATCATGTCATCTACAACCAGGGATAGTTTGACTTCCTGTCTTCCTGTTTGGATACCCTCTTATTTCTTTCTCTTGCCTGATTATTCTGGCCACAACTTCCATAGCAACAATACTATGCTAAATAGGAGTGGTGAGAGAGGAATCCTTGTCTTGTGCTGGTTTTCAAAAGAAAGCTTCTGGCTTTTGCCCATCAGTGTGATGTTGGCTGTGGGTTTGCCATATATGGCTGTATTATTTTGAGGTGTGTTCCATTAGTAGCTAGTTTGTTGAGTTTTTAACATGAAGGGATGTTGAATTTTATCAAAAAACCTTTCTGCATCTATTGAGATAAACATGTGATTTTTATCTTTAGTTCTTCATGTGAGCAATTATGTTTATTGATTTGCATGTGTTGAACCAACTTTGCATCCCAGGAATAAAGCCTACTTGATCACGGTGGATTAGCTTTTGATTTACTACTGGATTTTGTTTGCTAGCATTTTGTTGAGGATTTTTGCACCAATGTTCATCAAGTATATTAGCCTGAAGTTTTCTTTTTTTGTTGTGTTTCCTTCTTTTCTTTTTCTTTCTTTTTTTTTTTCGAGACAGAGTCTTGCTCTATCTCCCAGGCTGGAGTACAGTGGCGCGATCTCAGCTCACTGCAAACTTCACCTACTGGGTTCAAGCAATTCTCCTGCCTCAGCTTCTCGAGTAGCTGGGATTACAGGAGCAGGCCACCATGCCTGGCTAATTTTTTTTTGTGTGTATATATATATATATTTTTTTTTTTTTTTTTTTTTTGAGACAGTATCTCACTCTGTTGCCAGGCTGGGGTGCAGTGGCATGATCTCAGCTCACTGCAAGCTCCGCCTCCTGGGTTCACGCCATTCTCCTGCCTCAGCCTCCCGAGTAGCTGGGACTACGGGTGCCCACCACCATGCCTGGCTAATTTTTTGTAGTTTTAGTAGAGATGGGGTTTTACCATGTTAGCCAGGATGGTCTCGATTTCCTGACCTCGTGATCCACCAGCCTCGGCCTCCCAAAGTGCTGGGATTACAGACCTTTCAGCAGATTACGCCACACCAGGCCTTTCTAACTCTTTTATGTGGGCATTTACAGTTATAAATTTCCCTCTTAACACTGCCTTAGCCGTGTCGCAGACTTTCTGGTATGTTTTATCTTTGTTCTCATTAATTTCAAAGAATTTCCTGATTTCTACCTTAATTTCATTATTTATTCAAAAGTCATTCAGGAGCAAGTTGTTTGATTTTCATGTAATTGTATGATTCGGGGTGATTTTCTTAGTCTTAAATTCTATTTTCATTGCAATGTAGTCCAAGAGAGTGGTTCTTGTGATTTCTGTTCTTTGGCATTTGCTGAGGATTGTTTTATGTCCAATTACCCAGTCGATTTTAGAGTATGTGCCACGTGCAGATAAGAATAATGTATATTCTGTTGTTTTTGGGTGTAGAGTTCTGTAGATGTCTAACTTATCCATCTGGTCCAGTGTTGAGTTCAGGTCCTGAATATCTTTATTAATTTTCTGCCTTGATGATCTGTCTAATACTGTCAGTGGGGTGTTGAAGTCAGACTACCTGACTTCAAACTATACTACAGGGCTATAGTAACCAAAACAACATGGTACTGTACAAAAACAGACACATAGACCAATGGAACAGAATAGAGAGCCCAGAAATAAGGCTGCACGCCTACAATTATCTAATCTTTGACAAAGTTGGCAAAAACAAACAACGGGGAAAGGACTCAATAAATGCTGCTGGGAAAACTGGCTAGCCACATGCAGAAGACTGAAACTGGACCCCCTCCTTACACCATATACAAAAATCAATTCAAGATGGATTAAAGACTTACATGTCTTTAAGACTTACCCCCAAACTATAAAAACTCTGGAAGACAACATTGGCAATACCATTCTGGACATAGGAACTTGCAAAGATTTCATGATGAAGACACCAAATGCAACACGACAGAAGCAAAAACTGACAAATGGATCTAAGTAAACTAAGGGGTTTCTGCATAGCAAAATGAGCTATCAACAGAGTAAACAGACAACCTGCAGAATGGGAGAAAATATTTGCAAACTATACATCTGAAGAAGGTCTAATAGCCAGCATCTATAAAAAACTTAAACAAATTTACAAAAAAAAGAAAAAAAATCCCATTAAAAAGTGGGCAAAGGACATGAACAGACACTTTTCAAAACAAGACATATAAGCAGCCAACAAGCATATGAAAAAAAGATAAATATCACTGATCATTACAGAAATGCAAATCAAAACCACAATGATATATCATCTCACATCAGACAGAATGGCTACTATGAAAAAGTTAGAAAAACAAGATGCTGTTAAGGTTGCAGAGAAAAGGGAATACTTATCGGGGGGAGTGCAAATTAGTTCAACCATTGTGGAAAGCAGTGTGGTAATTCCTTAAAGAGCTAAAAAGCAGTACTGCCATTTGATCCAGCAATCCTATTACTGAGTATATATCCAAAGGGATATAAATTGTTCTATCATAAAGACGTATGCACATGTATGTTCAATACAGCACTATTTACAATAGAAAAGACGTAGACTCCATCTAAATGTCCACCAATGGAAGACTCAATAAAGAATATGTGGGACATACACACCATGGAATACTATGCAGCCATTAAAAAGAATGAGATCATGTCCTCTGCAACTAAGTAACACAGGAACAGAAAACCAAATACTGCATATTCTTGCTTAGAAGTGAGAGCTAAATGATGAGAACACATGGACACAAAGAGGGGAAAGCAGACACTGATGCCTACTTGAGGGTAAAGGGTAGGAGGAGGGAGAGGAGCAGAAAAAAGTAGCTATTGGGTACTAGGCTTAGTACCCGGGTGATGAAATAATCTGTACATCTAACCCCATGACATGAGTTTACCTATATCACAAACCTGCACATGTGCTCTGAAGCTAAAATAAAAGTTAAAATAAAGAAGCTGAAAGAACTCTCCATCCTGGCAGCTTCCATTTTCCCACCTGCTACTTACACGTCAGGCAGTTCATTCCAGCTTTCAGTCTTAGAGCTCTTCAGAAACACCTCTGTCTTTGTTTCTCTCAGGTTATCGATGACCTTCTTGTCAATAAGTTTAATGGATATATTTCAGTCACCATTATATTTGGCCTGTCCATGACTTTGACCCTACTGACCATCATTCCTTCTAGAAATATTTCTAGCTTTGTTCTTCATGATACAAACTCTTGTGATCTGACTCCCACCTCTTTTGCTACCTCTTCCCTGTTTCTTTTGTGGGTTCACCATCTTTCATGCAATTATTAAATGTTGGAGTGCTGATATGGTTTGGCTGTGTCCTCACCCAAATCTCATCTTGAATTCCCACATGTTGTGGGAGGGACCCGATGGGAGGTAATTGAATCATGGGGGCAGGCCTTTCCTGGGCTGTTCTCATGATAAGAGGGAGTTTTCCTGCACAAGTTCTCTTCTCTTGTCTGTGGCCATGCAAGACGTGCCTTTCACCTTCCACCTTCCACCATGATTGTGAGGCCCCCATCAGCCATGTGGAATTGTGAGTCCAATAAACCTCTTTCTTTTGAAAATTGCCCAATCTTGGGTTTGTCTTTATCAGTAGTGTGAAAATGGACTAATACAAGTGTATTGAAGCTGCCTCTTAGATTTTTTCTTCCTATTCTACACTCTCTTTAGCCCTACTGGAACAGTGACTGATTACTGGGGAGGTGTCCTAAAGGAAAAGTCAGGAACTGTTGCCAGAACAAGGAAAATGGATGCTGGAAACAGATACTGGCTATGCAAGAAATAAACAAGGATGCTGGGACTGGTGGCCCATGTCTGTAATCCCAGTACTTTGGGAGGCCAAGGCTAGCAGATCACTTGAGGTCAGGAGTTCAAGACTAGCCTGGCCAACATGGAGAAACCCCGTCTCTACTAAAAATACAAAAATTAGCTGGGCGTGGTGGCACACAGCTGTCATCCCAGCTACTTGGGAGGCTGAGGCAGGAGAATTGCTTGAACCTAGGAGGCAGAGGTTGCAGTGAGCCGAGATTGCACCACTGCACTCCAGCCAGGACAACAGAGCGAGACTTCGTCTCAAACAAACAAACAAAAATCCAAATAACAGCTAAAACAACAAAGGAAAACAAAAGCAAACTGAAAGCCCACTACAACGGACCATCTATTATTTATACTTATCCTCAAACTTATCCATCATGTCCTGTTTCAGCCACCCTATATCCAACAATTTTGTGACTATGCTGTACCATAAATTACGGCTATGCTTTTGAGCCAATGCACATTTGGAATTTTTGTTTTTCTCCCAAATTTGCCAACAGAAACCCTACCTATTTCTTAAGACTTAGAAGATATATCTTCTGGAGAACCTAAATTAAACTTTTTTTTTTTTTCCTGTGTGTCCTCATAACACTTTGCTCCTCTTCTTGTGCACTTACCACATTCTATATTTATAATACAGTTAGTTCTGCCTTTGCAGTCTAAATCCCTGCTACAGTGTAAGTTCCATGAGGACAACTATACCTTGTTTGTCTTTTTATTCCTCATAGGATGTAGCATGTTGCCAAGTTCATGGTAAGTGCTATGTACTTTTTTTGTTGGTTTGACAACTGTCTATTCTCACTGAGTCACAAGCAGACAGACTGAAACATCCAATAAATAAAAAAAGTGGCAATTAAAGAAGAAGAGGAGAAATTTTATTTTTTACTCTTATTCAAATAATTAAGTCAATCCTAAATAGCCACAGATTTTAGATCCCTGAGAGCTGCTATGGTGTAACAGGAGCTCTTCTGTTTCACACTGTTACGTGGAGAAGATAGCCTAATCCTAAATATTGTGAGTTGTTTCCGTAGTCTGGTTTTATCTCAAATGAATGACCTGCCCTTTGGTTGTTTGTGTTGGTCAGTCATGAGCCTCATGTCTTAAACAAATGCAAACAATTATAGACTAACCTCTCTAAACAAGCAAATTCTGGGAAAATAAAATCACCACTGTGACAATTTGGAAAGAATACTGATGACCTTTAACAT